>NW_026068122.1:1687948-1735946 GCF_014885135.2 Alexandromys fortis
TATATATAATTTCTTTGGGTTCACCTTCTTATTCAACTTCTCTAGGATCATGAACTACAGGGTCAATGTCCTTTGTTTATGGCTAGAATCCATTTATGCATGAATACATACCATATTGTTCTTTTGGGTCTGGGTTATCTCACTCAGTAAAGTGTTTTCTATTTCCATCCATTTGCATGCAAAATTCAAGATGTCATTGGTTTTTATCCCTGAGTAGAACCCTAAAGTGTATATTTGCCACATCTTCTTTACCCATTCTTCTATTGACTATTACAAATAGTGTTGCTATGAACATAGTTAGACAAATGCTTTTGTAGTATGATTGGGCATCTCTTGGGTATATGCCCGAGAGTGGAATTGCTCGATCCTGAGGTAGGTTTAATTCAAATTTCCTGAGAAACCACCACATTGATTTCCAAAGTGGCTGTACAAGTTTGCATTCCATTCCAACCAACAATGGATGAGTGTTCCCCTTACTCCACAACCTCTCCAGCAAAGGCTATAATTGGTGTTTTTGATTTTAGCCATTCTGAAAGGTGTAAGATGGTATCTCAAAGTTGTTTTGATTTGCATTTCCCTGATAGCTAAGGAGGCTGAGCATGACCTTAAGTGTCTTTTGGCCATTTGAACATCGTCTGTTGAGAATTCTCTGTTCAGTTCAGTACCACATTTTTAAAGTGGGTTAATTAGAGTTGTAATGTCTATTTTCTTGAGTTCTTTATATATTTTGTAGATTAGACCTTTGTCTGATGTGGGGTTGGTGAAGATCTTCTCCCATTTAGGAGGAGGCCTTTTTGTCTTAATGACAGTGTCCTCTGCATTACAGAAGCTTTTCAGTTTCAGAAGGTCCCATTTATTCATTGTTGTTATTGTCTGTGCTACTGGGGTCCTATGTAGGAAGTGGTCTCCTGTGCCCATGTGTTGCAGACTACTTCCCACTTTATCTTCTATCAGGTTCATTGTGGTCAGATTTAAATTGATGTCTTTAATCCATTTGGACTTGAGTTTTGTGCATGGTGATAGATATGGATCTATTTTCAGTCTTCTACAGTTTGATATCCAGTTATGCCAGCACCATTTCTTAAAGATGTTTTCTTTCTTCCATTGTATAATTTTAGCACATTTGTTGAAAATCAGGTGTCCATAGGTTTGTGGGTTAATATCCAGGTATTCAATTCGATTCCATTGGTCAACATCTCTGATTTTATGCCAATACCAAGCTGCTTTCATTACTGTAGCTCTGTAATAGAGTTTGAAGACAGGGATGGTAATACTTCCAGTCGTACTTTTATTGTATAGAATTGTTTTGGCTATCCTTGGTTTTTTGATTTTCCATATAAAGTTGATTATTGTTCTCTCAAGGTCTGTGAAGAATTTTGTTGGGATTTTGATGGGGATTGCATTTAATCTATAGATTGCTTTTGGTAGAATTGCCATTTTTACTATGTTGATCCTCCTAATCCAAGAGCCAGGGAAATCCTTCCATTTTCTGGTATCCTCTTCAATTTCTTTCTTCAGAGACTTAAAGTTCTTGTCAAATAGATCTTTCACTTCCTTGGTTAGAGTTACCCCAAGATACTTTATGCTGTTTGTGGCAATCGTTAAAGGTGATGCTTCTCTGATTTCCCTCTCTGCTTCTTTATCCTTTGTGTATAAGAGGGCAACTTATTTTTTGGAATTGATCTTATATCCTACCACATTACTAAAGGTATTTATAAGCTGTAGGGGTTCTTTGGTCGAGTTTTTGGCGTCGCTTATGTACACTATCATATCATCTGCAAATAACGAAAGTTTGACTTCTTCCTTTCCAATTCGAATCCCCTTGATATCATTATGTTGTCTTATTACTTTTGCTAGAACTTCAGAAGCACTATATTGAAGAGGTATGGAGAGAGTGAACAGCCCTCTCTTGTTCCTGGTTTAAGTGGAATGGCTTTGAGTTTTCTTTATTTAATTTGATGTTAGCTGTCAGCTTGTTGTATATAGCTTTTACTATATTTAGGTATGAACTTTTATCCCTAATCTCTCCAAGACCTTTATCATAAAGGGGTGTTGAATTTTGTCAAATGCTTTTTCAGCATCTAATGAAATATGTTTTTTTCTTTCAGTTTATTTATATGCTGGATTACATTGATAGATTTTCATATGTTAAATCAGCCCTGCCTCTCTGGGATGAAGCCTATTTGGTCATAATGTATAATTTTTTGGATATGTTCTTCTTGGATTCGGTTTGCCAGTATTTCATTGAGAATTTTTGCATCGATGTTCATGAGTGAGATTGGCCTGTAATTCTCTTTCTTGGTTGAGTCTTTGTGTGGTTTTGGTTTCAGGGTAACTATAACTTCATAAAAAAGAGTTTAGCAATGACTCTTCTGTTTCTATTTTGTGAAATACATTAGCGAGTATAGGTATTAGCTCTTCTTGGAAGTTCTGGTAGAATAATGCATTGAAACCATCTGGTTCTGCGCTTTTTTTGGTAGGGAGGTTTTTGATGACAGCTTCTAATTCTTTGCGACTTACAGGTCTATTTACATTATTCACCTGGTCTTGATTTAATTTTGGTATATGGTACGTATCTAAAAAATATCCATTTCTTTTACATCTTCCAATTTTGTGTCTGTTGTTATGTCTCCCTTTTCATTTCTGATCTTATTGATTTGCATGTTCTCTCTCTGCCGTTTGGTTAGTTTGGATAGGGGTTTGTCAAACTTGTTGATTTTCTCCAAGAACCAGCTTTTTGTTTCGTTGATTCTTTGGATTGTTTTCTGTGTTTCTATTTTGTTAATTTCAGCCCTCAGTTTGATTATTTCCAGTCTTCTCCTCCTGGGTGAATCGTCTTCTTTTTCTTTTTCTAGAGCTTTCAGGTAAGCTGTTAAGTCTCTAATGTGTGATTTCTCCATTTTCTTTATGTGGACACTTAGTGCTATGAATTTTCCTCTTAGCACTGCCTTCCTAGTGTCCCATAGGTTTGGGTATGATGTGTTTTTCTTTTCATTGAATTCAAGGAAGACTTTAATTTCTTTATTACTTCCTTGACCCAGGGGTGGTTTAGTAGTTGACTGTTCAGTTTCCATAAGTTTGTAGGCTTTCTGGGGTTAGAATTGTTGTTGAATTCTAACTTTATTCCATGGTAATCCGATAGTACACAGATGGTTACTACAATTTCTTTGTATCTATGGATTTTTGCTTTGTTACCAATTAGGTGATCAATTTTGGAGAAGGTTCCATGAGATACTGAAGGTATATTCTTTTCTGTTTGGGTGGAATGCTCTATAGATCTCTGTTAAGTCCATTTGTTTCATTACATCTGTTAGTTCTCTTATTTCTCTGCTAAGTTTCTGTCTGGTTGACCTGTCCATTGGCGAGAGGAGTGTTGAAATCTCCTACTATAAGAGTGTAGGGTTTGATGTATGCTTTGAGTTTTAGTAATGTTTCTTTTACGTATGTGGGTGCTTTTATATTAGGGGCATAGATATTCAAGACTGAGACTTCCTCCTGATGAATTGTTTCTTTTATGAGAATAAAGTGTCCTTCTCCATCTCTTCTGATTGATTTTAGTTTGAAATCAATTTTGTTAGATATTAGTATAGCCACACCCACTTGTTTCTTTGGACCATTTGATTGGAAATCCTTTTCCCAACCCTTTACTCTGAAGTAGTGTCTGTCTTTCAGGTGGAGTTGTGTTTCTTGTAAGCAGCAGAATGTTGGATCCTGTTTTCATATCCATTCTCTTAACCTGTGCCTTTTCATAGGTGAATTGAGTCCAGTGATATTAATGAACAGTGGTTGCTAACTCTGGTTATTTTTTCTGGTGGCAGTGTTTGTGTGTTTCCCTTTTTTGAGTTGTGCTGGTGGAGGGTTGTACAATGCTTTTGTTATTATGGGTGTTGTTGGCTTCCTTGGTTTGTGGTTTTCCTTCTAGTATTTTCTGTAAGGCTTGGTTTGTGGCTAAGTATTGTTTAAATCTGTTTTTGTCCTAGAATATCTTGTTTTCTCCATCAATGGTGAATGCAAACTTTGCTGGATATAGTAGTCTGGACTTGCATCCATGTTTTCTTAGTGTCTGCAGCACATCTATCCAAGACCTTCTTGTTTTCATGGTTTCTATTGAGAAGTCAGGTGTAATTCTGATAGTTTCCCTTTATATGTTACTTAACCTTTTTCCCTTGCAGCTCTTAATATTTTTTTTATTCTGTATGTTTTGCATTTTGATTATTATACAGCAAGGGGATGCCTTTTTTTTGATCCAGTCTATTTGGTGTTCTGTATGCTTCTTGTACCTTCATAGGAATATTCTTCTTTAGGTTGGGAAAGTTTTCTTCTATAATTTTGTTGAATATATTTTCTGGGCCTTTGAGCTGTAATTCTCCTTCTTCTACTGCTATTATTCTTAGGTTTGCTCTTTTCACGGTGTCCCATATTTCCTGGGAAATTAAATTTTGTGTTAAGAATTTGTTGGATTTGTTATTTTCTTTAATCAATGAGTTTATTTCCTCTATAGTATCTTTGGTGTCTGAGATTATTTTTTCTATCTCTTGTATTCTGTTAGTTATTCTTGTCTCTGTAGTTCCTGATCCATTACCCAGATTTTCCATATTCAGCCTCCCCTCGGTTTGTGTTTTCTTCATTACCTCCATTTCATTTTTCAAGTCTGAACAGTTTTCATTACCTGTTTGATTGCTTTATCTTGGTTTTCTTGCGTATTTTTGAGAGGTTTATTCATTTCTTCTACCTTTTTGTTTGTCTTCTCCATTTCTTTACAGCAGTTTTTCACATCCTGTTTAAGGTCCTCTATTATTTTCATAATGTTACATTTAAAGTATATTTCTTCTACTTCTTCCTGAATAGGGTGTTCAAGTCTTCTTGGTGTGTGATCCCTGGAATCTGGTGTTGTCATGTTGCCTTTCAGGTTGTTGGAGAAATTATTGCATGGGTGCCTACCCATCTCTTCCTTCAAAAGCAGTCAGGAGAGTCTTGGTCCAATCTATGCTGTGACTGACTCTGGTTGGATCTCCTCAGTGTAGGAGCAGGCGCTGTTCTTGGTCCAAGGACCTTGCAGACAAAAGGGCAGTTGTGGGGGGGGGGCAGGGATGTGTGGAACAAAGAATCTCCTGCAGCAGAAGCTGAAGGGGCCCAGTGCTCCTTTCCTAGATATTCTGCCCTGTCCCAGGATGGCACCCACTCACAGGTCTGAAAGGTTGTCCTCAGCACAGGTACAGGACTCTTGGAGGTCCAAGAGACTGTATTTCTTCAAATTTATGTCTGCTTAAATTGTTCACCTGGTCCTGATTTAATTTGGTATGTGGTAACTATCTAAAAAATTCCATTTCTTTTACATTTTCCAATTGGAGTACAGGTTTTTGTAGTATAACATAATGATTCTCTGTATTTCCTTTGTGTCTGTTGTTATGTACCCCTTTTAATTTATAATTTTGTTAATTTGGATGTTCTCTCTTTGTCTTTTGATTAATTTAGATAAGAATTTGTCTATATTGTTGACTTTCCAAAAGAACCAGCTCTTTGTTTTATTGATTCTTTGTATTATTTACTTTGTTTTTATTTTTGATTTCAGCCCTCAATATGATTATTTACTGTCATCTACTTCTCCTGAATGCGTCTACTTCTTTTTGTTCTAGAGCTTTCAGGTGTGCTGTTATATCACTAGTATGAGATTTCTCAACTCTATATGTAAGCACTTATTGCTATGAACTTTACTCTTACCACTGCATTCATAGTGTCTCATAGATTTTGGTACATTGTGCTTTCATTTTTATTGAAATCAAGGAAGTTTTTAATTTCTTCATTTTTATTACTTTCATATGCATGTTTCAATAGAGTGCTGTTCAATTTCCATGAGTTTGTAGGCTTTCTTCAATTGGTATTGCTAAATTCTAACTTTAAACCATAGTAATCCAATAAGACATGGGTTACTCTATTTTTTGTATATATTGAGGTTTGCTTTGATAGCAAGTATGTGGTTAGTTTTAAAGAAATTTCCATGAGGTGCTGAGAAGAAGGTACATTCTTTTGTGTTTGGATGAAATGTTCTGTTGATGTCTGTTAAGTCCATTTGAGTAATGAAATCTGTTAGTTATCTTATTTTTTTTTTTTTTTTGTTAAGTTTCTGTCTGGCGAGCTGTCCACTGGAGAGAGTAGGGTGTTGAAGTCTCACAATAGCAGTGTGTGGGGTTTGATAGGTGACTTAATCTTTAGGAATGTTTCTTTTACATATGTGGATGCTCTTGTATTTGGAGCATAGATGTTCATAATTGAGAGTTGATATTGAGGGATTGTTCTGTTTGACATTATAAAGTGTCCTTCTCTATCTCTTAGATTGATTTTAGTTTGAAGTCTATTTTGTTACCTATTAGGATAATAACTAACAAGTAATAGCCTACTTGTTTCTTAGTTCCATTTGTCTGGAAAATCTTTTCCCAACATATTACTGTGAAGTAGGTCTCTCTTTGAGGTTGATGTGTTTTCATGTATGCAGCAGGATGGCTCTTGCTTTCATATCTATTCTCTTTGACTGTGTCTTTGTATAGGTGAATTGAGTCCATTGATATTAAAATATATTAATGACCAGTGATTGCTAATTCCTGTTATTTTTTGGTGGTAGTGTTTGTGTGTTTCCTTCCTTTGGTTTTGGTGGTGTGAGGTTATTTATTACTTTTGTTTCTGAGGCTGCAGTTAGCTTCCTTGGGTTTGGGGTTTTCTTTCTAGTACTTACTGTGGGGCTCGATTTGTGGATAGTTATTTTTTAAATTTGGTTTTGTCATGGAATATATTATTTTCTCCACTGATGGTGACTGAAAGATTTACTGAATATAGTAGTTTGGGCTTGCATCCATGGTTTGTTAGTGTCTGCAGCACATCATTCAAGGGCCTTCTGACTTTCATGGTTTCCATTGAGAAGTTAGTTGTAATTCTAATAGGTCTACTTTTATATGTTACTTGACCATTTTCCTTTGCAGCTCTTAATAATCTTTCTTTACTCTGTATGATTTGTGTTTTGATATTATGTAGTGAGGGTACTTTTTTTTTGGTCCAGTTCTTTTGGTGCCCTGTAAACTTCTTGTACCTTCATAGCGATATCCTATTTTAGGTTTGGAAAGTTTTCTTCTATAATATTGTTGAATATATTTTCTGTGCCTTTGAGCTAGATTTATTCTCCTTCTTCTATCTGTATTATTCTTAGGCTTAGTTTTTTGTGGTGTCCCAAATTTCCTAGATGTTTTTGTTAAGATTTTGTTGATTTTGATGTTTCCTTGACCAATGAATCTATTTCCTCTATAGTATCTTCAACATCTGAGATTGTCTCTTACATCTCTTGTATTCTGTTGGTTATGCTTGCCTCTGGGGTTCCCATTTATTTACCCAGATTTCCATATCCATAATTCACTCTGTTTTTTTTCTTCTTGCCTATATTTTGTTTGCTTTACCCATTTGATTTTTTTATTTTATTTTTTTGGTTTGATTGGGTTTCTTTGAAAGATTTATTTATTTCAATTTTTTATTTATCTTTTCCACCATTTTTAAGTAAATTTTTCATTTCCTCTTTGAAGGTCTACAGCATCCTCATAAAGTTATATTTTAAATAATTTTATTCTGCTTCTTCTGAGTTAAGATGACCAAGTCTTCCTGTTATATGACCTTTGGCTTCTGGTGTTACTATTTTGCTTCTTAGGCTGTTGGATTAATTTTTGCATTGGGGCCTACACATTTATTCTATCAGCCAGTGCTGACAGTGTCTTTGCCTCTTGGTCCAATCCTTGCAGTGGCTGTCTGTATCGTTGGTAACTGTTCATGGTCTGCTCTTTACTGTCAGTGTCTGTGTCTCAGGGAGCCACTGAGGTCTCTCTTGAATCTCTCTCTTGTTCTTCTCTCTTGGTCTCCTCTGTAGACTCACAATTTATGCTTCATAATTCTTCTCTTGGTCATCTCTCTTGGTCCTCTCTGTGTAGTTGCAACTTGTGTTTCAACATTCCTCTGAGGTTGCTGGGGAAGTAGGAGGAATTGGGGGCAGAGGGGGACTTTTAGCTTTCAGGGTCTGGTAAATGGTATGGTTGTGCTGGAGCAGCCTACCTGAAGGAAACTTGTCTGCAGACTGGATAGAGAATCTAAGGCAAGTAGTAGAGGGCCTAGAGAGTGGGGTATCATGGTAGGTGTTGAGAATGGGAGAAGTGGAGGGAGTTGGAACTAGGATGGTATGTAAAGTGAAAAAAAGTTAGTTTTTTCTTTAAAAAATAAAAAGTATAAGAAAAATAATTATAAAAAAAAATCTCACATTGTGCAGTGCTGTCTTCTTCAGAACAGCCTGAATGGTTTCTCTCTTTATATCCTTCATGGTGTGATCAGAGTTGAACTGGGATATTGTTGAAATAGGAGTGGCAGGGCTGCGTCCCCAGCACCCCGGCCACCTGCTAGCTTATGCCCCGAAATAACAACACACAAACTGTATTCATTTAAGCACCGCTTGGCCCATTTCTATCTAGCCTCTTCTAGGCTAATTCTCACATATTAATTTAGCCCATTTCTAATAATGTGTGTAAGCACCCCAAGGTGCGTTTACCGCGAAGATTCTAACCTACGTCCATCCTGGGTCGGAGCTGCCTGGGAGAGTGGAGCCTGGCGTCTCTGCTCCAGAAAGCAGAGCTGTCGAGTCTCTCTGGGAGCAGAGCAGAGTCTGACCTCACTTCCTCTTCCTCCCAGCATCCTCTTCTGTTTACTCCTCCCACCTATGTTTTAACCTATCAGGGCCATCCAAGCAGTTTCTTTAATGTTTAACCAATGAAATCAACAGATTGATATGACACTCCCACATCAGGATATGAATGGTAGTCATAAGTATAGGATAGGATGAACCTGATTCTACATACTGCTGAGTTTCTGCCATCCACCATATGAATCCCAATATTCCCAGAGATGGTACCTGTGCCTCAACATGTGGATGGCCCAACCATACTCACCACTGTTGACACAAATGATATTGGGGACAGTGTGAAAATCTTCAAAGGCCAACAACTCTAAGGAGTGTCCATGTAAGAACTCCCCATCTAAAACTCCAGGGATGGTCCTGAAAACCTGAGGGGTATTAAAGGTCAATACTGAAGGTCAATCCCATAGGTATTCCTGTTCAGGCCACTAAGTTACCTCCTCAATTTTCTAAATTTATCTCAGGATGCTTATCCACATCCCATCCCCGCTCTAGAAGAGACCCTTTGCCTAGACTAGCCTATCTTGCTGTTCAATTTGCAACTAGAACACAAAGACATGAAGATATAAAGGTAGAGAAATTTTTTAGAATATTATAGACTGACTGCCCATACTCTCTTGTCTCCCATACTCTAAGATGCATAATTCTTCCCACATTTTTAATAGCCAGAATCTCCTCTTCAGTTCTGTCCTGTGGGCAGCACAACAAGCCCTCTGACTCTACAGGTACACATCCAAATATGTTGGTCACCATCTGTAAAAGGACCAGGCAGGAGCTGTCTCATCCTTCAAGGCAGATAGAAGAGTCCCCAATGCCAACTAAATGCCATTCATATCCCCTTGTATGCTACTATGTGTAGACTGGAGTAGGTATGAAATTGCGACTACATATCTGTTGCTCAAGGGTGATAGTCAGAAAGAACATCATACTAATTATTTTCCCTTTTTTAATCTTATGAGAGTGTATGCATATGATTATGTGTGTATTCATATGTGATTAAGAGCATGTGACTACCACAATTTTTATGTAAAGAATAGAGGATGATCAGTGTAGGAGGTTCTTCTGTTCATGTGTTGTTTTCATTGGTTAATGAATAAAAAAATGTTTTGGGCCTGATAGGGCAGAACTTAGGTAGGCAGACAAGACAGAACTGGATGCTAGGAAGAAGGGCACAGTGGGAGATGCCAGGGATCTTCTGCCTGAGACAGACAATGGTTAGAATCTTGCAGGTAAGCCACAGTCATGTGGCATTACAGAGATTAATAGAAATGGATTAAATTAAGATGTAATTTAATTCTAGCCAATAAGAAACTAGAGCTAATGGGACAAGCAGTGTTTTAATGAATATAGTTTCTGTGTGGTTATTTTGGGGGCTAAGCTAGCTGGGCAGCAGGGATAAACAAAGGGCCCATTCCCCTTGTAACAGATGATTTTGGGTGTCAAGTTTGCTTGACATCATGTCATTTGGTTTGTTACAGCCTGTACTAAGAAACTCCATCTGGTATACTCCAGAAGTTCTTCTGTCTCTGCCTCCTATCAAACCATAGAAACAATAGGATTATAAACATGTATCTGTAACAGGAAGGGTGCTTGTTTGTCCTGGCTGCCCAGAACCAAAATAATCACACAGAAACTGTATTAATTAAATCACTGTTTGGCCCATTAGTTCTAACTTCTTATTGGCGAACTCTTACATATTAATTGAGCCCATTTCTATTAATCTGTGTATCAACATGTGGCCGTGGCCTACCAGCAAAGTCTCAGCACATCTAACTCCAGCAGTGGGTCTATGGCATCTTTCTCTGACTCTGCCCTTCTTCCTCCCAGCATTTAGTTCCATCTTCTCTGCCTACCTAAGTTTTGCCTTATCAATAGGCCAAGTTAGTTTCTTTATTCATTAACCAAGAAAAGCAGCACACAGAGAGAAGGACTACATATCACTCTATCAACATTTTATGAGTTCTAAATATTTGAACTCAGGTAATCACTTTTGAATAGCAAGTAATTTTATATTGACATAGCTCTCCAACTCATGCATACTTCTTTTTGTCAATGATGGAACTGCTGAGTACAGTCTTGCTGATCACATATCATAGTCAGCATAAAGAAAGCAGAGAGTAGTGGATTCCAAACTTAAGTCTCTCAGAAACTAATGCAAATAAGAAATTTCCTTTGATCCTTGTTTTTTTCCACAGAACAGAATACAAGAGTACTAGTATATAAGGTTTGTGTTGCTAGGCTCAGGAATGCATGATAGAGGGCACTCACTGTATAGACCTCAGAGGTATTGGAGATGAGGGCAGGAAACAAGGAGACTCCACTTTTCATTATAGCACCATGGAAGAGTCCTTGGGACATGGGTGACACAATGTGGGAAGACACATTTTTGTCAGCTGCAGACTCACCAAAAATAGTGACCTGGCCATGATTGCCTCCAAAGTGGGTGATATTCTGCTGGACCCACTGTAGGATGACAGTGTTGTCCAGGTATCCCAGTTGCCTCTGGCATGCTTGCTGTAGTCCATGCCAGAGAAGCAGCTAGTTGCAATTAAAGTTCCAGATATCAGCCACCAGAAGGGAATCATCTGATAGGCCAATCTCATTTAGGCAAGGTTGCAGGACTACAGACCCTGGAATGTCTTTTGCATCTGTTGTACCTTTGCACATTTACTGTGGCTCTCTTTCTCTGGTATCTAACATGATGTGTGTGGATGTGGGACAATCTCCACTTCCTGTAACATAGAGTATAATAATAATGATATCTTATACCGATTTGATGAATAAAATAAATATCAGGATACAGTTTATAGCCAGGGTCTGTGAGTCTCACCTAAGGAGCTACATTGATTGTGGCTCAAGGTAATGATTAACAGTTGAGTTCCCATACCCCAACTAGTGTAAGTTCTTTTAACTTAATGTTGGGAGAGTTGTATAAAGGTCTAGCAGTGCATCACAAATGAACCAATGCTTTGAAAATAACAAAGTTAGTCAAGATGTTTTGTTAAATAACTTTGAAGTGGAAAACCCAAGAAGACAACCTAAAGTTTTAGAAAAGCACATAGTTGAATGCAGAAATCATTAAGGTGAAGGAACATGAACAACAAAGCACAGTTATTACTGGCTGATGTACTCTTCTTGATAGGTTTCGCTGATGACCAAAAGTGATGATAAATTTCTTATACTTATTTATGTCCTCAATCTCCTGATATAAAAATAAAACAATTAAGTAATGGATATAAACCCTAACAATTTAAAGTAGAGCTGACTGATTCTTTTCCTACATAAAATTTAGGATTGTGATTTCTTTAAAATTCCTTATAACTGTACGTTTCAAGATGAGTAATAAAGTGATTTGCCCTTTCTTTGAAACTACAAAATGCAGCCTGACAATATAAAACCTGACAAAAATACCTTGCATGCCATGTATCAAGCAACTCTATAACAAGTTGCTTAGGTATGGATGTATGTGGGTTTTTGGGATAGGTGGTTCTCATTGGTGACACAGAAAATTTTTAATCATGTGAGGGAAATGAAAAACATTTTTTTACCTATAATCATTCACTTGAGGAATGTAATGCAATTGTTTGACTCTTGTACTGCCTGGAAGATTCTGTTGGGGTATAAAAACTGTAAAACAAGATGAAATGAGAGAGAAAGAATAAATAAAAGAAGGAATAAAGAAGGAAATCATCAAGAGAGTTTGTGAGTGCCTTTTTCCTTAGTGATAGAAAGGATTAGCCTCACCGACTCCATGGACTCCTGTCAAAGCCTTGTGTGGCTGGAGGCTGGTCATCCAGACAGCAGTGCATGTTTGTCTTTAGTGCTGAGAAATAGGAAGAACAGAGACAACAGAATTGTCCTATTTCTGCTCAATCCCATTACCATGATTTGCTCTACATTCACCAAAAGAAGCCCAAGACACCCAGTGACAACCACCACATATTCAATGGCAGTCAACATGGACCATTCATATGTAGAAGCCATGTCCCAAAGAAGCCAACCACCATGGATCTATACCTTCACCAGGAGAATTCAAGATAGATGCCAGGAGAATCCTACACAGCTCAAGAACCAGTGAGTATTCCACTGAACTAAACTTCTAAAGTGTAAGCTACCCAATTAAATGTTTTTCCTTTATCAAAAACAGACTTTGAATACAATAACTAGAAATGTGAAAAATTGATTTTTAACTTACACTGAATTATAAGGGAAAGGTATAATATTTTTGGTATCTTCATCTATTTCTTCTTAGCTGATAAATACATATGTGTAAAATTTCCATACTTAGAGGTAATCTATAGTGTTATTATAAACACTGATATATCCCCACCTAATTATTTTCCAATTTCATTTATCAGAGTAATTGACATTTTATCACGTTCATTCAAAATTTAATCAAAATATTACAAAGGTATCACTTTTGATTTACTTAAGGGTGATCATTAATTTTTTTGTATAGGTATTGTTTATCCTCCATGTTTATACCATTATCCAGAAAAGTATGGTCTTTTACAGAACGCTCTGGATTTTTTAATTTTCCTGGTGAGAAATGTTTTCCACAGTGACTGGGAATGACTGGGAATGACACTTTTGGCTTGGGGGTCTGTGAGACATCCCTCACAGAGTTTTCTGATAGTATTACGTTGCCTTGTCTCTTTTGTTATCTGCATTTATTGGTACAATGTTGGGCTTTGCCATACCTTCTACATATAGCTGAAGGCTGAGTCCTCCTATTCTTGACATGCCTGGAGAAGATATTATTCCTAGAAATTGCTTTTCTATAATCCCTTCTTAGATGTCCTATTCTACCACAATTAAAACATTTAACATTTTGATGTCTCCTTGTTTCTTTGGAATTTGCTTCTCTTACCCAAGATTCAGTATAATAGTCAAATGTTTCAATGTTCATTGTATATAGGATTCATCCATAGGTGCTGATCTAATCTTTAAAGATCCAAGTATCTTTTTGCATTCTAAATTGGCATTTTCAAAAGCCAGAGATTCAATAAGTCTCATCTGGGTCACTTATTCCTATTTGTACAGCCTTAGTTAATCTTTGTAAAAGTCAGTAAAAGGGTTCTCACTGGCCTTGTTTAACCCTGGTATATGATTCAATTTGTTTTCCTAGTTCTTGAATCCTGTTCCAAGCATTTAAGACTTCTTTGTGGCATAGTGACAAGATTTGTTCATCGTAAAGGTCTTGAACCTGTGGATCAGCATAAGTGCCCTCACAAAGTGTTTGATCTTGGGAAGTCTCGAGTCCTTTTGCTTTTCCCTGTTGTTCTAAAATTTTAGCCTCTTCCTTGAAATAACAACTAACCACCAACTGGGGTCCATCACCCAGGACTGCTGAAACCAATTGAAGCCAGTCATGTGGTGTTGCCTTAATGCTAGAAGACTATGCCTTTATCATCTCCCTAACAAATGTGGAATGCAGCCCATAAATTATGACAGCTTGCTTAATTTCTCTTAGATTATTTATTCCTATAGGTATCCATCTTTGGATCCTTTTGCGTCTTTAGAACTCGATGATATGTCAGAATAGTTTACAGGGTAGGAAGCTAAAACCCTGGGTAAGTCATCTCTGACAGCTGCTGGCAATGTTGAATCCTGTCCTTGTACCTTCTTTCCCTGTTTATCAGCTCCAATAATTTCCTCAATCATTTCAAATCTTTTTATTATTGTCTTATGTGAAGCCTGAATCTTATGGGCTGTATATATTTCTAGTGATTTCATTGAGGCAGCTAGTCTCTGGTCCTCATTCTGCACATGTGATTCTAAGGTCAGAAGTTTCTCCTTTAAAGATACATCATGGTCTTCCACATGTTTGGTTAAAGATAATACATCATGGTTACAGAGTCGAGATTAATAGCAATGCAACCGGTGGTGACAGGAATGGTACTGAGCTGCTTTAGTTTCCCAACTTGGTACTGGTTAAATACTGAGAAATATGCTTTGTTTGACAAGTTAAAAGCAATTAAATCAATTTCATACATGGAGCAAGAAGCCCAGAACTCACGGGTATGGAACGTAGACCAGAAGCTATAGTTCCGCGGCAAGGAACCGTGCCAGGGAACTGCACCAGGGAATGAGACAGTTGGGTCATGGGGTTAGTGTGCACTTGGGAAATTTCCAAGTCACTTCATGCAGTAAGCTTCAGTGTGGCAAGGGTTCTATAAAAACAACTTAGGTAAAAGCAAGCCAAGCAGGAAGGGTTGGGAGGCTTTCTGGGACATGGACCAGTTAGGTCTTTATGCTGTCCACCTGGTGGGTCTGGAGTTGGAATCCATGTGTTATAAGCTGGTGTTCCTTTAGAATTTATACTGGGCCCATCTACATATGTTTTTAAAACCTGATGTAATGGCAAAAAAATGTCACTGTTATAAATATAGAAAATTAGCAAAGTTTTATGCATAAGATGAAAACCATATTTGCAATAAATATTTTTAGATATTTTCATGCTAAAACATATACAAGCTAAAATTGCATTTAAATGTTATATTTGGACTACAATGTACCTAATGTCAATATTTAATAATAGACCAAGAGAATGAAGTTGCAGAGAAAGAAGAACCATCCACAGCTACAAACAACTTTTCATGTCATACTTAAAACTGCCTAAATGATTTCTGTTATGATAAAGCAAAAAAGTGAACAATCTTTCAGTAACAAGAAATAAACAATATGAGTATAAATGATATACTCCCATGCTAATAATCAGTAAGAAAAGTTTAAGCATAAGAACATAACAGCATCCACAAAATAATCATTACATAAAAATAAGATTATTTCACTGAGAATGAACCTAGTAAGCTAACATTAGTGGGCAAGAGTTTTTCATAAATTTAAAGTAGTTATATAAGCAGACAAGTTGCAAACAAAGATCAAGATTCATATCATATGGAGAAAATGAATTACAAGTAATAAGTTTAATTAGTAAATATTGTCTGACTAATGAAAGAGAAGCAAGACAGAATTGTGTAAAAAACTACTATGCATATTGACTAATATAAAATCAATCATGCAATCCTCATTTGGACAAATTGGTTGAAATAACTACCAAATTCAAGAAGTAAAAGGTAGATATAAAGAGAGTACAGATTGAAAGCCTGAAAAGACATTAAAAATTTCAAAATGAGTTTTGCCAAACTCCTTATTTGATCAAGCCAATTGTCATTAATGATTTTGAGACAATCAACAAAATTTGAGTACAAGGAAATGTGTGTTTATGCCAAATATAGATTGTCACAGAGAAAGGATGGGGGTGAAGAAAAACAAGACAGGGAGAATAAGAAGCAAGGAAAGAAGAAAATTGAAGAACCAAGATTACAGAGAAAAAGAATGCCCATTAAGAGATAGCATATTATATAACATTTTGTGTCATGGAGAAATTCTTAATGGAATCTAAGACTAAAATTCCAGGAACAACGAACCTCCAGAAAGAAAAAAAAAAAAAAAAAACTTGGCATCAAGTCATCAAGACACAACCCAGAGATTGATGAACCAAGGACAGTTAGTCTCCTAACTCAAACTTCTCCCTGTTTACCAAGCCTTATTGAAGGTACCAGTATCAGCACAAGAAACTCAAAGATCAAGTTTGCAGCACAAAAGAGATGTATTTGCCCCAGCCAGACAAAAGGCAGGAAATGAGAAGGGGGCAGGAGGGAGAGATTTGTCCTGAGGGACACAAAGGCAGGCCTCTGAAAGGAAAGGGAACAGACATGGCCTATAGGAAAATGATAGTTTATAAAGTGAAAAGGGGAACCTCCTGTTTGGATGAAGTGTTTAATTTTAATTGTGCATGTTAATTAGGGCAGCCAAAGGGGGCTTTTCATTGCTGGAGTTAAATACTTTGGTAGATAGACCTTGTTTATCAACATCAGTAAGAGGGAGTGAACAAATAAAAGAATAAACCACAGTGGCTAGATTTAGAAATGTAACCTAATGGTTTTTAGAAGGACAGAAGGAATTGGAGAGAAGGACAAGAACTGTCAGAGCCATGTTTGCCATACTGGGGCCACCGAAAGCCCCTTCATTTATAAGCAGTTTTGAAATGTTTAAGAGACATCTGCAACTGTGCTGATTAATAGAATTGTACAAGTACTTAACAAATATGTCTCCTATATGTCCAAGTGTGTTGATCACTGAATTGAGTACAATAGTTTTAATAATTAATCAGGCAATTTATGGACACATTACTCATGGAGATTATATTTTAGGACATTATACAATAATAAATAATAGTTGAAGGAAGAAATTTTAGTCTGATTGGGATAATTTAGAAATCTCATCATAATTTATTGCTGTGCTTTATTATTAGGCTTTTTTCGTGTGATTTAAAATTAGGAAAGTATAGTTCACTGCAATTTTGTGAAGCAGTAACTTTGGTTTCTACTTTGCTTAAGTCTTCCCACCACATTAATGAACTGATATAGAGCAAAGCTGATGGCTATTGCTAATTGGCAAAGAAATTGAACAGTTTGCGGCATGTGATGGTGTACAGAATTGTACTGATATAAAATATACAAAGATGGTATACACAAAGATAAACATATGAGTTTGTTCAACTAATGTCAAGGTAAACTTTATTAGAGACACAGAAGAATAGTTGAATGACATTGCTGTATACAAAGAGCAATTTTTACATTTTTTTTTACATTTAAAATGAAGAATATACAATAGTTTCATTGTTGGTCTGTGGAATGTCATATTCTCTTTAACATATTAAATTATATGTGTATAGAGAAATTATTACAAAATTTTATTTCCTGATTGCAAATCTATTTCATTNTTAGGAGAGGTGTAAAAACAGAGTAAAATACAGCAAGAAATTTGTCAAACCAGGTGGAATTGAGTGGCCAAACATAGATGAAGATGCAGGGGACAAAAAATATCATCACCACTGTGATGTGGGCACTGCATGTGGACAGAGCCTTAGATGCACCAGATTTAGAGCTCTGGTGAACAGTGATGAGGATACATGTGTAGGAAATGAGCAACAGAGTGAAGCAGGTTACTGCCACAATCCCACAGCCAGTATTCATTAGAATATCCAAATTATGGGAATCCATGCAAGCTAGCTTGATTAACAACGGCGTGTCACAGAAATAGCTATCTATTTCATTGGGGCCACAAAAAGGCAGCTCCACAATCACTAACAGGTGACTCATGGCATGAATAAAGCCAGTAGTCCAAGAAATCAACACCAACCCAGTGCATCTTTTCAGGTTCATAATGGTGAAGTAATGAAGTGGCTTAGAGATGGCTACATAGCGGTCATAGGCCATTGCCACTAATAGCACCATCTCTCCTGCAGGAATGCAATGAGTAAAGAAGACTTGGGTCATGCAGCCACCAATGGAAATGGTCTTGTTTTCTCTGAGAAAGTCTGATATCATCTTAGGAGTTGTGTTTGAGGAAAGCCACATATCAACAAAGGATAGGTTGGCCAACAAGAAGTACATGGGAGAATGGAGATGGTGGTCAGTGGTAATTAAGACAATGATGGTAATATTTCCAGACATAATAAAGAAATAAAGTATTAAGAACATCACAAAGAGTAAAACCTGGACACTCTGTGACTGGGAAAGCCCAAAAAGTATAAATTCTGACACCCAAGTCTGATTGTCTCCAACCATTATGCTCACTGTTCCCCAGAAATGACCTACAAAGAAACAAAGATTTTCAGCAAGTCATATGACAAATTCTATTTCCTGTGTAGACTTTGACATTCATTTAAAACTTAACTGAATTGAGATGCATAAATGTAAAGAGAAATCTAAGCCAAATATGAGTAGCACAGCTGCCCAAATTGAGCTAATGAGCCAAGAACAACATCCCATGAAGAGAAGCATCATATGTGACTGATACACACCTGCTCTATTATGAAATTCCTCTAGAGGAGAGCAGTGAGAAAGGACAACAAAGAAAACCTAAAAATGTGTGTCATTTCTTTTTTAAAAAAATATCTAAATTTGTCACTAGCAATTCTAACATTCCATACTGAAAACAATGAGGATTGTATTTGGAAACTTATGGGAGTTCCATTGAATATCAGTGCAACTGGTGTCCTAGGATGCCACCATTTTTGGCAGTATCCAATACTATTCCATTTGACAGCATCCAATACTATTCCATTTGACAGCAGTAGAATTGTTTTTGTGACATTGAGAAATGAAAATTTTGCTTAAAGCTGTAATATAAATGATGGAAAAACCTCAGGGATGAAGCATACAGAACAGAAAGTCTTATAAAACATAATCTCATACCAGACTGAAAAATACAAACTGGGTTCACAGATATCCTTAGTAAAAGTATATTGAATAATTTATTTATTCAATAAAACTGATTAACAAAACACTACTCAAATACCTATAGGCATGTACTGAACAAAGAACATTGCAAAATATATTCTGACCTTGAACTCTTAAAGTCACAATTAAGGTCTTACAGGTAGAAAATATTGGTCTTAAATAGTATAAAATAGTCTTGAGAACCCTTAGATTTTGAAAAATTCTAGTTTCCTCAAATGAATAATATGTTGTCTATCATCAATCTATCATCAGCATATTTCCTCATATCACTTATTTAATGATCATCTGTTTTTTTTTAAAGAACAGAGTATATTACATAAACATTATTCTTTTGCTGTCAGTGTTAGACAACAGTGACATTATACTTTCAGTTTAAAACAATTACTCACCTCAAAGCACAACAGGAGTGCTTTTGGTTTAGTGCTTTGAAGATACTCCTGAACGTATAAATAAGTGCATCTCTGATTCCTGTGCCTTCTCTTTGGGTTCTTTGATTTTTCTGTTTGTTTGTTTTGTCCAACATTAATATGATGGTGTTTGTTTTATTTTATTATATTTTATTTTATTATGTTTTGTCGTAATCTCTCAGAAACCTGTGAGAGACCTAAAGAAAGTGGATCCAGATGAGAGAGGAGGTACAGAGAAACTGGAAGAAGTAGAGGGAAAAGACGTATTCAGACTATATTGTATGAGAAGAGAATCTACATTTAATAAAGGTAGGTTAAAAAACAAACTCATTCCCCCTTTTTTAATGTTTATATATCCAAACTATTCTGTCTACAGAATGGTTCTTGTAAATACATTTCCAGGGCTTACCATTTGGTTGGATAACCAATTGGTGTGCTCTTCCCTGGGGTATCCTTCTCCCACTCCCAGAATTTCTTAGTTGTTCTTGGTTATTGTTCTTGCATAGGGTTGAGGAATTCTGGGCTTTTCCCATCCACTGTTAGCATGTATATTGGTATTGTATATGTTGAGCTCAGTTATGACAATCATAACAGCACTCATAAATGGAATTACTGAGGAAGAACATTCATTTGTATCAGACTGTCTTGGGAAAGCTGCTGCAAAGTATATCCAAGTCTCAAGAAATGCCTTATAAATTCCATCCTCTAGGATTTTAGATGTAGGACATTATGGTATCAGACCACTTTTAATGTAAATTATCTTACAACTACTTTCTAATTCATAGGAGCAGCTGTGCATTGACAGAAATGTTTTAAGCGTATTATTCAGACTGCTTTATTTTCACATGATTATTGAGAAGCTAGGAAAAATGTTGCCAGAGATCACAATAGCATAAAGAATTTTATACACTCAATTTAATACTGTGCTGTGAATATATAGTAAAAATATACATGTTGAAATTATTAAATCTTTCTTGTATACAGAATACAATTATACATGAGTTGTTTCATAAATCATATTTCCTAGTGTACCTTGAAACAAAATAGTTTGTAAAAAAAACAATGCCTTCAATGTTCATCTGAACATTTTGTTTAAGATATACATATGAATTCATATATATTTGTGCATGTGTATTTTATATGAATATGTTTATATATTTGTGCATACATACTTTATGTACACAAACACATTTATAGATACATAAAGACACATATGTATCTGTTCTTATAGATATAGATACATAAAATTAACTATATTTTAAATACTTGAAACTTACTATTAAGTTGAGCTATACCTATTTAACATCTGTGAAATGCATAAATGGTAAGAACACATTCAGCATTCAAACTGCTATTCAGGAACATAGCATCCACTTCACCCTTCTCTTCTCTTGCTGAGGATCTATCAGGATTTTCAATGACCTAATGAAATACACAAATATATTAAAGTATCTCTGTAATTATTGCATCTAACTTAGTCACAGTTCTCCTAGAAAATTTAATGTTGGATTACGTGTAATAAATATAAAAGATAATGAACAGAAGCAAACAGAATATTCTTATTATGGTCCAGAGGAAAACTGATCAATTATTCAATGTTTTTCTGTTTTGATTACCCTTCTGTCAAAATGCTAAACTTTATAATAGTCTCAGTACTCACATTTCTGTAAATATTTATAGTTGTAGTCATAACTATACAATGTAAGAGATATAAGTGACAGACACTAATGAATGAAGGTTGGTAGTTTCTAATAGCTTGATTTGCTAGCAGATTGATTGTTTCTGTGTTGTATCATTTTGTTTATTATTGGCTTTGTTTTGTTTTTTGCTTGTATGTGTATTTTACTATTAAAACAGTTTTAAATGAAGTAGGAATTCATCATTTTACCCCACTCCTTTTCTTTTTCAAAACACTATTAAATATTACCTCCACATACTGTCCCCATGCTGCCCCTTAAGTGACTAGCCTCTTTTACCTTGATTCTTCTTGCTATGTATCTGGTGTATGTACGTATGCATGCATGCATGTATGTATAAATATATATACACAAATGCACATAAATTCAATTTCTGAACCATTTTTGTTATTGCATATGGCTTCAGGATTGACCCCTCTTATTTTAGAATGAATTAGGTGGCTCATCTTTTGGAGAGACTGATTTTTCCTTCTAGGAGATGAAAGTTGGCATAATATTTTAAACTTATATTTCATATCACCTAACTTTCTTCATTTTTTACTCCCAACTCTATTCTGAATGTTATCTTATCTACTATGCACTCTTTGGATTAAAAATATTTTTATCTATTTAAGGTAAATGAAATATTTGTATGATGTTAGCAGGATACTACTCTTAGGCATTATCAGAAAAGAATGATGATTTTTCTGATGTGTTTATGAGCTTACATGAAATAGGAGATTTAGAAAAAAAACATTACTTTAACTCTAAGGATGACAGAAGTAAAGAAAAATACAGAACTAAAACAAAGTGAGCATTAGTTAAAAGGAAATGAGTAGAAATATTTAAAGAATAACTTACAGAAGAATATCACAGTGATGATTCATCAAGTTCACAGTTTTCTTTTCAGTCATATTTTCTTCCAGTCTGATGTGTGTTTACGAAGTTAATATTGTTGTATAGAGACAAACTTTCCTTCAGCTCAACCTATATTCACTTCTTGAGTTTGCCCCATGGGTAAAAATTGCCTGTGTGTGTTCTGACCAAAATGAGAACCCTGGAAATAGTTACCATAGGAATCCCATGGAGTTTTCTCTGCTGAGAGTGATATTGAGTGTTGTAACTCTGTGGAATAGTGTGATAGACAAATAAGGCAATTTGCATGTCATGTTACCATTGATTAAATAACTTTCAAAATTAATCACTTTAACCATAAAACTAAAGAAACACTTTCTGTTGTCTTACCTCTTACTGAATGTATATAATAAAAGTATTTAATTTTTTGTAGTTAGGAGACCCTCTGTTGTAAAATGCAAGATATGAACAGAACAAAAAAACCAGAAATCTATACGATGAACATAATTCCCTAATGCATGGCAAATCTGTGTCAAATCTTGGTCATGTAACTGATGAAGTTCCGGTGTATTGTGTAACTGTATGTGATATTAGCAGTTTTGAGTTGGATGCAGTGACTATTACCTCTATGAAATATAAACTGTTTTATTATTGATTTTAGAAAATTGGGAAGGACACCTCTCTATACAGTTTCACCTGAGATGGAGTTGCAAAACGCTCAACTAATCTCAAAGTAAAATTGCTATGTGTTTTTTGAATCAGTAAGCCTAAATTATAACTATCAGTGACTTCTATACAAACTAAAATATTATTTTGGTTGTAAAAAATGGACATACATGTGTGAAATGTAACTGTATAACCATTTTTTTGTATTTGAGATGACACTGAATATTAATAGATACCTCTTATGAAAACTTTGTGAATCTAATGAATAAAATATTTAGGTTGAAGAGAAAATAATCTTAAGTACTTTAAGATACAGGATATGGAAAAAGAACACTTTCAAAACTTCTATGTGTTCTTTTTTGCTGGGTTTGCAATATATAATGTATACTGTCATTTTAGACATAGACTGTAGCACTTAGAAATATACAAATCTTTTGTATATACACAATTTATTACCTTGGTAGTCTTTCTCTAAGAATTTAATGATCTAAAAAAGACACATATAGCTTATAATAGCATAGAAGGCTTGTTTTCTGAAGTTAGATAGAAACCTTAGCTGTTTATCTTAGCTCATTTTGAAGTCTTTGTGTTAATTAAAGCTAAAAAATAAAACGAACTGATAACCACAGAGACTTTTAATACAAGTCAAGGTATTTTTATACATCACATACTACTGGAAATCAATTTTAAGCTATTTTTTCTTATAAAATACAAATACAACCATTTTCTACCTGATAAGTATGTCTAGATTTTAATATCTGACTACTATTTTATTACTTTTGCTTTTTTGGCAATCTCACTTAGAGTGAGCAAGTTGGTGATATTATCTAACAATCCAAGGAATTGTGGTCATGTCACTTAACTCAAAAATAGAACATGCTTCCCTTGATAGCCAAGAGAAACTGTAATTCTATAAGAATCAATGCCTTTAGTCATCCTCAGGCTATTTCTGGATCCTCCAAGCACTTCTGCTTACTGATCATTATCATTAATTAGTCAGTTTGGTCAGTAGGACAATTCACATAAAATCTGATCTCCCACAAATCTTAATACTTTGAAAGAATGAATAAGAGGGACTTGATACCATTCTTTCTCTTAAAACTACCGTTCTAGTTATGAAAGTGTTAAAGTGAATGATAAAGTTAAAACTCATCAGTACATGCAACTAAATGTTGTAATTTGATTGATAGGTAAGTGTTTTCTCTCAGCAAAAATTTGTTTGCAGAATCTAGAGTTTTTTCTTCAAAAAAATGGAAAATCTTGTAGAGTTGCCTTAAATACTTACAAAAATTAACATGAGTTAATGTTAAAGAATAACCCTTTTTGGAGTGTTCCAATAGCAATAATTACTTACTTTTAAAACAAGTTAATGGTGCCAACGTGGACAGCTAAATCCACTTCAAACCTGAGAGTGTTTGGGAAATAATTCTAGACAAAACAAAACAGAGTTCAGCATGGCTTTTAGGTAGCAACTATTTCTTGGGTTTGCTCTCTTTTCTAGAGGCAAGCGCTTCTCATTTAAGAGAGGCTTCCAGACTCAGCTTTAGCTGGAAAACTTTGCAGCTCTTTTAAGAGGCCCTGCCACCAAACACTTAAATAGTGTTTAAAAATAGCCAAAAGCTGAACAGAAGCTGCACCATCCCCGTTGTCATTTGAGTATTTGATCTCTGGGTAAAGAGGCCATTTATCTTTGTAAACACAAAACATTTTTGCTTTCTCCGTTTTTCTGTTAATGGCGAAAGAATGGAAGCGAATAAAGTTTTACTGATTTTTGAGACACACAAAAAAAAAATAGCCAAAAGCATGATTCTCGGTGGTATAAGGGACCTTGAAATTCCATGGAGTTGTGGCAATAAACATGGTTCTGGCCAGTACCTCTGCCATGAAGCTAGACTCTCAGAAAGCTAAGGAATGGGCTGAATCCAGTCATCAAAGCCATGGCTTTAATCTTAGCCATACCATTTAGCAAAATAGTGGTCATGTGGTCAGAAAAAGAGAGATATACAATAACGATATATTCAGATGAAGAAAACCTCTAAATGGTTTACAGTGTGCTTAAAAATATATGTAGGCTTAGGAGAGAAATGAAAAAGGATAAAGTCCTTAAAATAAAAAAAGAAAGAGTAGTAAGGTGTGGTGGCACACACCTTTTATCCCAAAACTTGGAAGGCAGAGGTAGTGAATCTCTGTGAGTTCAAGGTGTGGTGGCACACACCTTTAATCCCAGTACTTGGGAGGCAGAGGCAAGCAGATCTTGTGAGTTCAAGGACAGCCTGGTATACAGAGTGAGTTCTAGGACAGCCAAAGATACACAGAGAAATCCTGTCTCAAAAACCAAAAATTTAAAATAAAAATAAAAGAAATAGAGTTTAAAATAAGACAAAGATGAAAAATTTCAGGACAGTTTGGATACTGTATGTTATTGCATTGTGTTTAAATTGTTTGATGGCAGAGGATGGAGCAAAAGATTCTAAGAGTTATTTGATTATAGATGCTGCTGGATTATCCAACATTTATTTTGAAAATGCCTTGACTTCCATATTTAATTCAAAAGGTATGTTTCTTTGGAGAAGAGGTTTTCCTTTTGTTTCCACAGGATATAGGAAGCTCTGGATTTATTCTGGGCTATGAAAAAAAAAGGTTTGATAAAAGAAGACCGCCTGAAGAATTTCCAAAAGAAGCAGATGGTCCAGATGATCCAACATTTCAGAGGACCTCTGTTGAAGTTTCCTCTGAGTTCTACATCCAGAACAGTATCAAGGCTGCTAGCTGAGATATCAAGACTAACAGAATCTTCCAATCAGGACTTGACCATAATTCTAAATTTTCTTTAGGTCCCTATAAGATTACCAGTACCTCAATCAGCAGGAAGTAGCCAGGAAAACTATGCCTGCATTCCCCCAAAAAATAGATTATGGATGTTTCTCTTTGCTTAAAGTGCTGGTTACAAGTTGTATGGATAATGGTCAAGAAGAAAGCTAAACAAGGGAGATTTGATTCAGAGTTCTTGATTAAAAAAAAAAGAAAAGGGGAAGTGCTGTGGGACAATGGTTTTATCATGTAAAGATTTGTTTCTTGTACTGTTTAATAAAATGCTGATTGACCAGTAGCCAGGTAGGAAGTAGAGGTGGACAATGAGAACAGGTAAATTCTGGGAACAGAAAAGCTCATTCTGTAGCCATCACACAGACACAGAGGAAGCCAGTCACAGAGCACAGAGCAAGCAAGATGTGACTGCCTTGCTGAAAGTTGTGCCAAGCCACGTGGCCAACATAGTCAAGAATAATGCACTAACTTAAAACATAAAAATTAGTTAAGAAGAAGTCTGACCTAAGAGGCCAACCAGTTTATAATTAATGCAGACCTTTGTGTGTGTTTCTTTGGGACTGAACAACTCTGAGACTGGGTGGGCCAGAAACCTCAGTTAACACTAATTTTACTTTGCCTTTGAGCTAGATTTGTTCTCCTCCTTCTATCCCTCTCAGGTTTGACTTTTTTCATGGTATTCCAGATAATCTGGCTATTTTGTGTTAAGAATTTGTTGGATTTAATCTTTACTTTGAAGAATAAATCTATTTCCTCTACAGTATCTTCAACATCTAAGAAACTCTCTTCATCTTCTTATCTTCTGTTGGTTATGCTTGTGTCTGTAGTTCCTGTTGCTTTACCCAATCTCAAAAAGGATATCCCCATGAATGTACAAGAAGCTTACAGAACACCAAATAGACTGAATCAAAAAAAATCCCATTGCCATATAATAATCAAAATGCAAGACATAGAGAATATAGAAAGACTATTAAGAGCTACAAAATACCAATTCATTGTTTATATATTCTTTGTATTGTTCTCTTTGTTTCTAATATATGGAATTCAACCCTCAATTTGATTATTTTCTCATGTCTACTCCACCTGGTTGAATTTGTTCTAGAGTTTTCAGGTATTCTATTAAATCACTAGTATAGGATTTCTTCAACTTCTTTACATGGGCCTTTACTGTTGTGAAATTTTCTCTTAGTGCTGCTTTCATGGTACCTCATTAGTTTGGGCATGTTGTACCTTTATTTTCATTAAATTCTAGGAAGTCTTTAGTTACTTTCTTTATTTCTTCCCTGACCCAGTGATGATACAGTTGAGCATTGTTCAGATTCCACAACTATATAAGCTTTCTGGAACTTTTTTTTTTTTTGTAGTTGAATTCTAACTTTAAGCTGTGGCTATCTAATAAGATACAGGGGTTTATTTCACCTTTTTTCCATCTGTTGAGATTTGATTTTTGAATGGGTCAATTTTATATAAGGTTCCATGATTTGTTAAGAAAAATGTATATTCTTTTGTGTTTGAGTGGAACATTTTATAAGTGTCTCTTAAGCCCATTTGACATACTAACATCTGCTAGTTCCCTTATTTCTCTGTTCATTTTCTGTCTGGCAGACCTGTCCATTTGTGAGAGCAGGGTGTTGAAGTCTTGCACTCTTAGTATGTGCAGTTTGATGTGTGATTTAAGCTTCAGAAATATTTCTTTTACAAATGTAGGTGTCCTTGTATTTGTAATGTTCAGGATTGACACTTCATCTTAATGGGTTTTTCTTGTGATGAATATGAAATGTTCTTCTTCATCTCTTTTGATTACTTTTAGTTTGATGACTATTTTGTTAGATATTAGGATAGCTACACCAGTTTGCTTCTTAGGTCCATTTGATTGGAAATTCTTTCCCCATCCCTTTACTCTGAGGAAATGTCTTTCTTTGAAGTTGAGGTATGTTTCTTATATACAGCAGAAAGATGAATCCTGTTTTTGTATCCATTCTGTTAACCTGTTTCTTTTTATAGGTGAGTTGAGTTCATTGATATTAAGGGATATTAATAACCAATGATTGCTAATCCCTGTTATTTTTATGGTACTATGTGTGTGATTCCCTTATTTAGGATTTGTTGGTGTGGGGTTATTACCTGTGCTTTTTTGGCTACAACTAGCTTCTTTGAGTTGGAGTTTTCCTTCTAGTGTTTTCTATAGGGATGTATTTGTGGAAAAAAATATTGTTTAAATCTGGTTTTGTTATGTAATAGGCTTTTTCTTCATAAATGTTTTGCTGGATATAGTAATCTTGGTTGACATTCATGATCTCTTAGTATCTTCAAATGTTTGTACAGGAAGTTCTAGAATTCAGAGTCTTGAATGAGAAGTCAGGAATTATTCTGATGGGTCTGCCTTTATATGTTACTTAGCCTTTTTTTCTTTTCAGCTCTTAATATATTTTCTTTATTCTGTATATTTGTGTTTTGATTATTATGTGGCAATTTTAGTAGATCTATAACTCATAAAGAAATAGAAGTTGTCATAAAAAGACTCCTGACCAAAAAAGCCCAGGGCCAGATTGTTTCAGCACAGAATTCTACCAGAATTTTAGAGAAAAGCTAATACCAATACTCCTCAAATAACTCAACACAAGAGAAACAGAAATGAACATTGCCAAACCCTTTTTACAAGGGAAAAATTATCCTGATAACCAAAGCATACAAAGATGCAACTAAGAAAGGGCATTACAGAAAAATCTCTCTCATGAACAATGATGCAAAAATATTCAATAAAATGCTGGCATACTGAATCCAAGAACACATCAGAAAAATCATCCACCATAATCAAGTCAGCTTCATCCAGAGATGTGGGGATGTCTCAGCATATGAAAGCCTGTCAATGTAATCTACCATATAAACAAACTGAAAGTGAAAAAAAAAAAAACACACGATCATCTCATTAGAAGCAGAAAAGGCCTTCAACAAAATCCAACAACCCTTCATATTAAAGGCCATGGATATATCAAGGATACAAGGAACATAGCTAAACATAGAGAAAGTAATTCGCAGCAAGCTAACAGCCAATATTAAAATAAACAGAGAAAAACTCAAAGTGATTGCATTAAAATCAGGAATAATTCTACCCCAGAAAGCCTGCAAATTCATGGAAGCTGAACAGTCAACTACTGAACCACCCCTGGGTCAGGGAAAAAAATAAAGAAAGAAATTAAAATCTTCCTTGAATTCAATGAAAATAAAGACACAACATACCCAAACCTATGGGACACTATGAAGGCAGTGCTAAGAGGAAAGTTCATAGCACTAAGTGCCCACATAAAGAAAATGGAGAAATCACACATTAAAGACTTAACAGCCCACCTGAAAGCTCTAGAAAAAAAAAAGAAGCAGACTCACCCAGGAGGAGTAGAAGACTCGAAATATTCAAACTGAGGGCTGAAATCAACAAAATAGAAACAAAGAAAACAATCCAAAGAATCAAGGAAACAAAGAGCTGGTTTTTTGAGGAGGTCAACAAAATTGACAAACCTTTATCCAAACTAATCAAAAGGTAGAGAGAGAACATGTAAATTAACAAGATCAGAAATGAAAAGGGGGACATAACAACAGACACAGGAAATTCAGAGAATCATTAGGTATTTCTACAAAAGCTTATATGCCACAAAGTTGGAAAATGTAGAATAAATAGACTTCTTTTTAGATAAGTACCATTTACCAAAATTAAATCAAGACCAGGTGAACAATTTAAATAGACCTATAAGTCATGAGGAAATAGAAGCTATAAAAAAATAAAACTCCCAACCAAACAAAAAATCCCAGGTCCTGATGGTTTTAATGCAGAATTTTATCAGAACTACCAAGAAGAGCTGATATCTATACTCCTTAATGTGTTTCACATAATAGAAACAAAGGGTCCTTGCCAAACACTTTCTATGAAGCTACAGTCACCCTGATTCTAAAACTACACAAAGACCCAACAAAGAAAGAGAATTACAGACCAATCTCACTCATGAACATCAATGCAACAATTTTCAATAAAATTCTGGCAAACAGAATCCATGATCACATTAAAAAAATTATCCATTATGACCAAGTAGGCTTCATCCCAGAGATGCAGGGCTGCTTCAACATATGAAAATATATCCTACTGCACGTATTGGCTTTGTGGGAGCCTAGGCAGTTTGGTTGCTCACCTTACTAGACCTGGATGGAGGTGGGTGGTCCTTGGACTTCCCACAGGGCAGGGAACCCTGATTGCTCTTTGGGCTGATGAGGGAGGGGGACTTGATTGAGGGAGGGGGGAAATGGGAGGCGGTGGAGGGGAAGAGACAGAAATCTTTAATAAATTAATAAACAAATAATTAAAAGGAAAGAAAATGTATCAATGTAATCCATCATATAAATAAACTGAAAGAAAAAAACATATGATCATTTCATTAGATGCTTAAAAAGCATTTGACAAAATTCAACACCCCTTTATGATAAAGGTCTTGGAGAGACTAGGGATACAAGGGTCATACCTAAATATAACAAAAGCAATATATAGCAAGCCAACAGATAATATCAAATTAAATGGAGAGAAACTCAAAGCCATTCCACTAAAATCAGTAACAAGACAAGACTGCCCACTCTCACCATATCTCTTCAACATAGTTCTTGAAGTTCTAGCAATAGGAATAAGACAACATAAGGAGATCAAGGGGATTCGAATCAGAAAGGATGAAGTCAAACTTTTGTTATTTGGAGATGATAGTATACATTAGTGACCCAAAAAACTCTACCAAAGAACTCCTACAGCTGATAAATAACTTCAGTGATGTGGCAGGTTACAAGATCAACTCAAAAAATCAGTAGCCCTCCTATACACAAAAGATAGAGAAGCAGAGAGGGAATTCAGAGAAACTTCACCTTTTATTATAGCCACAAATAGCATAAAGTATCTTGGGGTAACTCTAACCAAGGAAGTGAAAGATCTAATTGACAAGAACTTTAAGTCTTTGCAGAAAGAAATTGAATAGGACACCAGAAAATGAAAGGATATCCCATGCTCTTAGATGGGTAGAAACAACAGAGTAAAAATGGCAATTCTACCAAATGCAGTCTATAAATCAATACAATCCCCACGAAAATCCCAACAAAATTCTTCACACATCTTGAGAGAATAATAATGAACCTTATAGCGAAAAACAAAAAAACCAGGATAGCCAAAACAATCTTATACAATAAAGAAACTTCTGGAGGCATTACCATCCCTGACTTCAAACTCTATTACAGAGCTACAGTATATATATATTGGATTTTGTGAGAAAGGGTTTCTCCATAGCTTTTGGTTCCTGTCCTGGAACTTGCTCTTGTAGACCAGGCTGGCCTCAAACTCACAGAGATCTGCCTGCCTCTGCCTCCTGAGTGCTGGGATTAAAGGCATGAGCCACCACCACCCGGCATTGAAAACAGTTCATATTGTCCTAAAAACAGAGAAGTCGACCAATGGAATTGAATATAAACCCAGCTATTAACCCACAAACCTATGAACACCTGATTTTCAAGAAAGGAGCTAAAAGTATACGATGGAAGAAAGAAAGCATCTTCAACAAATGGTGTTGGCAGGACTGGATGTCAACCTGTAGAAGAATGAAAATAGATCCATATCTATCACCATGCACAAAACTCAAGTCCAAATGGATTAAAGACCTCAATGTTAATCTGAACATGCTTAACCTGATAGAAGAGAAAGTGGGAAGTAGTCTACAAAACATGGGCACAGGAGACCACTTCCTACATATAACCACAGTAGCACAGACAATAAGGGCAACAGAATAAATGGGACCTCTTCAAAATGTGAAGCTTCTGTAAAGCAAAGGACACTGTTATTAAGACAAAAAGGCAACCTACTGAATGGGAGAAGATCTTCACCAACCCCACAATGGACAAAGGTCTGATCTCCAAAATATATAAAGAACTCAAGAAACTAGACTTTAAAATGCTAATTAACCCAATTAAAAAATGGGGCACTGAACTGAACAGAGAATTCTCAACAGAAGAATTTCAAATGGACAAAAGACACTTAAGGTCATGCTCAACCTCCTTAGCAATCAGGGAAATGCAAATCAAAACAACTCTGAGATACCATCTTACACCTGTCAGAATGGCTAAAATCAAAAACACCGATGGTAGTCTTTGCTGAAGAGAATGTGGAGTAAGGGGTACACTCATCCATTGCTGGTGGGAATGCAAACTTATGCAACCACTTTGGAAATCAGAGGGGTGGATTCTCAGGAAACTTGGAGTCAATCTACCTCAGGATCCAGCAATTCCACTCTTGGGAATATACCCAAGAGATGCCCTATCATACTACAAAATCATTGTTCAACTATGTACATAGCAGCATTATATGTAATAGCCAGAACCTGGAAACAACCTAGATGCCCCTCAATGGAAGAATGGATAAAGAAAATGTGGAATATATATGCATTAGAGTACTTTTCAGGGGTAAAAAACAATGATATCTTGAATTTTGCATGCAAATGGAGGGAAATGGAAAACACTATCCTCACTATCCTGAATGAGGTAACCCAGAACCAAAAAGATGAATATGGTATGGACTCACTCATACGTGGATTCTAGCCGTAAATAAATGACATTGAGTCTATAATTCGTGATCCTAGAGAAGCTAAATAAGAAGGTGAACCCAAAGAAAAACATATAGTTATCCCCCTGGATATTGGTAGTTGACAAGCATACCTCTGTGCACATTTTGAAAAAATATCACTTCTGTTGATGACAAATGGAAAATCACATAACTGACAGATATCAGAAAGCCAATGGTAGAACTGTATACCAACAAGACCAAAAGAAAGAGAATGTAATTCTGCAATAGTGCCAAAGAAACTATGAGGAGGTGGAAATTTAGAAGAAGAAGAAGAAGAAGAAGAAGAAGAAGAAGAAGAAGAAGAAGAAGAAGAAGAAGAAGAAGAAGAAGAAGAAGAAGAAGAAAAGACATTTGTGATAATGTAGTCAATGAAAACAAAACTATACTAAATCAATTTTAATAAAATATTAGTTTGTTTAAGGAAAAAAATAGAAAAAATCATCATGATTGAGATCCAGAATCATAAAGACAAACACAGTATGTTCTCACTCATATAAATGGATAATAGATGTAAATCAAAGGCTAATCATACTGCAATCCATAGCTCCAGAGAAGATAGGTAGCAAGGATCACCCTGATCTGAACACATGGATGACCCTGGAAAAGGGAATTAGATGAAAACTCCTGGATAAACTGGAGGTGAGCTGGGACAGTGAAAGAAAGGGGATGGAAATAAGAACATGAGATGGAACAGGGAGGAGAAAGACACAACAGAAGAGCAATGAAAGAGCAAATTTGATATGGGGAGCCATTTTGCAGTTAAGGAGAAACCTGGTGATAGGGAAATTACTAAGAATTCACAAGAATAACCCCTAATAAGGCTCCTCCTAGCAATAGTGGAGAGGGTCATGAAATGCCCTTCCTCTGTAATCAGATTAATGAATATTCTAACTGACATCAGAAAGCCTTTATCCAGCAACTGATGGAACCAGAGGCAGAGATCTACAGCCACGCACCAGGCTGAGCTCTGGGAATTCTACTGAAGACAGGGAGGAGAGAATATATGAGCAAGGGAAGTCAAAATATGATATAGAAATCTACACAGATAGATGAACCAAGCTTACGGAAACTTATGAACTCTAGACCAACAGCTGTAGCATCTCTATGGAACCAAATCAGGCACTCCATATGTGGGGAGACAGTGGTGTAGCTTGTACTATATGAGGGGCCCCAGGTTTTAAGGCAAAAATAGATCCTTGATACATGAGTTAGCTTATGGGAGAATATTCTCTATGGTGGGACACCATGCTCAGTTCTTAATGCAGGAGCAAGGGACTTGGTCCTGCCCTAACTCATTGTGTCAAACTATGTTGACTACCCATGGGAGTCCTTACCTGCTTGGAGGAATGGATGAGAGGGTCTGAACTGGAGGAAGAGGTGAGGGAGTGCCAAGCTGAGGGGTGAGGGGTAGAACTGTGGTTGGAATGTATAAAAAATACAAATGCATGATAAATAAATAAATTTAAAAAACAATTTCATGATTTACAAAAAGACATGTATAATTTAAAGTAATTCAGAAGACTTAATTTCTGAAGTTAGATAGAATTTAGAAAACTGAGCCTTTTATCTCAGCTCATGTTAATATCTATATGTTAATTAACATTGAAATATAAAACAAACTAATAACCAAGTCTTTTAATATTAGTGAAAGAATTTTTGTATGTCTTCCATATACTGGACATCAATGTCTTAAGCAATTCTTTAAATATATATATATATATATATATATGTAAATATTACCATTCACTGCCTAATTAAAATGTCTAGACATTAATTTCTGATTGTTATTTAATTAATTTTACTCTTTTGCAGTCACACTTAGATTGAGTTGAAATAATTATCTAATAATCCGAGAAATTGTGACAATGTCACTCAACTCACAAGTAGACCATATTTTCTCCAAAGGCCAAGGGAAACTGTGACACTATAAAAGTCAGTCTCCCAAGTCAACTTGGTGCTGCTTCTGCATCCTCCAAGGGTTTATGGTTACTGCATGGTGCTTATCATTGGCCAGTCAGTTTGATTATCAGGAAAATTCACATAGAAGCTAATTTCCCAGACATGTTAACACTTTGAAAGAATATATAGGAGGGATTCAGCAGTATTCTTTCTCTAACTATTACTGTTGTCTCTTCTAGTTATGAAAGAGGTAAGTGGAATGACAAAATTAAAATTCAGCAGTACAAACAGCTACAGGATAGAATTTGATACGTAGTTAAATGCTTCACTTCTCTTGGTAGAAATTCACTGTACAGAGTTCAATTAAGACTTTAGCTTCAGAAAAAAAGTATGAAAAATTCTGTAGAGTTTCCTTAAATAATTTCAGTGATTAAGATGAGTTAATATGAATGGGATAACTCATGTTAAGAGTCTTCTAGTAGCAATAGATATTGCCTTCTAGCAATAATTTTCCTTTGGTAACATATCTATTGGTTTTATATAACTCTTCTGTACCACACTTTCTCTCTCTGTATATTTTCTTTTGCTTGTTTGTTTTTATTATTTTTGTTTGTTTTATATAATCCCAGTGAAACCTAGTTTTCAACATTTATTTCATGTAGAAGTTGCAATATGTATTGTTAGAACTGTAGAATTTCTGAAAATTATGTATTGGGTTGCAATACTTTGAAAACAGAAAAATGAAATCCCAGAAGGTTTTCTTATACATCCAGGATCAAGCATAAGATCTGCATTTAAACCCAAAGTTCTGATTCCCATCCCTGTGAGTATAAAGATATTTTCTTTATAAAAGAAAAAGAAAGAAACAAAAATATGTCAGGGAAAAGACACATGAAAAGCACATTTTAAAGATTGAATTCAAAGTTAAAGTGATGGAAGTGTTTCTCTTTAATCACACTTGGACCTTGGATATTACAATAAAATTAATATGTAAGATGCAAGAGAACCCCTTCAGTGAATGCAAATTTAATAATAAAATCATTACATTTTCTAAAACTTTTTGAGTCTTTTCAAGAGTCTCAAATTAACTTTGAGGCGACCGCACTGATAAAAGGACACTTGATGAAGATTCCATTTTATCATTCTCCTCTTAGCAATATTAATTCTGAAGGAATGATCCACAGTGAGTGTCAAAATTCCTCTTTCCTAGAAAGCAACATTCTGTAATTTTTATTTTTTACTACGGTGGATTTTGTGTATTCTGCATGTGAAAATCTTAGAACCATCTCCATCCTTGGAATATTTACCATGGAGATATGATGTGGCATTTTTCTTCTCTATCAGTGAAATTAAATGTTTCAACATTTTGAAACAAACAAACCATTTAATACAACTTTAATTTACATAGTATCAATCTAAAAAAAAGGCTTTAATGAACTAGTCACACCATAATGTGTCTCACAGTAGGAAACCTGTCTTTGACTGTATCAGTGCTGGGGTGATTTTATTTTGATAAGTAAAGAAGACATGAACATGAATTTCATAATTTATTTTATGATTAGATCTGTCCTTATATTTAGAAAAAAAATATAGTCACTAAGTTTCATGAAACTTTGTAAACACTACTTTGATTCATAACTGGGAAGGAATAGAGAGATCTGGAAGAACAAACATAATTTCTAAGCAAAATGGGTTGTGATTAAATAAATCTCCCAAAATTAACAAATTACAGCATTCTCACAAGAAATTTAAGAAATATAACTTCTTATATCCTCATATCTCCAATATAACATTACTTTCCATATCATCTGTATTTTATATTATACATGTCTACTCTGCCTCAAAATCATTTTATTTTTTTTTCGGATACCCTTTGTTTATTTTCAGTTTAATGCCTTAAGTTCAAAATAGTGAATCCTAGCTTAGCAAAATCATTTTAAATCATATATTTTCACTTATTTTTAGTCTATTTTCTACTTTTTGCTTCATTTGGGTAATTGTTTTTTCTCCTAAGAACTGTAACATAAAAAATGTAAGGAATGTCCTATACACCATAGTATTTTGACTTTCAGAGGAAAAAGAAGTCAGCCTAGGATAAGAGTGGAGACAGAAAAAGCAGCAAGAACAGTTGCATTGTGTGAGGTTGGAGCTTATAACCATGGACACAATGGGATCCTTGGCTACCCGGAAGAAAAATGCAAGCAAAGAGAAACATAGAATAAATTATAAGTTGTGATTTTTGTTTGGGAACTTTTATGGAATAGATCATAACAAGTCCTTAATGAGTGAGCTGAGGGTAGAATTTGCACATAACAACACTGATTTCCTTTGCATTTTGTTTCCAAGGCATTTACTGAGACTCTCTTCTGGAATGAATCAACAAGAGAAACAAATCACTCTGTGGTGACTGAATTCATTTTTATTGGACTCTCTGATTCTCAAGAACTCCAAATCTTTCTGTTTGCATTCTTTTTTGTTTTCTATGTAGGAATTGTTTTTGGAAACCTTCTTATTGTCATCACCGTGACTTCTGATTCCCACCTCCACTCTCCTATGTACTTCCTGTTGGCCAACCTCTCATTCATAGATCTGTCTCTGTCTTCTGTGACAGCTCCCAAGATGATTGCTGACTTTTTCTGCAAACGTAAGGTCATTTCTGTCAAGGGCTGCCTTGCACAGATATTTCTCCTTCACTTCTTTGGTGGGAGTGAGCTGGTGATTCTTATAGCCATGGCCTTTGACAGATATGTAGCAATTTGTAAGCCTCTACACTACACTACAATTATGTGTAACAAGGTGTGTATTGGCATTATGGTTGCTGCATGGGGAATCGGCTTCCTACACTCAGTGAGTCAGTTGGCCTTTGCAGTGAACTTACCCTTTTGTGGTCCCAATAAGGTTGACAGCTTTTATTGTGACCTTCCAAGAGTAGTCACACTTGCCTGTGCAGACACATATAGGTTGGACATCATGGTCATTGCCAACAGTGGTATACTCACTGTGTGTTCTTTTGTTCTTCTAATCATCTCCTACACTGTCATTCTAATGACCATCCAGCGCCGCCCTTCTGATAGATCATCTAAGGCTTTGTCCACACTGACTGCTCACATCACAGTTGTTCTTCTGTTTTTTGGACCTTGTATCTTCATTTATGCCTGGCCCTTTCCCATTAGGTCATTAGATAAATTTCTTGCCGTGTTTTATTCTGTGGTCACTCCTCTCTTGAACCCCATTATATACACACTGAGGAACACAGAGATGAAAATTGCAATAAAACGTCTAAGACAATGGAATTTAAGCTTTTGGGCAAAGTCTTAGATCTTTATAGCCATGAGATTGAGATAATGAAAGAAGTAGTTATTAAATTTTTCAGCAAACTTTATAAAGAGTTTAACATTTCAGCTTTCTGTCACTTAGTAATTGATAAAGAAGGTTCTCGTATTGTCTCAGTTTATTCTGTACCTTACTTTTGTATAGAGTTTCCAAATTAATAATACTAATTCAAAATACCATTTTACAAATTTTTAGAACAATTGAAGGTATTAGGTTATTATTTGTGCCCAACACAGACTTTCTTAATACTTTGGGTTTTGAGATAACCAAAGATATAAGCTGGACTGTTTTACATTAAAGAAATTTTTATTTGATTCATTTGTCCCAAAAAACATACTAAAAGAATTACTAACCACCTTACCAAAAGAAATGTGTAAAGTCATAAGTGTTTCTATGCCAACTACAGAGATTCCTACATGATATTCCTACTTGGTGGCCATCTATGAATTGTCTCCTACTACTATAACAAGCCATAATCTATTAGTTCACTTGCAGGTATGTTGGGAAGATTAAACATTCTAATACTTAATTCAAGTTAATCAAAAACATCTGATACAGCAACTGGTTGCAAAGTAGCAAAAAGAATTAAGAATTTCCAGTGTCTTAACATGTTGGCATTAAGTATATCACTTATATACATTTTTTTATTTCCCATTTTAAAGTTAAAAGATGCAGTTTCAATTCTACTTAAACCTTAATAAACATGAATACGGTTATTTATTTTTCTTTTGTAATTCTTTTTTTACCTTAATAATAAGGAGATCATAATGTGCATTATATATGGTTATTATGAGAAGTAATGAAGTAGTACATATACATGAGTCAATATAACCATGTTACATATTTACTATTCAGTGAATATTGGGTTGTATTATAATATCCATGCTAATATTACTCTGTGTTAACATAGTCAAGAGCTTTCAAACTTTGGTATATGACAACTTTCACCAAGGACATTATAATTCTGATCTTAACATGCTCATTTGGGGCACTGTAATTACAATGGAAATTTTATTCTTAGGTGCAAATGAGTGTATTTGAGTGCATACTAATGTGCACATACTCTTCCAGCCTAGTGCGGGATTCCAAAGGTCATTATAGAAGTAAAGGAAACTAAAAGTTTTCTTTATAACAAGTGATTCTGCCGACTCTTTTACCTTTCCCACGATTGTTATGGAAGTAGGCTAATGTTGAACTTCACATATATTGAGGAGCAAGTCACATAGCTGAATGATTTGTAATCTCAATGAACAAATAGAAATGGAAATTTAAGATAATAAAAGGTTTTAAATTATGCTTACATGAGTGACAAAAATAGTACAAATATCCACAAATATATTAAATCAGATCAGAAACTTACCTATGACCTAATCAGTTGTAAAATAAAAAAGCTATATGTAAATTGGTGAAACAACTGGGGTACTATGAAACATAATGTATTATATCTATTCAGCATTTCGGAGAATAATTTCTAAATTAACTCAAGATGTGAACCTGATGTAAAACTTTACAAATATTTTAAATTGAGTTAATATCTTTATAATTCTTAGATGTAGTAAAGTTTTCTGATAACAATATACATAATTGATTTTAATGTTAGATAAAACTACCTAAGAAGGAGGTAAATGATATATTTAATAACATACCAAGTGTAATAATTTTATTATTTAAAGAACAGCCCTTATTATATACATACATATATAAGTATCTTTCACAAATTCAACAATCTAATACAAAATTGGACAAAAGATTTAATCTTACAGTTTATATGTAAGATGAAAACCATATTTACAAGAAAAAATGATTAAGTTGTTTCATGTTAAAATAAATGAATGCTAAAATTATGCTAAATATTAACACTGACCTATGAGGTACATGATCTCAATATTTATAATACAAACAAGAATGGAGCCATTGAGAAAGAAGAATTGCTAATTATACTCTTGAAAAAAACATAAAATGGCACAATTTTATGGCAGTGGTCAAAAACATAACTTGCAAATAATCTGTATTGTAGTTTTATCTCTATCCAAGAGCTATATTATCAAAAGCACAGAACAATCAGACATGAGACTAGAAACACTGAATCATCACATCAAATGATAAACTAATAAATGACAAATGATGAAATAATACTAAAATGAAGATCAGTAACAATTCTTTGCTTATATAATCATGGAATAGTAAACATTTACAAAGCAAATGGGTCATTTCTCCAGATACTACAATGAAGCAATCTTAAGACGCAGATTACGTGATATTAATAAAATGTCAGAGTTGCTATAGAATGTTAATTTTATGTTAAAACAGAGAAACATGTATTATATACTTGTGTAATTTAAAAAATATTTAATAAAGCATTTTAGATTATAAATTTAATATCAGCAAGAATAAGTAAGATTATTATCTATACTAAACATCTTATAATTTGACTTGAGAATCAAAAAAATTTTACATAATTAAAAATAAAGTGATTAGCACTAGCACCAAGTAAGCACAACTACCTGAATTCAACTCCCATAACTCACTGGAAAGACTCAAATTAATGGTATATGCATCTATTCTTAGCTCTCTGGGGATCACTAACCAGACTGCCTAGGGTAATAGTAAGACAAATTGTTTTAAAAACCAAGCTGAATACCTCTGGACATGTCTTATGACCACCACATATATATGCACATATGCATACACAATTTCACACACATCAGCCTGTGTACATGAGTACAAACACACACACACACACACACACAAACACACTGTAGAATTAAACGAATTGAAAAACTGCAAGGTCTCTGCAGGAGTTAAGGATGCTTTCTGCTTTTCCAGAAGAATTGTGTTCACTTAGCAGAACTTGTCAGGCAGCTCTCATGGACTACAATTCCAGCACCAAGAGATTTGATGCCTTTCTGCCCTCTGTATGTACCCTCCACATGAGCACAGAATACCATACAGTCCCATAAATATGGACATAATTTAAAAAAATATAATAAAACCTGCAATTTTGGGGAAGATTAAAAAGGAGGATGTATCTGGGGGTATTCATGGGTAAAGTGATACGTATGATAATTGTATAAAATTGTATAAAATATAAATTGTATAAAATTTATATTTTAAAGAAAAATATAAAGCATTTTGAAATCTCTAAAAGTTTAATTTTAAATAAAAATATATGATTTAATGATATTTTATTTAAGTAATGTAATATCAATTAAGTGAAACGATTCACTAAACAGAAAACAGACTTAACCTGCCTGTAAGTTAGTAGCAGTAGTTTTGCTTTTCTAAAAACACTTATTTGAATAAGACAAATAAGTAGATCTTTAATTTCAATTGTAAATATCAGTATAAATTACTTGTTTATTTAATAAAATGAAGGCAGTTTTCAAGTGTGAGTTTTGAAAAATATTTATTGAGTTTGAGTAAAATAAAGTCATATCTAATGTCCTTGTGTTGTTATAGTCACTATTTGTCACTAAAATAAATTTGTAATTCTTTGACAAATAGCTGATGCTATGTCTGTAGCATAAACATGCAAGATTATCCTGTAACTTCTGTATTTTACTTTTTGAGACAGAGCATCATGTCATGTAATCAAGACTGGCCTACAACTCATCATGTATCCCATGCTGTATCAAATTCATGAAAGTATACCTAGTTCACATGCCCAAGTGCTGAATACAGGCATGTACCACCATGCACAGATCAAAACAATTTTTATATCACAGTTAAAGAAACCTAATTGCTATTATAAAACTAAAACAACACTAAAAAAGCTAGAAAACTCTGCCAAGAAATAGTCCATATGAGGATCAGTGAGGTAAGGAGCATAAGCTGAAGCATTAGAACATAAAAATATCTGCAAAATGATTGTGAAAACAGAGCAGTGATATCCATGCAGTAGTGGCGTTCACATTTAATTTCAAATTATAGGAGGAAGAGCAGGTGGATCTCTGTGAGTTTCAGGCCATCCTGGTCTACTGAGCAGTAACTTCTAGTACAGCCAAGGCTACACAGAGATTTCTTGTATCAAAATAAAAAATAAATAAAATTTTTAAAAAATTAAATTATTTTTGCTTTACTGTAATAGTAAGCTTATTAAGTACTCTGAAACTTCTTGGGTTATTGCTAGATATATATTTTGCTATATATATATATATAACTATAGCAAAATATACTGTAATGTGATTATTAAAGAGGAAGACAAAATCAAGTATTTAATCTTTCATATTTTCAGTTTGAGAAGATGTAATTAAATAGTTCAGAAGTAAATATATTTATAAAATTCAAGTTCATAATTCAAATTTATAATCATGAAATTGCAAAATCAATGGACATAAAGTAACAATATAAGATAAAATTAATGGGCAAGAGTTTTTTCAAAACTCTTGAATTACCACTTGAATTCTTATTGAAGAAATCAGTGAGAAAACAATTTCTACAAACAAATGAAAATAGCACCTTTTCTGAGCATCTTCAAGATGCAACTATGAGTTTAGGAAAGATAATGATTGTAAATGCCTACTTAAAGAAACAGACCCCAAATAATGACCAAATTCAGAGAAATCTCAAGTTAGTAACTAATGATGAACCTCGGATTTAAGGAAAAGCTCAAGATAAACCCAAAGTCAATCAATGAGAAGAGAAGATAAATATTATGAAAATTAATGAAATGGATGACAAAACAACAATGTATAACATTATTCAAAGACTTTGTCCTGTGAATAAATGCACAGTCAATAGCAAGAGAAACAGACCTACATTGGTAAAATAGAGATACAAGGGAGGGACCTGCAACACATGCAAACGTAATCCAGGTAACCAATCATTGGGTAGTGCTTTAAAATCTTATATTCCCCCAAACTGGAAACTCTTGAAGAAATGGATCTATGTCAGGATACATGTGACACAACCACATTCAATCAAAATGATTTCAAAAACTCCAATAGAACCATAGCAAGCAACTCTATTGATGTGGTAATATAACAACTCTCAAGAGTGAAGCTCACAATTGAAGAGATCCTCTGCCAAATTCTGCCAGACCTTTAATGAAGAGCTGATACTAATGCCCCTGGAATTGTTCTGTGCCATAAAAACAGAAGAATCACCACCAGAAAAGAAGAAGAAAAAACCCACAACTATGAAGCCAGCATTACCTAGATACAAAGACATAAGGGAAAAATGACAAAGAGACCAATTTCTCTGATTAACATAACCCCCGCCCCCCCCCAAAAAACTGCAAGTCAAATCTAAGAGCATATTAGAAGGAGTATATATTATAACTAAACTGATTTCAATCCAGGGATGAAAGGGTGGTTCAAAAAAAGAAAACAGCAGGGCAGTGTGGAACATGCCTTTAATCCTAGCAGATAGTGGTGCAGAGGCAGGGGAATCTCAGTGAGTTCGAAACCAGCCTGTTCTACAGAGTGAGTTTCAGGATAGTCAGGGTTACACAGAGAAAACCTTTTTGAAAAAAAGGAACAATAACTTCAACTCAACACAAACTGCTTCAGAAAAGAAATCTCATGGTCATCTCAGTCAGTGCAGAAAAGTCACCTTGAGTTGTGATAAATACTCTAAAGGGACCAGGACAGAAGACAAATGAAAAACTACCACCCTAACTATGCTAAGTGGGAAAACAGTATTACTTCTCAAACCTGGAGAGAGAAAAGGTTGTGAACCTGTTCTCTCACTCTTACTCCATGTTATGCTCAAAGTCTCAGTCAGAGTAAAAAGAGAAGGGAAAGAAAAGAAAGGGATATCAATAGTAAATGAAGGAGTCCAACATATATACATAACAAATTCATAAACTTAAAATAATCTAAAATCTCAACCAGAAAGCTGTTAAACCGTAAAATACTTTCATCAACGAGCAAGATATAAAGTAAACTTACAACAGTCAGCAACTTTTCTGTGTAAAAGTAACAAACTTACTAAGACAGAAATCAAGTGATGTGGGAGTGATTTCTTATTAATAAAGAAACTGCCTAGGCCCATTTGCATTTGATAGGCCAACCCTTAGGTAGGCGGAGAAAACAGAACAGGATGCTGGGAAAAAGAAGCTGAGAGGAGTCGCCATGGTTCTCCCACTCCAGACAGACGCAGGTTAAGATCCTCCCTGGTAAGCCAGCTCGTGGGCTACACAGAATATTAGAAATGGGTTAGAACAATATGTAAGAGCTAGCCAATAAGAAGCTGGAACTAGCCGGGCCAGGCAGTGTTTAATAGAATACAGTTTCCGTGTAATTATTTCGGGCATAAGCTAGCCATGCGGGCGGCCGGGTGCCGGGGACGCAGCCCTGCCGCTCCTATAACAATCAAGGTAAAATTCGATTCAAAATTTCAAAACAAATAAATTACCCAGAAAATAGTTTAAGCAAGATGTAGTAGAAGACTGATTATTCAATTTTAGCTGCTCAGACCCCTGAATTAACCACACAGAAACTATATTATTTAAAATACTCTTTGGACAATAGCTTAAGCGTATTTCTGGATAACTTTTTTTGCATCTTTTATTTATTTATCAATGAAATTTATTATAGTTTAAAAAATACCAATGCAAGTTCCCACTCCCATCCCTCCTCCCAGTCCCTTCATACACCCTCACACCCCACCCCCATCTAATCCTCAGAGAGGGTAAGGCACATTGCTTTGTGGAAGGTCCAAGGCCCTCCCTATATCTAGGTTGAGCAAGGTGTACATCCAAAGAGAATAGGATCCCAAAAACCCAGTACATGCAGAGGGATAAATCACGGTGCCACTCCCAGTGGTCCCTCAGTCTGCCCCAGCCATGCAACTGTCAACCACATTCAGAGGGACTAGTTTGGTCCTATGCTTGTTCCTTGCCTGTCCTGCTGGAGTTGGTGAGGTTCCATTAGCTCAGGTAGACTGTTTCAGTGGGTGAACCCATCATGGTCTTGACCTCTTTGCTCATATTCTTATTCCTTCCACTCTTCAACTGGACTTTGGAAGCTCAGACCAGTGCTCCAATGTGGATCTCTGCCTCTGTTTCTATCTGTTGCAGAATGAAGGGTCTATGGTGATCTTTAAGATAATCATCAGTCTGACTACAGGGCAAATCAAGATTGGGCCCTTCCTCCTCTATTGTTTATGGTCTTACCTGGTGTCTTCCTTGTGGATTCATGGGAATTTCTCTAGAGCTACGTTTCTGCTAACCCTATAATGACTCCCTCAATCAAGATAACTCTTTCCTTGCTCTCATGTCTGTCCTTACTCCATCTCGACTATTCTATTCCCTCAAGTTCTCCTCAACTCTTTACTTCTCCACTTCTCTTTCACTTCTAGCCTCACTTCTCTCCACAACCCCCATGTTCCCAATTTTGTCAGGCAATCTTGTCTTTTTCAAACTTCCAGGTGGGTTTATACATGTTTTTCTTTGGGTTCAATGTATTAGTTAGCTTCTCTAGGATCATGAACTATAGGCTCAATGTCCTTTGTTTATAACTAGTATCTGCTTTGAGTGAGCACATACCATATTCATATTTTTGGTTCTGGGTTACTTCACTCAGGATACTGTTTTCTAATTCCAACCACTTGAAAGCAAAATTCAAGATATCATTGTTTTTTACTGCTTAGGAGTACTCTAATGTGTAAATATGTCACATTTTTTTATCCATTTTTCAGTTTAGAGACATCTAGGTTGTTTCCAGGTTATGGCTACTACAAATAATGCTGCTGTGAGCATAGTTGAACAAATGCTTTTGCAGTATGATTGAGAATCTTTTGAGTATGTGCCCATGAGTGGTATTGCTGGATCCTGAGGTAGTTGACTCCCAGTTTTCTGAGAAATCGCCGTACCGATTTCCAGATCTTTTTGGACTCCAACCTCCAGATCAGGTTGGAGAAGATCTTTTCCCATTAAGTCGGCTGCCTTTTCATCTTGACTGTTGACTCTGCTTTTTTGTTTTTTTACAGAAGCTTGTCAGTTTCAAGATATCCCATTTATTTATTGTTGTTCTCAGTGTCTGTGCTATTGGAGTTATATTTAGAAAGTGTCTCCTGTGCCCATGCATTGAAGACTACTAACCACTTTCTATTAGGTTCAGTGTGGCTAGATTTATATTGAGGTATTTATTTAATCAATTTGAATGTGAGTATTGTGCGTGGTGATAGATATGGATCTATTTTCATTCTTCTACATGTTGACATTCAGTTATACCAGTACCATTTGTTAAAGATGCTTTATTTTTTCCACTCTATAATTTTAGCTTCTTTCTCAAAAATCAGGTGTTCATAAGTATATGGATTAATATCTGTATATTCAATTTGATTACATTGGTCAACCTCTCTGATTTTTTGACAATGCCAAGCTGTTTTCATTACTATAGCTCTGTAATAGAGTTTCATGTCAGGGATGGTAATGTCTCTGGAAGTTTCTTTATTATACAGGATTGTTCTGGAAATCCTAGATTTTTGTTTTTCCATATGAAGTTGACTATTGTTCTTTCAAGGTCTGTGAACAATTGTGATGGGATTTTGATGGGGATTGCATTGAACCTATAGATTGCCTTTGGAAGGATTGCCATTTTTACTATGTTGATCTTAGCTATCCATGAGCATGGGAAATATTTCCATTTTCTGCTATCTCTTCAATTTCTTTCTTCAAAGACTTAATGTCATGGTCAAATAGGTCTTTCATTTCTTTGATTAGTGCTGCCTCAAGATATTTTATGTTATTTGTGGCTATTGCGAAATGTGATGTTTCTCTGTTTTCCTTCTCAGCTTCATTATCATTTGTATATAGGAGGGCCACTGATTTTTTTTTTAGTTGATCTTATATCCTGCCATATCACTGAAGGTATTTATCAGCTGTAGGAGTTCTCTGGTAGAGTTTTTGGAGTCACTTATATACACTATCATATCATCTACAAATAATAAAAGTTTGACGTCTTCCTTTCTAATCTGAATCCCCTTGATATCCTTTTGTTTTCTTATTGCTATTGCTAAAACTTCAAGAACTATGTTGAAGAAATATGGAGAGAGTAAGTGGACAGCCTTGTCTCATTCCTGATTTTAGTGGAATCGTTTTGAGTTTCTCTCCATTTAATTTGATGTTGGCTGTTGGTTGGCTGTATACTGCATTAACTATATTTAGATATATTCCTTGTATCCCTGATCTCTTCAAGAACTTTATCATGAAGGGGTGTTGGATTTTGTCTAATGCTTTTTTGGCATCTAATGAAATGATTATATGCATTTTTTTCTTTCAGTTTATTTATATGATGGATTACCCTGAATCTCTCGGATGAAGCCCACTTGATTATGGTGGATGTTTTGTTGTTGTTGTAGGTGGTGGTGGTGGTGGTGGGTTTTTTTTTATGTGTTCTTTGATTCAGTTTGCCAGTATTTTATTGAGTATTTTTGCATCCATGTTCAAGAGTGAGACTGGTCTGTAATTCTCTTTCTTGGTTGAGTCTTTGTGCGGTTTTGGTATCAGGGTAACTGTTACCTCAGAAAAAGCTATTGGCAATGTCCCTACTGTTTCTATTATGTCGAACACTTTGAGGAATATAGGTATTAGTTCTTCTTGGAAGTTCTGGTAGAATTCTGCACTAAAACCATCCGGCCCTGGTCTTTTCTTGGTTGGGAAGTTTTGATGACAGGAAGCTATTTTCTTCCACTTTATAGGTATATTTAAATTGCTCATCTTGTCTTGATTTAATTTTTGTATATGGTATCTATCTAAAAAATTCTTCATTTCTTTTACATTTTCCAATTTTGTGAAGTACAGGTTTTTGTAGTATGACCTAATGATTCTCTGGATTGCCTCAGTGTCTGTTGTTATGACCCCCTAAATTTGGGTGTTCCCTCTTTGCCTTTTGGTTAGTTTTATAAGGATTTGTCTGTCTTGTTGACTTTCACAAAGAACCAGCTCTTTGTTTCATTGATTCTGTGTATCATTTGTTTGTTTGTTTGTTTGTTTCTATTTTGTTGATTTTAGCCCGCAATTTGATTATTTACTGTCTTCTACTACTCGTGGGTGAGTCTGCTTCTTTTGTTCTAGAGCTTTCAGGTGTGCTGTTATGTCACTAATGTGAACTTTTTCCATTTTATTTATGTGGGCACTTAGTGGTATGAACACTCCTCTTAGCATTGCTTTCATAGTGTCCCATAGTTTTGGATATATTGTGCCTTCATTTTCATTGATTTCAAGGAAGACTTTAATTTCCATCTTTATTTCTTCCTTGAACAGGGGTGGCTCAGTAGTTCACTGTTCAATTTCCATGAGCTTGCAGACTTTCTGAAAGTGTATTGTTGTTAAATTCTAACTTTACTCCATGGTGATCCTATAAGACACAGGGGTTACTACAATTTTTTTGTATATGTGGAGTTTTGCTTTGTTACTGAGTATGTGATCAATTTTAGAGAAAGTTCCATGAGGTGTTGAGAAAGTATAATTTTTTGTGTTTGAGTGGAATGTTCTACACACATCTGTTAAGTCCATTTGATTCATGTCATCTGTTCATACTCTTTTTTTAACTTTTTATTTATTTATTTATTGATTAAAGATTTCTGTCTCTTCCCCACCGCTGCCTCCCACTTCCCTCCCCCTCTCCCAATCAAGTCCCCCTCCCTCGTCAGCCCAAAGAGCCATCAGGGTTCCCTGCCCTAGGCATCTGTTTTTTTTTTTTTTTTTTTTTTTTTTTTTTTTT
>NW_026068122.1:1738161-1779354 GCF_014885135.2 Alexandromys fortis
AAAAAAAAAAAAGAAATTTCATTCTTTGAGCAAAGGACTTACTTCTTCCTCCTGATCGCCAGCTTAACATCACTTCCAACTACTTCACACTTGTATGTCTGTTCTGCTCCGAACATTCTCTCTACCATCCATACCCTAGGCATCTGTTTGTACTCTTATTTCTCTTTTCGGTTTCTGTCTGATTAACCTGTCCATTGGCAAGAGTTGGAGTGTTGAAGAATCCTACTATTAGCGTGTGGTGTTTGATGTGCAATTTAAGTTTTAGTAATGTTTCTTTTGCATGTGTGGGTACCTTTGTATTAGGGGCATAGGTGTTCAGGATTGAGACTGCATCTCAATTGGTTCTGTTATGAGATTAAAGTGTCCTTCTCCATCTCTTCTGACTGATTTTAGTTTGAAATCAACTTTGTTAGACATCAGGATAGGTACACCTACTTGTTTCTTATTTCCATTTGATTGGAAAACTTTTTCCCAACCATTTGTTCTGAGGTAGTCTTTGTCTTTGATGTTGAGGTGTGTTTCTTGTATACAGCAGAAGGCTGGATCTTATTTTCATATCTATTCTCTTAGCCTGCATCTTTTAATGGGTGAATTGAGTGCATTGATATTAATGACCAGTGGCTGTTAATTCCGGTTATTTTTCGGTAGTGGTATTTGTATGTTTCCCTTCTTTGGGTTATGCTGGTGGGAGGTTATCAGATGCTGGTGTTTTGGGGGTGCAGTTAGCTTCCTTGGGTTGAGGTTTTCTCTCTAATACTTTCTGTAAGGCTGAATTTGTGGATATGTATTGTTTAAATTTTTGTCATGAAATATCTTGTTTTATCCATTGATGGGGAGTGAAAACTTTGCTAGGTATAGTAGTCTTGGCTTGCATCCGTGGTCTCTTAGAGTCTGCAGCACATCTATCCAGGACTTTCTGGCTTTCATAGTATCCACTGAAAAGTCAGGTGTAGGGGCTGGAGAGATGGCTCAGCGGTTAAGAGCATTGCCTGCTCTTCCGAAGGTTCTGAGTTCAATTCCCAGCAACCACATGGTGGCTCACAACCATCTGTAATGAGGTCTGGTGCCCTCTTCTGGCCTGCAGGCATCACACACACAGAACATTGTATACATAATAAATAAATATTTTTTAAAAAAAAGTCAGGTGTAATTCTGATAGGTTTACCTTTATATGTTACTTGACCTCTTTCCTTTGCAGCTCTTAATATTCTTCATTTATTTTGTATGTTTTGTGTTTTGATAATTATATGGCAAAAATAAAATATTTTTATTTTTGATTCAGTCTATTTGGTGTTCTTTAAGCTTCTTGTACCTTCATAGGAATATCCTTCTTTAGGTTGATAAAGTTCTTTTCTATGATTTTGTTGAATATATTTTCTGCTCCTTTGATCTGGAGTTCTTCTCCCTTTTCTACCCCATTATTCTTAGATTTGGTCTTTTCATGTAGTCCCAGATTTCATAGATGTTATGTGTTAAGAATTTGTTGGATTTAATGGGTTTTTTTTTTGCCAGTAAGTCTATTTCCTCTATACTATCTTCAGCACCTGAGATTCTTTCTTCTATCTCTTGTATTCTGTTGGTTATACTTATCTCTGTAGTTCCTGTTCATTTACCCAGATTTTCCTTATCCAGAATTCCCTTGGTTTGTGTTTTCTGTATTAACTCTATTTCAGTCTTCATGTCTTGAACTGTTTCCTTTACCTGTTTGTTTTATCTTGGGTTTTTTTTTTTTTTTGAGGGATTTATTAATTTCTTCCAATTTTTTGTTTGTCTTCTCTTCTATTTCTTTAAGGTAATTTTGCATTTCCACTTTAAAGATCTCCATCATTTTCATAAAGTTAGGTTTAAAGTTGTTTTTTTTCTGCTTCTTCTGGGTTAGGATGATCAAGTCTTCTTGTTGTGTGAATGCTGGGTTGTGGTGTTACCATGTTGCTTTTTAGGTTGTTGGAGAAATTCTTGCATTGGCACCTACTCATTTCTTCCTTCAAATGAGTCTGGCAGTGTCTTTCTGTCCTGGTCCAATCCTTGCAGTGGCGGTCTGAGAGTTTAGGAGTTTTTCTTGGTCTGCTCTGTACTGTCAATATCTGTCTCAGAAAGCCTCTGAGGTCTCTATAAGTCTGTTCTCTTCATCTTCCCTCCTGGTTTGCTCTCTTTGTGCTCTCTTAATCCCCTCACTGTGGTAGCAAGCTCTTGGTCCCCTCAGTATTATGTAAGCTCTCAGCTCTTAGGAGGGGTGTGACTTGTAGCTTGGGGGTCTAGTGGATGGGTTTGGGCTTGAGGGGAGCCTAGCCACAGGAAATACCCTGCTGGTTGGCTAGAAAAGCCAAAGGACTTAGGGGAGGCACCCAGGTTTTTGTCCCACAGTGGAGGTACAAGAGAGTGGGGTGTCTTACCATGTGGCTGTTCACTCACTTCTTAAGTCCCTTCAGTACTGGAGTAGCTGTGTTTCAGAGTTCATCCAAGATTGCAGGAAGATAGGTGAGTTTGGGGGCAGAGTGTGGCTAGTAGCTTGGGGTGTCCAGCAGATGGGTTTGGGTTTGCGGGGAGCCTAGCCACAGGAAACTCCCTTTTGGCTGGCTAGAAAATCTGAGGAGTTTGGGGGGAAAGCCCAGGTTTTTGTCCCACTGTGGAAATGCTGAAAGTGAGGCATCTCACCATGTGGCTGCTCACTCACCTCTTAAGTCCTTTTGGTATTGGAGCAAGCTGTGTTTCCAAGTAAGAGTTTTACAATAAAATTTACAAGAGATAAATAAATAGGCAACTTGAACATATAGATCATGATTCATGTTATGTGAGAAAAATAAAATATAAAGTAAATATTGATTAACTTATTCAATTTAGAGTCTCTATCTAATGACCTTCTATAGGAAATATTCACAAAAGAGAAATGTGCAAAAATACTGGAATGATTCAGTAATGAATGAAATGAAAGGAATGAAAGCTGCAGAGAGACAATCAATAGAAGGAAAAAAAACTGCTGAATTAAATCAGCCACTATGCTTTAAAAATGTGTTGATCTCAGAATGGAAGCCATGGTATGTGCTACAATGGGGAGAAAGCTTTGCTTTTTTTTCCCATAGGAAACTAAAAGCTATGGATTCTTTAAAACTAAATAGATATCAGATACTTTATATACTAATGCTTCAACATATGCTCATCATTAACTCAAGAGCCTCAGATGGACCATTTCTTGTTACTTGGAGAGGAAACTTGGGTAATTATCCAGGTGGCTAGATGTCTCTGTCATTGCTCTAGCTTTGGAAGTTGATGTCTCTACACTTCTTGTTTACCGAGGGAATGCTATATCCTTTTCAGATATTTGATGGGCTTAAAGGCTACATAGCTATAGTTGCAACTTTCCTTGTTACCAAATTCAGAAAAGAAACTTACATAAGAGATGTGAAATTTATAAGGTTGAAAATCATAAAAGCTTAAGTTGTTTATCTACAAAGATGCCTCACAGTCTAAAAAGATATTTTTAGGATGGGAATACAAGCTATGATAGAAATGGTTAAGCAAGTTCATCAAGATAAGATAGATAATAGAGTACTTTCTCTGAATATGCTAAATATAAGTGGGTTATATATTGTGAATATAATTCTTATTTTTTTTTGTTTTTTGTTTTGTTTTGTTTTTTTGAGACAGGGTTTCTCGGTAGCTTTGGAGCCTGTCCTGGAACTAGCTCTTGTAGACCAGGCTAGCCTCGAACTCACAGAGATCCGCCTGCCTCTGCCTCCCGAGTGCTGGGATTAAAGGCGTGCGCCACCACCGCCCGGCTATAATTCTTATTATATATAGCTTTATTATGTTAAACTTAAAAACCTTTCCTTTATATTTAGAAAAGTAGGGGAAAAGCTGTGGAATATATGTCCACTGTCTGATGACATATTGCTCTGATTTGTGTAATAAAAACTGTACGGTTAATAGCTAGGCATGAGAAATAGGCAGAGACAGGAAGAATAGATAATCTAGGTGCACATGAGATAGCATCGAGGCCCAGAACAAGTCAGACACACAAAATAGGAAGGCGATAACCGCCACATGGTAGAACATAGATTAATAAAAAAATATGGATTAATTTAAGCTATAAGCACTAGTGGGACAAGTCTAAGATAAGGTTGAGTTTTCATAATTGATAAGTCTCTGTGTAATTATTTGTGAGCTGTTGGCCCAAAGGAATGTCTGATTACAAACCACTGCAATATGGAGCATTGTCTTAAACCTTATTTGTGCAAGTCAACTTAAATGAATTTTTTGACAATCAATAAAATTTGAGTAACAAGCAAGTTTTGATTGTAACAAATGTAGAGAGACAGAGATAGGAAGAATGAAATGAAAGCAAGAATGAGGGAAGGAAGTTAAAGGCAGAGAGGAGAAGAGAAAGGGGAGAAGGGAATTACAGAACCAATATTTTAGAGAAAAGAAATAATAAACTGAGACTGAGATGGACCTAACATCTTGTTTAACATATTCTCCAACATTCTCCCACAGAGATTTTGTTTTTATGCTTTTATAAAAGTACGGGTATTTTTATTGTTAAAAACAATTGTCCTCTAAAGACAGGATTTTTATCTTTTTTTCTCTCCCTCACCTCCTCCAGTCTCTCTTCCCCAACTTCCCTTCTCCCCCAGATTCACTCCCCTCTGCCTCTGCTGAAAGATGAGCAGGCCTCAGGGACATCAACCAAAACCGCATAACAATATGCAATAAGAGCAGGCACATTCATATCATCATAGCAATGCTGGACAAGACAACCCAGTAGGAGGAAAAGTGTCCCATTAATAAAGAGTCAGAGACAGCCCTCTTTCCCACTTCAAAAACACCCACAAGAACACCAAGCTATTTAATCATAATATATATGCAGAAGACCTAGGGCAGATCCCTTCGGGTTCCCTGATTTCTGCTAGATCCCATGAGTTCAGGACAGTTGATTCTGTGGGTCATGTTCCTGTGTTATCCCAGATTCCTCTCCTTCATATGATTTCCCAAGCTCTGAGTAAATGTTTGGTTGTGGGACTGCATCTGTTCCCATCAGTTGCTGGATGAAGTCTCTCTGGTCTCTTTGATGAGGATTCTCTAACCTCTGGTCACAGAATACTCTGCAGGAGGGCAAACTGTAGGACAAAGGTTTTATTTATGACTGTGTGACAGAAATTCCTGCTGGCCTGGCACCAAAAGGTTAGCAAGCAACCTCCACTACCCATGAATCCAGCTGAATGGCGTAGCTTTGTAGTTAGCACCAGCCCTAATCCATCCTTTGAGATACAGATGCTTTTTGCTGCCCTGTGTGAATATTGTGTGTGAGAGCTTCCCATGGATACATAGCCTATGCAAAACTTGGCTAAGGGAAACTCAGAAAACTGGTACCTCATGAATCAGGTATTTTCCCTTGGCATTGTATTTTTGGAAGCTTCATTCAAGTTGTTTTGAAATATGGAATTCTACTAGCTAAAGTGTAAACAGGCAAAAATAATTAAAATGCAAAGGGCTAAGAGAAAGTGCCTCAGTCCACGGAGGCTGAGTCCCCTGAGGCTGCAAAAGCTAAATTCATTCTCAAGGTTCTCTGAGTCTTCATTTCAGCCACCCCTTCGAACCTACGCTTCAGCGCCATGGTCCCATGGACATGGCTGCTTTGGTGTCCTTATACCTCTACAGAAGATAGCTGGGTCAGGCTCTGTCTCCCGTTTCTAGGGTTCTTTACTAGAATTACTCTCAGATTCCACGAAGTTCCCATTTTACTAGGTTTCCACCTCGCTCCTGAAATGTCCCCCAATTTTCTCCCTCACCCTGAACTGATTCCTCCTTTTTCCAAACCCACTTGTCCCCAGCCAATACTTGAAATCTATTCTATTTCCCCTTCCCTGGGAGATAGTTTTATCCCCTCTTAAGCCACTCTTGTTAGCCTTTCTGGGTCTGTAGACTAGAGCATGATTAAACTTTACAGCTAATATCCACATATGAGTGCGTACATACCATGTTTGTCTTTCGGGGTCTGTTTACCTCACTTGCTATCATTTTTTTCTAGTTCAGTTTGTTTATTTGCCTGCAATTTTTTATGATTTTATTTTGTTTTTAACAGGTGAGTACTTTATTGTGCAAATGTATCACATTTTCTTATTCCATTCTTTGGGTGGAGGGACACCTAGGTTGTTTCCAGTTTCTGATTATTATTCATAAAATTCGTCATGAAATCAAACATTGAAAAGATTCTACTCTGACTTGGTTAATTTTATGTGTGGATATTGTTAAATACCAGTAACAGTCTTTTTTTGTAAAATGCTAGCCTTGGTGTTTCTGTGAAGTTTTTCTCAGGTGATTTTCTTATATTGCTAATCTACTTTTTATTTTATTCATTCCTACGTTTAAAAGGTAGACTTCTTTATGTTGATTTATTTGAATTGTTACTTCTTCTACTCAATTCTATACCTTTGTTCAAGTACAATTAGTGAATTAAAATTGTGTATATTTAAGATGAAGAGTAATGTTTTGACATATTTGTACTCCATGAAATAATGTCCACAATGAAGCTAATAAAGAAATTGGAATTTTTTTAAGTTACCAGTGATTTTTTATATATGTATGTAGGGAAAAGTCTTTGGAACACACATCTGTATAAGCAATTCTAAATTGTATAACACTGTTTTAATAAGATGGAAATAGGGAATCCTGCAATGGTACCTATACCATAACAAACTCTGCCAGGCCACAGACCACATGGCCAGGGCTATTAAGAGATCTGGCCCTTGAAGTTCTGCAGGCCTCACCCAAAACACTCTCCACCAATATGCTCCATCATTGCTCACCCCACCCTGTACCAGGACCCTCACTGCCAATCTTTAAGCACAAATGACCAGTTCTGGATGCAGTCCTACCTCTCCTATTATTCTCTTCACTTTGCTACAAAAATCTCACTACACTTCCAACTCACTGTCCTTCCTTGGAACTTTAGCCAAATGGTCTGAAAACTCATTTTTTAAAAGTTCATCTAACAACCTAACTTAAGAAGCCACGACCTATCTTAAATCCACAACTAATATTGGAATAATACTTCCAAAGAAATCATCAATCATATAGCAATGGTCACCAACAAGAATAAATTAGGAAGTAAAGGATAGTCAAAGCATCCCTGAGCAAATAGGAAAGTGTTCCATGGGTTATTAGACATGAACTTAAACCATACTACAATGGCATGGTAATCAAAGCAAACTCCATTTGGAGCTTCTTCAGTGCCAATCATATTCTATTGAAGTAAGCAAGTTGTAGCTGCAAGAAGCATACGTGTCACACTGTCAAGAATAGCCTCATGTTATTAAAATATTTAAAATGACATATTCTGTAGGTCTTTGAAGTGTTTAAAGACCATGTATCTATGCAAATTATCTTTTAACCTTGAAAACATACCTAATGTGAATATAAATTTGATAACTATAGATGACTAACTACTAACCTGTATTTTTATATACTTTACACTTTTAAATGAGCTGCATAAGGACAATACCCAAAGCGAGAATAGAAATGTACACATAGAATAATGAAAGTAACTTTAATTTTGTTTCAATAAAACAAAATCCATACCAACGTAAAATATTTCAAGATTAAGAGTTGTGGTTTTGGGATTAAAGTAGATTAAAAATATACTTTTATCTTATTTCTATATCATATCCTCTTTTTATTTATAAAGAGATATTTCAATTTAAATCTTTTTAAGCCAATTGTCTGATTATGACCAATAGCAAGTTGTAACCAACTTCCTCCCCTTAAATGATAACAAACATCCATAACCCATCTTTTGGGAATGTGGACATTGCATTCTTTAAACTACTTTCTATTGTTTGATTGCTGGTATCATTAGGGGAACATTGAGAAAACGGGGATAATAATGAAATCCTGGCTTGTGTAGTCCATAACATTGTACTATCTCAGTCAATAGCCTTGAAGCTCTTTTTTATGTAGAATTTGAGGAGACAATAACAGGGACATTTTGAAATGCTGGATTACCTGCACTACAAGTTTTTATTGGTATGTGGTCCTCTTGTCCTGAAAATATATACACTTTCAAAGGTAGCATACTTTGTATGTATAAATATGTGCTGTGCACAAGTCAGCTGAATTTTTTTGTTTTGTTTTGCTTTCTATTTGAACAGGTAAAATGTACATTATGTGTCCTGTAGTTCTTCTAGTTTTTTTTTTATTTTTGTAGATACAGTTTTCTGAGTGTCTTTCCTGATCAAATCTGATTTTCTTTAACCCAGAAGGAATCCACATCTTCTCGTTTCCTGTAAAAATAAAAGCATAGCCTCTCCTCCAAAGCAAAACACAGTTTAACTTATATTTTGAAGTCAAGATATTTTTAAAATATATAGGCTGGTTTAATTATAATCCAATGTCTCTTAGTAACTAATAAATTTAAAGACAACCCAATAACATACAGAAGCAAGACTCTCTGTATTTCCCATCTTTATGTGTTTTTTCCTTTTATATTACTTTTTTTAACAAGTTTGTTTTATTGTTTTAAAATCATTAATTTCTTTTTTATGACTATCTAATCTTTTTTTCTCTCCCAAGCCTTTGTACATTTTTAAATATATTGCAACCTGTTTACAGGCTTTTTTTTGTCTGAAATTGTCTTTGTTGTGTATCTATTATCTTTTTATGACCACATGAGCTTTTAAACTGCTAAGCCACATGACTAGGTTTTGGTGACTGGCTCTACCCTGCTTGATTCCTAGAGAACCTAGCTTCATGGCATAAGTACCAGCAAGATTCACATTTACTGCCCCAACTCTTGGGAGATGTTGAGAACACACTGCCTCCAAGTAGTACATCACCTGCCACTCATAAGCTCCATTTATGGCAGTAGGGCCTTTTTAAAAAGTTGCACACATTTTTTTCTGCTAGCAATCAGCCAGGCAGGAAGCCTTCTCTTAATGGAGCTACGCCTCTACTTGCTGATATTCTACATATGGAAGGGCAGTTTCCAAGAAGTCATGTTTGACTCAGTTTTTGTGTGTTTAGAACCCTTTCCTAAGTTAGATCAGGTCTTATGTGGAAATTGTGACTCAATGTTAGAAGAACGTAGATTAATATAAATGGGTTAATTATAGTTGTAAAGCCAGTTAGTAATAAGCCTGAGCTATCAGCCAATCATTTCTAATTAAGATTAAGCTTTTATGTCTGTTATTTGGGAAATGAAAGGATAGAAAGAAAGTCTGCCTACAAAGAATTTCCTTTGGAATGGAGAAAGTTGCTTATGAACCTTTTCATAGCATTTTTCATCTCTTTATTTCTCAGCGTATAAATGGCTGGGTTTAAGAGAGGTGTAAAAACAGAGTAAAACACAGCAAAAAATTTGTCCAACCAGGTGATATTGAGTGGCCACACATAGATGAAGATACAGGGTACAAAAAATATCATAACTACTGTGATGTGGGCACTGCACGTGGACAGGGCCTTAGATGCACCAGATTTAGAGCTCTGGCGAACAGTAATAAGAATATATGTATAGGAAATGAGCAACAGAATGAAACATGTTACAGCCACAATCCCACAGTCAGCATTCATTAATGTATGTAAATAATTAGAATCTATGCATGCTAACTTGATTACCAATGGCATATCACAGAAAAAGCTGTCTATTTCTTTTGGGCCACAAAAAGGTAACCGGACAATCACGACTATGTAACTTATACCATGTATAAAGCCAGTGGTCCAGGAAGTCAACACCAACCCAATGCATCTTTTCAGGTTCATAATGGTGAAATAGTGGAGTGGTTTGCAGATGGCCACATAGCGGTCATAAGCCATTACCACCAACAGCACCATCTCTCCTGCAGCAATGCAATGGGCAAAGAAGACCTGGGACATGCAGCCTGCAAAGGAGATGGTCTTGTTTTCCCTGAGGAAGTCTGATATCATCTTTGGAGTAGTAATAGAAGAAAGCCACATATCGACAAAGGACAGATTGGCCAACAGAAAGTACATGGGAGAATGGAGATGGGGGTCAGTGGTGATTAAAACAAGGATAACAATATTTCCAGACACGATGAGCAGATAAAGTACCAAAAACATCACAAAGAGTACGACCTGAACACTCTGCGAGTGGGCAAGTCCCCAAAATATAAATTCTGACACCATGGACTGATTGCCTCCATCCATTTCACTGAGTCCTCAGAAGTGATCTACAAATTAAGAAAGATTATGAATTAGCCATATGAGGAAGGTTACTCCCTTTATAGAACTTAACATTCACTTTGAAACTTACCGAGATAAAAACACATACATATAGAGAGAAATCTAAGGCAACAGTGAGTTACCCTGCTGCCCAAGTGAAAGCTAATGAGCCAAGAGCAACTCCCCACGAAGAGAAGCATCAGGTGTTTCTATTACCCATACACTCTATCAGGATTTTTTTGTATTAACAGAGCAATACAGAAGCAGGTCAGCAATGTGAAAACCAACCACAAAACAAAGCAAAATATGTGGTTTCTTAAATAAGTTGTCTGAATTTGTCACTAGCAATCATAACATTCCCCAATGGAAATAAGAGTTAATATTGGAAACTGGTGGGGAGTTCATTTAAATAAGAGTGCAAATGGTCTGATAGGATGCTAAAATTTTTGGCCGCATACTTAGTTTTCTCATTGGGCATCAGTAGAATTATTTCTGTGACATTGGTAAATTTAAATTTTAGCTTAAAACTATAAAGTAAATGATTTGAAAAACTCAATGAGAAAGCATAAGGAACAGAACACCATATAAGATGTACATAGATACCAGGCTAAAATGTGCAAACCAGGTTCACAAGCTGGGTGGTGAAAGCGCACACCGTTAATCCCAGAATGTGGGAGGCAGAAGCAGGTAGATCCCTGTGGGTTCGAGGTCAGTCTTATCTGAGTTGGTTCCAGGACAGGGTCCAAAGCTACAGAGAAACCCTGTCTTGAAAAACCAAAACCAAAACAAATAAAAATAAAAAAACAAGTTCACAGTTGTTCATTAATAAATGTATATCATTGAAGTTATCTATTCAACTAAACTGATTAACAAAATACCACTGCAAATACCTGTAGGAACAGATTGACCAAAGAATACAACAAAGCATATTCAGATCTGAGCTCTGAAAATCACAATTAGTTCAATCTTAGCAGTATAAAATTTGATCTTAAATTGCATAAACTAATCTTGAGAGCCCTTACATTTTGAAATATTATAGTTTCCTGACATGAGTAATATATCATTTGTCATCAATCTATCATCAGTATATTTTTTTTCATTTATCTACTGATCATCTTTGTTCTTTTAAAGAGCAGAATAAATTACATAAACAAGAAAGAATAGCTGTTCTTTAACTGCCATCTTTTGATGAGTATGATATTATATTTTCAGTAACTCACATTCACTCACATCAAAGCACAAGCAGGGTGCTTACACTGATCTAATGGACAATACTCAAGCCAGATAATGAGTAGTCATTGCACATTTCTGCTCACTACATTGACTTTTACATTTCTTTTCAACTTTATTTTATCCTAGATCAGATGAACAATGAAAGCCCTGCATTTGTCATCAGAATTATTTTATATTACCAATTTCTAAGGACTGAGAGGGTTGAAGTAAGAATGAAAACAAAGAAAGTTTTGAAAATGTCGGGTAACATAACCATCTGCTATAGGAGCATGGTGGCAGGTAAGTAAAAACACATGCCTTTCAGAGATTTACCAAATATGTAAGGAAAATACACCATTTATACAGCAGAATTCTTGTTCCTTGAAACTTTTTATTTTTCAACCTTTCAAAGAGTTTCTGGTCAACCTGAATTATTTGGTTTTGTTTTTATTATTTCTTTAACTTTTAATATTATGATATAAATATAACATTTCTTCCTTCCCTTCCTTATCCCCGGATTCTTCCAAATACTCTTCTTTGTTCTCCTTCATATTCATGACTCTTTAAAATTGTTTTAGCATAAATGCATACATATACATAGATATATATGCATGTGTGTTTTACATAAAAATGTGTTTATATGTGTATATATATATGTTTATATGTGTATATATTTACATATTCCTAGTTATAAACTGGTCAGTCTGTATTATGTTTCATGTACATATGTTCAGGGTTAGCCATTTGGAGTTGCAGAACCAATTGGCATTCTTTTTCTTTAGGAAGTCTACTTCTCCAACTCTCAGTATCCTTTAGATCAGCAGTGAGTCTTTGTTGAAGCCTCTTAGGTTTTTCCCATTCCATTTTAGCATGTCTATTGGTGTTGGGTTTGTTGAGCTCAGTTTTGAAAATCATGAGAGAACTGCACTCACTAAGAAAGAGTAATCATTTACAGAGCTATGTCAGACTGTCCTTTGGGACCTCTGCTGCAAAGTAGAACCATGTCTCAAGTAATGCCTTTTAAACAATCTCCTCTAGTATTGTAGATGTAGGACACTGTTGTATCAGGCCTCTGTGAATGCAAAGTATCTTATAGCTACTCATAGGAGTGACCATACTTTAACAGACTTATTTTAATGATATTACTCAGACTGCTATGTTTCCATGTGATGATTGAGAAGCTAGTATAAATGGTACCAAATAATAGAATAGCTTAAAGATTGTTAATCATTCAATTTAATAATGGGTTATGAAAATACACAGTAAAGTATACACACAATAACCATTAAGCTGTAAAAGAATCCAAATAAACTGTATGTTGAAACAATTTTATTTGTAAAGTTAAGGCCAAGGATTTTTAATGCTCATATGAAATCATTGTGTAATATATGTCTGTACACACATATATGTGTGTGTATTTGCACATATGTATTTATTGGAACATGTATATTTTCACAGATTTATAGATATTTACACACATACATAATCACCTTTCTTTAAAATATTTACTACTATAAAGTTTAAATATACCCATTTGGCAACTATGAAATATATAAATGGAAAGGACACATTCAGTATGGAAATTGTTTTTCAGTATCATAACAACTACTACACTCTTCTTTTTTTTCCCATGATCTATTAGTATTTTCAAAGACCTAATGAAATATGTTTATTAAAATGTCTCTGTAATTCTTGAATCTAAATTAGTAATAATTCTCCAAGAAAATCTAATATTGAATTACATGTATAATAAAAAATTAATGAGCAGAAGCAAACTGAATAATCATCCTAAGAATCTAAAAGTAAATTAATACTTTATTACATTTTTCAATGTTTTTTGTACTGATTGGCCTTCTATCAAAATACTAAATTTTGTAACAGTCTCAAAATTTGAATTTCTGTATTTATGGTTATAGTCATAATTACACAACTTTAGAAGATAGCATGTGATAGATACTGACGACTATGTGTTTAAATAACCCCATATTAAATTGAATATATAACAATCTTTAAGCTATTGTAATATTTGGTACCATTTTTACTACCTTCTCAAACATCACATGGAAATAAAACATTCTGAATAGTAGTAGCTTGTACTACCTTGCTTAGTTGGCAGAATGATTGCTGTGTTGTGGATTTTTTACTATATATGTTTTGTTCTGGGTTTTGGCTGTATTTTTTTTTACTTTTTTAATTTGCTTTAATTGGAGTAGAATCACATATGTTTCCCTTTTCCCTTTCCTTCCTCCAATGTCTTCCAAGTGCCCCACATATTCTTCCCATGCTACTTCTCAACTGTGTAGCCCATTTTCTTTGATGTTTATTGCTACACACTTGGATTATGTACGTATGTGTATGCACAAAAGCATATAAATAAAATCTGTTGAGTCCATTTTTGTAGTTGCATATCACTTGGCATTTGACAGAAAGTTAGGGGACTTATTCCTACAAAAAAAATTAATTCTCTTTGTCCTAGCAGACAATGATTGGCAGAAATTTTATGTCTGATTTTCACAATTTCCAATTAACTTGCTCTTGCTTTTTTTTACTCTTATTTTTATGCTGAAAGTTATCTTATCTACTATGCAGTCTTTTATTTAAAATATATTTTATCCAGTTAAGAAGAAGGGAATATTTGGACAATGTTAGCAGTATTTTATGGATTATCAGATCAAGAATGATGACATTCTGGATATAGATATTAGAATACATGAAATAGGAGAGATGGAGAAAATATTTTAATTGATCTCTAATAATGACAGAGGGCAAAGAAACCATTCTCATTTCCACATATAGGGGTATAGCTAAAAAGAGATAACCAGAAATATTTTAAGAATTACCTTATGAATGAATATCAGAGAGATGAGATAACTTACCGTACTCAAAATTTTCTTTCAGATCAGAAAGAAAACCTATCTAATGTGTGCTTATGAAGACATCTATATTGTGTAGACACAGTCTTCCCCTCATTTAGACCTATATTTGCCTCATGAAATTGTCCCGAGGGTAAAATTCACTTGTATGTTCTGACCCAAATGAGAATGGTGGAGATAATTACTTTGGACATCAATTAGGGATTTTTCTGCTAAAGGTGATACTGATTGATGCATATTTGTGAAAACAGAAAATGACTAATCCGTCTTAGTTATCCCAGCTTCGATTAAAATTAGACAACTTTTCAAAATTATGGTCTTCACCGATAAGGACTAAGGAGATGTTTTCTGATACCTAGTCTCTTAATGTATGTATATAATCAAATAGGATCATTTTTTGTAGCTATGCAACCATTTTCTGTAAAAATGTGAGATATGACCAGAACTAAGTCCATGCTGTGAAAGTAATCATGTCAAGTCTGCATCAAATCTTTGTCGCATGATGTGCTCCATAATTGTATGTGATACTGGCAAGAATGAAGTCGATGCCACAAACATTAACTCCATGGAATATAAACAATTCTATTGTTTTAGAAAACTAGAGAGTTTACCTTTCACTTCAATTTTAATTTCATTACAGATGGAGTTGCAGTAGATACTGCGGATAACAAAATTAAAGTCTACAGTTGATGTTTTTTTTTTCTAGTTAGTGTATCTAAATTGTAATTATCAACAATTACTCCACAAGTTATCATGTTATTTTGTTGATAAAATGTACATACATGTGTATAGTGTAACTTTATTAGCATCTTTATCCAAATGGGACAACAGTGAATATTAGTAGAAATTTCTTATGAATATTATGTGATGCCAATAGACATAATATAGGCTTCTATAAACCTAAAATAAGGGAAACTGACAAGAACATGTTCTTAAGTGTACGTTAAGGTAGGTGAGTAAGAATATCAACAACATTAAAACTTACATGTGTTCTTTCTAGCCTGGTTTTTTCAATGATACTATATATTCTCATTACACGGACTGTAGTATTTTGAATTGTACAAAGCCTGTTTATTTCCCTTTATTATAACAGAATATTTTTCTTCCAGTGATAGTCTTCCTCAAATGATTCACAGAAAAAGACATAAACACTTTAATGTGTTGCAGAAGATTTATTGTCTAAAATTATGTCACCAAAGTCTGAAAATTTTATTTAATGTCCTGGCTCCAAAACTGAAATTCTCAGAAGAAGATTGTATATGAATCCTTCAGAGGAAACCTGAACACATGGTGACTAAGGAGCACAAATTGAGTCATATCTTGACTGTGTTTCTCAGATAGACCTTAGAACTATTAGTGGTTTCTCTTGGCTCATTTTAATGTCTTCATGATATTTAAATCTGCAAAATCAAAAAAAAAAATAAGAACTGAGACTTTCTAATATTTAGTCACAGATTTTTTCTATATATTCTCCAAATACTGATCATCAATATTTTAAATTATTCTCTATTTTTAAACTCATTTACTTCCTGATTAATCTTCCTAGATATTAACTTCTTAATACCATTTTATTTTTCTGACTGTGCTTTAATTTTTTTTGTTTCTTTGTTTTGCATCAACACTTAGATTAAATGAGATGCTGAAATTATCCATTGACTCAAGAAATTATGGCAGTGTCCCTCATATCAGGAATAGCCCATTTTTCTTTTATTGGCCAAAGGAAAGCATGTGACACCATAGGACAATTTGCTCTCTCAACCTCACTCAGGCTGCTTTTGGAGTCAGGAGCAGTTTCTGGTAACTGCATGCGTGGTTTACCATTAGCCAAGCAGGTTTCTCAGAAGGACAATTCACATAAAAAACCATCCCCCAGATGTGTTAATGCTTTGAAAGTAGAGTGATTCTGTACTATTTTTCTCATAAAATTACTGTTGTCTCTTCTAGCTGTTAATAGGTAAGTGGGATGATAAAATTTGTATATCAGTAAAAGCAACTGCAGTGTAGAATTTTATTCATATGTCAATGCTATCAGTAGAAATTCATTGTGATGAATTCAATTATGTTATTTTCCTCAGGAAAACAATTGGAAAATCCTGTAAGGTTGCCTTAAATACTGAGAAGAATTTGCATAAGTAGTATTAAAAAGGATAACCCTTGCAATGAGTATTCAAGTATCAATCAATATTATTGACTCCTCCAACCAATTTTTTTTGAGTTAATATTTCTTTTCTCTACACACTGATTTAATGTAAGTTTTCTTTTTGCACATAATCTAGCATTTTCTTGTCTATGTCCTTTTTTTAATAACACCTATTTTGGAAAATTTCATTCAAATACAAGTTGCAAACAACTATGAAAATTCTGAGAACCATTAACAGGGTCATCCCATTTCAGAAGCAATGTTTTCCAAATAATGTATTTTTCATATTGGCTATTCGGACAGATTTTTCCTTAAATATATATTTTAGACCAATATTTTTACTTCTTCCAATAAAATGTTATTTGCTTTCCTTTCTTTTTATTTCTCCATTCAAGAATTTATACTTCCTCTCCTTCTCCTATTCCTCTCCCGCTCCCCCACTCATCCTCCTCCTTTGCTCTCCCTCCTTAAGAGAGGGCAGGAAACCCCACCCTTTGGGAAGTCCAAGGCCCTCAACCTCCATATGGGTCTAGGAGGATGTGCATCCATATAGACTAGGGTCCCAAAAAGCCAATACATGCAGTAGAAACAGGTCCCAGTGCCATTATTGATGGCTTCTCAGTCAGCCCCCATTGGCAGCCACATTCAGAGAGTCCGGTTTGATCACATGCTCGTTCATTTCGGGTCCAGCTAAATTTGGTGAGCTCCCATTAGATCAGGCACACTGTCTTGGTGGGTGGACCAACCCTTCATGGTCCTGACCTCCTTTCTCATCTTCTCCCTCCTTCTGCTCTTCAAGTGGACCTCGGAAGCTGAGACAGTTGCGGGTCTCTGTCTATATCTCCATCCGTCACAGACAAAGATTCTATGGTGATATTCGAGATAATCATCAGTGTGATAGTGGTGCAAGGCCAGTTCAGGCACCCTCTCCTTTGCTGCCCAAGCACCTAGCTGGGGACATTCCCGTGGACACCTGGGATCCCCTTTAGAGCCAAGTCTCTTGCCAATCCTAAAATGGCTCCCTTAATGTAGATATCTTATTTTCTGCTCCTATATCCGCCCTTCCCCCATCTCCACCCTCCTTCTCCCCCAAGCTCTCCCCAGTCTTTCCCTTCTCCCTTCTCTTGCCCCATCTCCCCTTACCCGAACCCCACCACTACCCGCACCCCATGCTCCCAACTTTTGCCCAGCAATCTTGTATGCTTCCAATTTCCAGGAGGATCTAACAATGTTTTTCTTTGGTTTCACCTATTTATTTGACTTCTCTAGGCTTAATGGCTAGAGTCCACTAATGAGTGAGTACATATCTTTTAGAGTCTGGGTTATCTCACTCAGGATAGTGTTTTCTATTTCCATCTATTTGCATGCAAACTTCAAGATGTCATTGTTTGTTTTGTTTTGTTTTTCCACTGAATAGTACTCTAATGTGTATATATTCCATACTTTCTTTATTCATTCTTCCATTGAGGGGCATCGAGGTAATTTCCAGGTTCTGGCTATTACAAATAATGTTGCTGAACATAGTTGAACAAATGCTTTTGTAGTACGATTGGGCAGCTCTTGGGTATATACCCAAGAGTGATATTGCTGGATCCTGAGGTAGATTGATTACCAATTTCCTGAGAAACCGCCACACTGATTTCCAAAGTGGTTGCACAAGTTTGCATTCCTACCAGCAGTGGATGAGTGTTCCCATTGGTTGACCTGTCCATTGGTAAGAGAGGAGTGTTGAAGTCTCCTACTATTAGTGTGTGGGGTTTGGTGTGTGCTTTGACTTCTAGTTATGTTTCTTTTACATAAGTTGGTGCTTTTATGTTAGGGGCATAGATATTCAGGTTTAAGACTTTATCCTGATGAATTGTTCCTATTAAGAGTATAAAGTGTACTTCTCCATCTCTTCTGATTGATTTTAGTTTAAAGTCAATTTTGTTAGCTATTAGTATAGCCACACCCACTTGTTTCTTAAGTCCCTTTGATTGAAAAATCTTTTCCCAACCCTTTACTCTGAGGTGATATCTGTCTTTGTGGTTAAGGTGTGTTTCTTGTAAATAGCAGAATGTTGGATCCTGTTTTCGTATCCATTCTCTTAATCTGTGCCTTTTTATAGGTGAATTGAGTCCATTGATATTAAATGATATTAATGACCAGTGATTTTTAACTCTGGTTATTTTTTGGTGGTAGAGTTTTTGTCTTTCCCTTCTTTGAGCTGTGCTGGTGGAGGGCTGTTAGATTTCTGAGTTATGTGGGCATTGTTGGCTTTTTTGGGTTGTGATTTTCCTTCTAGTACTTTCTGTAAGGCTGGGTTTGTGGCTACGTATTGTTTAAATTTGTTTTTATCCTGGAATATCTTGTTTTCTCCATTGATGGTAAAAGAAAACTTGGGCTGGGTATAGTAGTCTGGGCTTGCATCCATGGTCTGTTGGTGTCTACAGCACATTTATCCAAGACCTTTTGGCTATCATGGTTTCCATAGAGAAGTCAGTTGTTATTCTGATAGGTTTACCTTTACATGTTATTTGACATTTTTGGCAGCACTTAATAGTCTTTCTTTATTCTGTATGTTTTGTGTTTTGATTATTATATGGCGAGGGAATTTTTTTTGATCCAGTCTATTCGGTGTTTTGTATGCTTCTTCTACCTTCATAGGAATATCCTTCTTTAGGTTGGGAAAGTTTTCTTCTATAATTTTGTTGAATATATTTTCTGGGCCTTTGAGCTATAAGTCTTCTCCTTCTTCTACCCCTATTATTCTTAGGTTTGGCCTTTTCATGGTGTCCCAGATTTCCTGGATGTTTTGTGTTAAGAATTTATTGGATTTTCTGTTTTCTTTGATCAGTGTGTTTAGTTCCTCTATAGTATCTTCAGCATCTGAGATTCTTTCTTCTATCTCTTATATTCTGTTGGTTATACTTTCTCTGTAGTTTCTGTTCATTTACCCAGATTTTCCATATCATGCCTTCTCTCATTTTGTGTTTTATTAATGCCTCCATTTCATTTTTCAAGTGTTGAACTGTTTCTATTACCTGTTTGATTGCTTCTTCTTGGTATCTTTGAGGGATTTATTCATTTCTTTTAACTTTTTGTTAGTCTTCTCATCCATTTCTTTAAAGGAGTTTTCATATCCTGTTTAATGGTCTCTAACACTTTCATAATGTTATGTTTAAAGTCTATCTCTTATACTTCTTCTGGATTAGGGTGTTCAAGTATTCCTGTTGTATGCTCGCTGGATTCTGGTGTTATGTTGCTTTTCAGGTTGTTGGAGGAATTCTTGCATTGGCGCCTGCCCATCTCTTCCTTCACATGCTGTTAGGAGAATATTGGTGGTTTGGTCTGATCTTTGCTATGGCCTACTCTGTACTTAAGGGTTTTTCTTGGTCTGCCCTCTCTTATGTCCCCTCAGCATTGGAGTTGGCTCTCAGATTGTCTCCACCTTGAAGTAGGCTGTGGTGGTGGATCTAAGGACCCTGTAGATGGAAAGAAGTGCTTGGGAAGGCAAGCTGGGATGGGATAAGTAGAGAAAGGCAGTAGCCAGAGGGAAGCTGGTAAATGGTTAGAAAGTTTAGGGGATTGGAATGTGCCCGTGTTCCATCCCCTGGGGGCATCTGGCCAGCTGTTCGGGTACTCACTTACCCCTCTGGATGTTTGGATCTCCTGGAACAGGAGCAGGGCCACTTTCTGGCCAGGGACCTTGCAGACAAAAGGATGGGCTTGCTAGGTGCAGGCTCAGTGGAACAAAGAAATTCCTGCAGCAGTTTCACTCACCACTTTGTCCCTAGACACTCAGCCCCAAAGCAGACTGAGTTGGGGAATCCTATGACACTGCAGATGGAAAAGGGTTCTTGGGGGCAAGCTGGGATGGGATAAGAAGAGATAGGCAGTAGCCGGGGAGAAACCCCACTGAAAGGCTTAAAATGTTATTTTAAACTTAAAAAAAATGAAAAAATGAAGGCCCAGAAATTTTTTTAACAAGTCCAGGATCAAACAGTAGACCTGTGCTTAAATACTGATCTTCATTTTCCATCTACATGATTACTAAAATCTCTAAATGTTTAAAAAAACTAAAAAAATGTATATGAAAAGCACATTTAATGTTTGAATATAAAGTAAATAATTTAAAGATTTTAGTAACTAGTACCTTTCATTATTTTTATAAGCATTGTGTATGATTCAGGAGAACTCCTTCAGTGAATGAAAATTAATAATAGAATTAATATAAACTTTTAAAATTTATGGAATCTTATTAAGGACCATAAATTAGCTTTGAGGGGCTTTTATTGTTTAAAAACCCCTAGATGAAGATTACATTTTATGTTAATCCTCTTAGCAACATAAAAGGAACAGTTAACATTTCAAGAACAAAGTTAAGTCCAAATACCAGGAAAATGTATGTGTCAGAAAAATCACATAAGCCTTGCAGAATACCATCTATAGTGTAAGCAAAAAGGTTATGAAATTCTGGGTGGTGATATTGTCTGTCATTATATAACTTTCAAATTTATTTATTTGTCAAATGAACCTACCTCATTATGGGTCTTCAGTAAATTGTTGTAGCTATGATAATCTTTTTTGACTAGCAGATGTCACAGTTGCAGATGCGTGCAAACAGCAATGTCAAGGCAAGTTCCAGTAATTAAATTATCTTGTCCTTAATTAATTAATTAAGAGCAGTGCATTTGTATCAGGAGGATTGGTTGGCCAGAATATCAAGGAACCCAAAGCTTAGCTACAGTTGACAGTCATGAGTGGTGAATGGGGTCTGAATTTGGCCTACAGATGGGATGAAGCAGGGATTACAGTGGGATAAAAGACTGAGTGGGTGGGATAGACATGGGTGCTGGTTGGAGAGGCTGCAGCTGCAGGCAGTGGTTGGGGTAGGCTGTGGCATCTGGGTGCTGGCTAAAGAAGCTGTGCAGGTGGGCTGTGGGCAGTGTGGGCCATGGTGGAAAAGCATGCCTGGGCTGGCAGAATGGAGAGTGAGGCAGGGAAATAGTGTGCATGGACATTTTAGGCCAGTCCCAGTAGGCATGAACTCATGCCCCATGTGAGCGGGCACCAGCAATAAAATAAACCCACAGTAGCTAAAAACTGAGTGTAATGATGGGTTCTTTATTTAGAGGTAGACTCATAGATCAACAGTCCACTGCATGATCAGGGAACAGGAACCAAATACAGCAGTCGAGGTGGAGAGAGTACACACATTTCTACATCTTGTTTTTATAGTGCCAAGGCCATGCTCAACATGGTCCAGCATTTTAAAGACCATTGGCTGAAGGCATTTCCCCAGCAACACACCATCCTACCACAAGGACACTTGCTCAGTTCTGTTCATAGTAACTTTATTAATAATATCCAGAAACTGGAAACAGCCTAAATATCCCTCAACCAAAAAATGAGTAAAGAAAATGGGGCATATTGCACAATGGATTATTACACAGCTGTCAGAAAAGAATGTCATCATGAAACTTGCTGGCAAGTAAATGAAACTACAAATAACTCATCATAAGAGAGGTAACCCACACTCAGAAAGATAAACATTGCATACAATCACTTATAAGTGGATTTTAGTTGTTAAGGGTAATCACACTACAATCCCCAGACCCAGATGGGCTAAGAAATAAGTAGAGCTCAAGGGTGGTGAATATATGCATTTCCTGGGAAGGGAAAATAGAATTGATTATGTGTGTGAATGGACTGGATCTGGATAGGAATTGGAACAGGAGAAATCAGGTTGGAGAGGGAGGGATAAGGCGAGAGTATGGAGAGAGCCCGTTGGAAAAGGGGGTACATTTAGGGGGTGATTTGGAAAGCTAGTACAGTAGAAAATTCCATAAGAATGAGGGTGACCTTAGTGAGGACTTTTAGAAATGGAGGATGTGAAGCCTGAACCTATCTTTGGTTACATAGAAAGGCTCCAGGTGGTGGTACAGGGACACCAACTCACCCACAAAATCTCAAAGTAACACATAACTTGCCTGCAAGATTTACTGGGGCCTTGGGAGTTCAGTCAGGTGAGGAGAAGAAGGAAGGAGAACATGAGCTAGGAAGTCAGGACCGTGAGGGGTGCACCCACCCACTGTGACAGTGGGGCTGATCTATTGGGAGCTCATCAAGGCCAGCTGGATTGGGACTGAACGAGAATGTGATCAAACCGGACTCTCTGTGGTTGACAATGAAGGCTGATGGGAAGTCAAGGACAATGGCACTAGGTTTTGATCCTACTGCATGAACTGGCCTTGTGGGAACCTAGACTGTTTGGATGCTCACCTTCCTTGACCTGGATGGAGGGAGGAGCACCTTGGACTTCCCACAGGGCAGGGAATCTGGACTGGTCTTCAGACTTGAGAGGGAGGGGGAATGGAGTAGGGGGAGGGGGAGAGGAGTGGGGAGAGGGGGAGAGGAGTGAGGAGAGGGGAAGAGGAGTGGAAGGAGGAGGGAAATGGGAGGCAGGGAGGAGGCAGAAATTTTTTTCAACAAAAATAAATAGATAGATAGATAAATGGATATATAAATAAGAGATTTACTGGAGTAATGGTTCAGAAGTTGTAAGAGTAGCCTACCAATGACTTGTCTAACGAGGCCCAAGCCACAAGAGGGAACCCCCACCCAACACTGTCTGGATAGCCAAGAACCCAAGGTTCAATGGTTCAAAAACCTAGGATAGAACAAAGAACAACTTCCAAAAATAAATGAATGAGTCCTAACAATGTTCTGCTGCCTAGGCCAATCAACATTCGAGAAACTTCCTATAGCAGCTGATAAAAGCAGATGCAGAGATTCTTATCCAAGCATTATGTGGAGCTTGGGGCACTCTGCAAAAGAAGGGGTAAAACTGATTATAAAAGACAGAGCAATCAAGGACACCACAAGAAAATGGCTCACAGATCAACTTAGCAACATTTCAGAGACTCATGGAAGCTCCTGAGTTGCTAATTATGTATCCTGCACAAGTCTGTAATAAGTCCTTTTCATATAAGGTGTGGTTGTATAGGATGGGCTATTTGTGAAACTTCTAATAGCAAGAGAGGAGATGTCCCTGACTCTTTTGCCTGCTCACAGAACCCTTTACCTCTTACTGGGATACCTCATTCAGCATTGGATGTGAGGATTTGTGCCTAGTCTTACTTTTTTTTTGCATCATGTTATGCCTTGTTCATGAGGTGTCATTAGTACACTTGCTTTTTTATGAAAGCAAATAGAGGAGCAATGGAAGAGAAGAGAGGTAGATGGAACTTGGAAGAATAAATAGAGTGGAGGTGGCTGTTGGGATATATTGTATAAGAGAATAATAAATTTTTAAAATTAAATATAGGGTGGAGATTTAAACAGATGAATCTCAGTATGTGAATCTCAAATGGCTGAGAAACACTTACAAATGTTCAACACTCATAGCCATCAGGCTAATGAAAAATAAAAACAACTTCAAGATTTCATCTTACACTTGTCAGAATGGCTAAAATCAATAGCAGCAGTGAGAGCTCATGCTATCGAGGATGTTGAATAAGTGGAACACTCTTCCATTATTGGTGGGAGTACAAACTTGGATAGTAACTGTGAAAACCAATATGGTGGTTCCTCAGCAATCTGTGAACCAATCTACCTGAAGACCCAGCTATACTATGCTTGGGCATATACACAAAAGACCCTTTATCCTACCATGAAACACTTGCTCAAACATATTTATTGCTACTCTATTAATAGTAACCAGAAACTGGAAACAACCTAGATGTTCCTTAACAAAAAATGGATAAAAATATGGTGCATTTATACAATGGAGTATTACTCAGCTGAGCTATGGAGGTCATATTCAATAAAACTACCAGAAATACACATTTGGAAGGCAGCATCTTCAACAAATAGTGCTGGTCAAACTGGATGGTAAGCATGTAGAAGAATATAAATGGATCCATTCTCATCACCCTGAACAAAACTCAACTCCAAATGGATCAAAGACCTCAACATAAAACACAGCACACTAAACTTGAAAAAAAAAGAGAGAGAGTGGGGAAAGGCCTTGAACTCATTGGCACAGGAAAAGACTTTATGAACAGAAAACCATTAGCACAAGAAATAAAATCAACAATTATTAAAGGGAACATTGTGAAAGAGAAAATCTTCTGTAAGACAAAGGGCACTGTCAATAGGACAAAAAGACAGTCTGCAGAATGAGAAAAGATTTTTAATAATTCCACATCCTTTATAGGGCTAATATCCAAAATATATAAAGAACTCAAGAAATTAGATATCAAAAGAACACATAATCTAATTTTTAAAAATGGGGTATAGATCTAAACAGAGAATTTACAATAAAACAATCTCAAATAGATAAGTAATATTCAATTTTCTTAGCCATCAGGAAAATGCAGATAAAACTACTTTGAGATTTTATCTTACACCTATTATAATGGTAAGATCAATAACACAGTGAAAGCTAATGCTAGTGAAGATGTCAAATAAAGTAGCACTCCTCATTGCTGGTGGGAGTACAAAGTTGTACAACTACTATGGAATTTTCCAAAGGACATTTTATCCTACAACAAGTGCACTTGTTCAAATGAGTTCATTGCTACTCTATTAAAAATATTAAAAAACTAAAACAACTTACATTTTCCTCAAAAAAAGAATGGGGAAAATGTGGTATATTTACACAATGAAGTACTGTTCAGCTGTTTTTTTTTTTTAATGACATCATGACAATTGCTGGCAAATGAATGGAACTAGAAAAAAGTCATCACAAGTGAGGTCCCCCAGAACCAGAAAAATAAATATAGTATGTGTTCACTTTTTTGTGTATATTATCCATTAAATAATGGAAAACAAAGCTACAGTTTGTAATCCCAGAAAGGTCAAGTATAGAGGAAAGGATTGGGAGAGGGCATTGAGTACATGTATCTCTCTGGGATGGGAAAATAGAACAGATTTTATGGGAAGACTGGAAGTGCTGGGGAAGATGAAAGCAAAAGGATCAGATGGGAAGGGGAGATGTGGCTGAAAAAGTGACTATGGAAAAATAACTAGAGTTGAATTTGTGGGGAAAAACATAGTGCAGTGGCATCTTCCTAAAATAAATAGAGGAAACCCTTTTAAAAAAATCTCCAAATAATATGTGATTCCAAACTTGTCATCTCTTGTCACAAAATGAGAAGCTTCCCTTTTGAGACTGGATTATATTCTGGAGTTACCTCATAGGGTCTCATGGAAATCCACAAAAAATTCAGGTGGTTAAGAATATAATATGCTACTCTCTACAAATGGAAAGCAGGACCACATTGCTCTAGACAGTATCCACACAACTCACTGAACACCAAGCGGCCAACCTGGTGCCTAAACAGAACTTTTAACTGCATCTAGTTTCTTTGGTATGGGAAACTAATCTTCAGGCTACCAAATAACATAAACACCAACCCAGCCACAAAAATCTTTGATTTACATTCTGTACTGCTTGCAAAATGTGCTAAAGCAATGTGCCACAAAAGTTGTGGAAATAAACAATGAAAGTCTAATTTGATTAAGATTCCCACTGACAAGATTGAACTGACAACCAACAAAGAACCAGAGAACAGGTAATCCAGAGACTTAGAGAAAAAACAAATATAAGTCAAAAGACAATAACAAAATAAATTAATCCTAATTATATTCTTCTATACTCATAGATTATAGCCTTATTCAGCCTTTATTGGAAAAAGCTTCATGCTGCAGTAGATGGAAACAAATACCCACAGTCAGACATTAGGCAAAGAGAGATATCTTGAAACATACAGCTCTGTGTGGGATATCTCCATCAAATCTTTCCCATAAGAGCTCAGAAAACTTGGAAAAAAATGAAGAAAGAGTGTAAGAGTCAAAGGGGTTAGAAGACAATAAGAGCACCCTCTAATTATAATAGGTGTAAGACAATAACAATCCTCTAAATAAACTAAGAAAACCTTATAATAACTCACAAAACCTACAGCAGCAGGCATAGGGCATTCAGGGGTCTGCACGAAATCCTCTGTAAATAAATATTGTAACTTCCAGCTTAGTAGTTTTATGGAACTCCTGAGTGTGTGACTGAGAGTATCTCTGATTCTAGTGCCTTGTCTTGGGGCCCTTTTCCTTCTATTGTTTTGCAGTTTTCAGTTTCAAATGAAATGAATTTTGTTTTATATTTTATTTCATTATGTTTTGTTGTTGTCACTTAAAACTCCACCCTTTCTAATGAGAGACATAAAGAGGGGAATCCAGACAGTCGAGAAGGTGGGAGGAACCAGGAGTAAAGAGAGAGGAAACTGTAATAAGGATATATTGTATGAGAAAATAATCTAATTTTAATATGTGGCCCAAACTATTTTATAATAACCTCCTAGCTTCTAAGCACATGAAGTCTAGAGCAGACTGAAACATGTGTTTTAGATAATAATAAAATAAAGCCTTTCCCTTTAAAATATGTCCAACATGAGAATCAGCGAGGTAATAATGACTTCAATAAGTTGAAGCTCTAGTACATAAAAGTATTAATAAAAAATGGTTGTTAAATTTTTAAAAATAATACTTCCCTTTCTTTGGGAGAAACTGGTAAGCTTATTAAATATCTGAACCTTCATGTGTATTTGCAATAAATATAACAATAATGAAATATTCTATAATTCCAAGAGGAAGACAGAATAGAGTATAAATTCTTTGATATATTCCAGCTAAGGAGAAGAGATTATGTATTACAGAAGTAAATATTTCAGGAAAATTCAAGTTCACAATGCAAACTAGCAATTATTAAATTGTAAAACCAATGGACATGAAGTGTTATACAGAAGTATACTCAGGTAACTTTGACTAAGATTTTGTCACTACATAAATATATGAGGATAGTAAAAAATATTAAGATAAATTTTATTAAAAACATAGAAGAATACTTTGATCACATTCCTGTGTGGAAAGAATTTAAGACAAAGGAAAACAATTTGAAAAATACATGTCATATTTTTTAAAATGTTAAATGATATCTATATCAAAAGATTGGTAAAAATTTTAAATATAAACATATTTGCAAGTTTTAATTATGTTTCACAGAGACAATCTTGGTTTGTGAACCAATTAGTACATGTTGCTGAATATTATAAATTTCTTTTGAGACCCAGGAATTTGTCTATAAACCTTTTCATAGCATTTTTTATCTCTTTATTTCTCAGTGTATAAATGGTTGGATTTAGGAGAGGTGTAAAAATAGAGTAAAACACAGCAAGAAATTTATCAAACCAGGTGATACTGAGGGGCCACACATAGATGAAGATGCAGGGAACAAAAAAGATCATCACCACTGTGATGTGGGCACTGCATGTGGACAGAGCCTTCGATGCACCAGATTTAGAGCTCTGGCCAACAGTGATTAGGATATATGTGTAGGAAATGAGCAACAGAGTGAAGCAGCTTACAACTACAACCCCACATTCAGCATTCATTAAAGTGTTTAAATGATGATAATCCATGCAGGCTAGCTTGATCACCAATGGCATATCACAAAAGAAACTGTCTATTTCCTTGGGACCACAAAAAGGCAACTGTGCAACCACTACCAAGTAACTCATACCATGTATAAAGCCAGTAGTCCAAGAAATCAACACCAACCCAGTGCATCTTTTCAGGTTCATAATGGTGAAATAGTGGAGGGGTTTGCAGATGGCCACATAGCGGTCATAAGCCATTATCACCAACAGCATCATCTCTCCTCCAGCAATGCAATGGGAGAAAAAAACTTGGGACAAGCATCCTGCAAAGGAGATGGTCTTGAATTCTCTGAGAAAGTCTGATATCATCTTAGGAGTAATGTTTGAGGAAAGACACATATCAATAAAGGACAGGTTGGCCAACAAGAAATACATGGGAGAGTGGAGATGGGGGTCAGTGGTGATTAAAACAAGAATAACAATATTTCCAGACACAATGAGCAGATAAAGTATGAAAAATATCACAAAGAGTAAGACCTGAAGATATTTTGAGTTGGTCAGTCCGCAAAGAATAAATTCTGATACCACAGACCGATTGCCCCAATCCATTGCACTCGGTGAGTTTTCAGAAGTGACCTACAAATTAAGAAATATTAAGAATTAGTCATACTAGGAAGGTTACTTCTATTGTAGAACTTAACATTCACATTGAAACTTACCTGACTAGAAACAAATAAATGTAACGAGAAACGCAAGGCTGCCCAAGTGAAAGCTAATGAGCTGAGAGACACTTCCCATAAACAAGTAAGCACAGCTGTGCTTTGTCAGCCTTGGATGAGTGTGGCCTTATACTTTCAGTGATCGTCAATTATTCATTTCAAAACAGAGACAGGGTGCTTATACAGATCTGGTAGATAATATTCAAGCTAAATGGTGAATAATATTTCTCCTTTTTCTTCCCTAAATAGTGATTCTAAACTTGTGGGCCTTATCATCCTTTATCTTTTGAAATCTCTGGGTGGGTGGAATCCAGCAGGTGAACAATGAGTTCCCTGATGCTATCATCAGAACTATTTAACAGTCCTGCCTTTTGAGGACTCAGAAAGGTGAAGGAAGGATAAAAAACAAGGTAATTATGAAGGCATCAAGTAACAACACATCTATGTGCTATAGCACCATGATAGCATAAAAGTTAACACATGTGCCTTGCAAAGATTTACCAAATATCTAAGGAAAATACACTGATACACAGCAAAGAATTTGCGTTTTCTGAAAAACCTGATTTTTCTCATGGAAGTTGCTGGTCAACCTAAAAATTTCCAGATAACTTTTTGTTTTAATTATTTCTTTGATTTTTGAGATAATATTTTAGTTACACCATTTCCCCCTTTCCTCTCTTCTCTATAAATCATAAAATAGACCTTCTCCATGCTCTTTTTCAAATACTTGACCTCGGTTTCCAGTAATTACTATTACATGCATATATGCTTATACCTAAATATGACCTGCTCTGTCTGAATATTGTTACTTGTAAGCTGTAAGAGAAGACCATTTGGTACTGGATAACCTACCAATGTGTTCCTCCTTGAGGATGATTGTTTGTCCAGCTCTTAATATTTCTTAGCTGTCTTTTTTCTTTATGTACGGTTGACTCTTCCTGGAGTCCCCTGTCCTCTTTAGCATATCCACTGTTATTGTCTTTGTTCTGGACAAGTCCAGCCACATGATAGAACTGTGCCACAAATGAAAGGAAAAACTATCTAAGAGAGCAAGCTCGTTTCTATTCAGAGCTGTGTCAGACTACTTTTAACAGCTGCTGCATTGTAGAACCAAGTTTCATGCAATGCCTTTTAAAATGCCTCTTCTAATATTATAGATCTGTGACACCGCTACATCATACATCTATGGATGTAAAATACTTTACACCTATTTTATGATACATTATGGTGACCATGATTCATCAAAACACTTTTAATGATCTTACATGGGACGTTTTATTTCTAGATGAGGAATGAGACATTAGTAAAAATGGTGCCAGATATTACAATAGATTTAAAATATTACACATTCAATGTAACATGTAGTAAAGATGTAGAAGAAAATATACATTCAGAAATCATTAAGCTTTTCTAATACCCAGAGTACAATGATATATGAGTTTTGTCCTTTTATCATATTTTTATTTTATTTTTTTAACAAAATGGTGCTTAAATTATAGGTAATTATTTTTTGTTCAAATGATATATTTGTATAAAATATATAATGATACACACATATAAAACAAATATTTATGTATGACATTTGTTTATACTTATTTCAGGTAATACATACCTTTGGTATCAAATACATGTGAATGTGTTTAACCTTTCTTTGATATACATATATCTTATACTTTCCTAAGGTCATGCATACATGTTTATATATACACATATAAACATATCTAAAAGACATTGAAATGTTTCCTTTCAGGAACATAACAACCATTTCAGTATTCTCTGCTCTTGCCCAGGACCTATCAGTATTTTAGAAGACACAGTGACATACAATAATCTATTGACGTGTCACTGTAATTATTGTGTTTAACTTAGTGGCAATTCTATTGCTGTCTTATACATTAACAATCTTTAATGAAGGGAGACAAACTTAATTATCTTTCTTAGAGTCTAGAAACAAGTTATTTATTTTCTTCTATGTGTAACAATTTTCTATATTGATTGCTCTTCTATTCAAGTGCTAAACTTTGCAATAGTCACAATATTTATACTTATTTAAGTATTTATGGATATAGTGATATTTATAGAACTTAATAGATATCAAGTGACAGATAATAATGATTTAAAGAATGATATTTTAGTAGCTTCTAACTTTGTTTTGCTAGCAGAAAGGTTGCTATTGTGTTTTTGTCTGTCTGTTTGTTTTGTTTTTAGGAGGTATAGGTTTATTTAAATTTTAAATGTGCTTTTAATTGAAATACAATTGCATCATTTCTTTTCTTCCCTTTCTTCACTCAAATTCCTCCCAACTATCCTCCCTAAACCCTTCTAGAACCAAAACTATAGGTGATAGAATTTTTCTCCAGTAATTATTCTTACACACACACATATGTATTTCTATGCATAAATATATGCTCATAACCTGTTCAGTCCAATTTTATTTTTGCATCCTAAGCCAGGGCTGACCACTATACATTTGACAACAAATTAAGGGGTTCATCTCGGGAGCTGCTAAAACTCCTTCTCCCTGGAGTCAATAATTTTCACAATTTTTTTTTTCAATTTGGGTTCTATAATGACTGTGTATTACTTCTGTTCTCATTTGATTTGTTGTTATATTTACTATTTCTATGCTGAAAGTTGTATATTCACTCTGAATTTAAAATGCTTGGTGTTGTTAATTTGAAGGGAATAATCGTACAGTGGTAGTTGGATAAAGCTATTATGGATTATCTGATATAGAATGATGATCTGATGTAGACATGAATAGGAGAGAAATATTAGAGATGAAAAAAACACATTAACTGGCCTCCAAATACGACATAGAACAAAAAAAAACAGTTCTCAGTAAACACATTAAGTGTTCATCAAAGGAGATAACTAGAACTAGATGGAGAATTTCCTAACAGAAGACTATAAGAGAGCTGACTTACCAAAATCACAATTTTCTCTTTGGTCACACTTTCTTCCCATCTGATGTGTGCTTTTGAAGACATTCATATTATGTAAAAATTGTCTTCCTTTGAGCCTGACCAATCTTCACTTCCTGACACTGTCCCATGGGTGAACCATGTCAGTTGTTCTGTGTTCTGTACAGCATGAGAACCTTATAGATAATTATCTTGGACATCTCTGGGGGATTTCACTGTGAAGAGTGATACTGAGTGATACAAATTTGTGGAAATAGAACGACAAATAAGACAGATCCTCTGTTAGTCAGCCCAGCATTGATAATGTTAGTCAACTTTTCAAAATTATTCACTTGGCCAAGGAGGATGAAGGAGAAGCATGTTGCTGCCAAGTCTGTTACTGTATCAATATAAACAAAGTAACTCAAAGAGCATAGCTATGAGACCATTTGCTAAAAGTATAACATTTGACTAGAACAAAATCCATATTGTGAACCTAATTTCCTAATGTATGGCACATCTGTCTCTAGTTGTTGTCACATAACTGATGTATTTCATTATACTCCATACTTGCATGTGATATCTCTAAGTTTAAAATGACTGGAAAAAATGTTTATGCTCCATTACGATGATAATTTGACTATTTTTTCATGTATGCATGTGAGTTTGTATTATAGTATATGTGCATTTATATGTGTACATGTATATATACATACATATATATGCACAAATACACACACATATGCAGATCAGAGGTTCTCTCTGTTAATTCTGTTCTTCTACCATTTTTCTAGGGTTTGTTCTCAGGATATCAGACTTGTAGTGAGTGACATTTCATTTGTTTTTAATAAATAAATCTTGCATGAGGATTGGAAAAGTAAAACAGCCACACTGGCCAGTCTTACAGACTAGTCAGCAATAATACACACCTTTAACCATGGTAGCCACAATGACACACACCTATAATCCCAATAGCCACACCAAGTTGCCGTAGAAACCAAGTGGAAGTGGTGCATGCCCTTATTCTGAGAACTAGAGAGGGCTATAAAACAGGAGAAGATAGCTCTCAGTTTCAGTCTCATTCTGACATTTCCTGGAGGTAGGGTCACCAATTTGGGGTTGAGATAGACGAAAGAGCCAATGACAGGCTCCTTTGCTTTTCTTTCTTTCTTTCTTTTTTTTTTTTTTTTTTTTTTTTTTTTTTTTTTTTTTTTTTTTTTTTTTTTTTTTTTTTTTTTTTTTTTGACAGGATTTCTCTGTGGTTTTGGAGCCTGTCCTGGAACTAGCTCTTGTAGACCAGGCTGGTCTCGAACTCACAGAGATCCAGCTGCCTCTGCCTCCCAAGTGCTGGGATTAAAGGCATGCACTGCCACCACCGCCCGGCTTTCTCCTTTGCTTTTCTGATCTTCAGGTAGAACACCAATATCAGTCTCCTCACTTTTATTAATCATGCTTAAATTTTGTGCCAAACATGGGGATTGAACCCAATGACCCTGAAAGCAGGAGTCCAACATCCTACCAACTGTGCTAGATGGGATACTGCCAGTAACTTCATTGTAAAGAATACTCTCAATAAGTTAAGGAATGGGGCAAAACCAGCCAAAAAGCCTCACCCTTAATTCTAACCATATCACTTAGCATGTTAAGACTTATACAGTAAGAAAACCATAGAGATATACAGTAAAGACAGATTCAGAAGAAAAAGCTTCTGAAACAGTTTTCAGTGTGTTTACAAAATATATGTAGGCTTGGGAGAGAAAAGAAAAAGAATAGAAAAGTCCTTTTAAAAAGCAATAAAGTAGCTGGGCATGGTGGTGCATGTCTTTAATCCCATCTTTCAGGAAGTAAAGGCTGGTGGAACTCTAGGAGTTTGAAGCCAGTCTTGTATACAAGAACTAGTTCCAGCACAGGCTCCAAAGATACAGTGAAACCATATCTCTTAAAATAAATCTTTGATTTATACTCTGTACTGGTTGCCAAATTGTGCTAAATCATTGGTGCCACAAAATTGTGGGAATAAACAATGAATATCAAATTTGACTTAAAATTCTCCCCACAAGATGAAACTCATAACCAACAAAGAACAGAGACCAGGTTGCCCAGACTCCAAAACAAAGACAAAATGTGCAGATTCAGAAAATGATAAAATGATTGAATCCTAATGATATTCCTCTATTCTCATAGATCATTGCCTTATTCAAACATTATTGAAAAAGCTTCATCACACAGTAGATGGAACCAAGTACAGAAACCCACAATCAGATGTTATGCAAAGAGAGAGATTTTGAAACATACAGCTCTAAATGAGATATCGCCATCAAAACTTTTCAGTCAGAGTTCAAAAAACTATGGAAAAATAAATGGAGAAACAGTGTAAGAACCAGAGGGAATGGAGGACACTAAAGGCACAAGGTCCTCTAAATCAATAGAGACAAAACTTATGTGAACTCAAAAAGACTAAACAAGCAAGCAAAGGGCCTTCATGACTTTGCACCAAGTCCTCTGCATATAAATATTATAGCTTTCAGGTTTGAAGTTTTATGAGACTCGTGAGTATGTGAATGAGAGGTTCTGCGATGCTAGTGCCTCCTCTTAGGACTCTTTTTATTCGGTTGTTTTGCAGTGTCCAATTTCAATGTAATGAATTTCATTTTATGTTATATTTTATTCTTTTTTAGTTAATTTATTTATTTATTCATTAAAGATTTCTGTCTCTTCCCCGCCACCGCCTCCCATATCCCTCCCCAAGGCTTTATGGGAGCCTAGGCTGTTTGGATGTTCACCTTACTAGACCTGGAAGGAGGTGGGAGGTCCTTGAACTCCCAAAAGGGCAGGGAACCCGGTCTGCTATTCGGGCTGTTATATATTTTTTTTATTTTATTTTTTGTCACTTAAAACTAGCTCTTTTCTAATGAGAGACAGAAAGTGAGGGGATCCAGATAGGCAAGAGAGGAGCCAGGAGTAAAGAGAGAGGAAACAATAATAAGGATATATTGCATGAGAAAATAATCAATTTTAGTATGTAGCATAAACAAATTTATAATAATCTACCACCTTCTAAGGATATTAAAGTCTATAACAGAGTGAAAACAAGGTTTTTAAAAATAATAATAAAAAATAAATAAATAAAGCCTTTTCCTTTAAAAAAAATTGGCCAAGGTGAAAATCAGTAAGATAAAAATGACCATAAAACTTGAAATATCAGTGCATAAAACATCCACAAAAATAGTTAATATTTAATAAATGACACTTTCATTTCTTTAGGTAGAAATAAGAAACTTATTAAATAGTCTAAACTTTCTTGGTTTTAGCCATAAAATAATCACATTATTATATTCTATAATGTGATTATTAATAAGGAAGACAAAATAGCACATATATTCTTTGATATTTTCCTGATAAGGAGAAGTAATTAAATATACAGGAAATAACATTTTAGGAAAATTCAATTATACCATCTAATTTTGTAATGATGAAATTAGATAAACAATTAATGGGCATGTGGTGTTATACAGAATTATACTTAGGTAACTTTTACTAAGATTTGATTTGTAAGATAAATATGTGGGGTTAGATAAAAATGATAAGCAAAACAATTAAAAACATTTATGAATACTTTGATGGCATTACTGTATGGAAAATGTTCATATTTAGAATTTAAGATAAGAGATTTATACTTTTCTGATGATGAATAAATGTCATATTTTTAAATGTTAAATTGTATATATATTGAAAGGTTGGTATACATTTTCAATATAAACCATATTTGTTGATTTTAAATATATTTTGTACAAATTCATGGTGTTAAGCAATTAGCACATGTTTCTGAATATTATGAATATATTTTGGGACATAAGAATTTGCCTATGAACCGTTTCATAGCATTTTTTATCTCTTTATTTCTCAATGTATAAATGGCTGGGTTTAGTAGAGGTGTAAAAACAGAGTAAAACACAGCAAGAAATTTGTCCAACCAGGTAATACTGAGGGGCCACACATAGATGAAGATGCAAGGAAGAAAGAAGATCATCACCACCATGATGTGGGCACTGCATGTGGACAGAGCCTTCGATGCACCAGATTTAGAGCTCTGGCCAACAGAGATTAGGATGTATGTGTAGGAAATGAGCAAAAGAGTGAAGCAGGTTACAGCTACAACCCCACATTCAGCATTCATTAAAGTGTTTAAATCATGGTAATCTATGCAGGCTAGCTTGATCACCAATGGCATGTCACAAAAGAAACTGTCTACTTCCTTGGGGCCACAAAAAGGCATCTGCACAACCACTGCCAAGTAACTCATACCATGTATAAAACCAGTGGTCCAAGAAATCAACACCAACGCTGTGCATCTTTTCAGGTTCATAATGGTGAAATAATGGAGTGGTTTACAGATGGCCACATAGCGGTCATAAGCCATTGCCACCAACAGAACCATCTCTCCTCCAGCAATGCAATGGGAGAAGAAAACCTGGAACATGCAGCCTGCAAAGGAGATGGTCTTGTATTCTCTGAGAAAGTCTGATATCATCTTAGGCGTGGTGTTTGAGGAAAGACACATGTCAATAAAGGACAGGTTGGCCAATAAGAAGTACATGGGAGAATGGAGATGGGGGTCAGTGGTAATTAAAACAAGGATGACAATATTTCCAGACACGATGAGCAGATAAAGTATGAAAAATATCACAAAGAGTATGACCTGAAGATTCTTAGAGTTGGTAAGTCCCAAAAGCATAAATTCTGACACCACAGACTGATTGCCCCCATCCATTTTATTCAGTGAGTCCTCAGAAGTGACCTACAAGTTAAGAAAGGTTTAGAATTAGTCATAATAGAAAGGTTAATACTTTCGTAGAACTTAACATTCAGTTTGAAGCTTACTTAAATAGAAATACATAATGTAAAGAGAAACGTAAGGGAAATATGAGTGACCCTGCTGTCAAGTGAAAGCTAATGAGCCAAGAGCAACTCCCCATGAAGAGAAGCATCAGGTGCAACTGTTATCCACATGTTCTATCAGGAAATTCCTCTACAGGAGAGCATCGAAAAAGCAGGACAATAATGTGAAAAATAAATGTGTGTGGTGAGAATTTATTACTAGCAAGCATGATATTCTGTAACAGAAATGGGGTTTAAACACAGAAATTGCAGTGAAGGCCAGTACAAATGGTCAGACAGGATGTTACCCTTATTGGGAGCATGTATAATGGTTTCATTGAGTGTCAGTAAAATAATATCTATGACATAAATAAATATAAAATTTTAGCTTAAAAGTCTGAAGTAGAGAATTGAAAAACCTCAGCACCTCCAGGAAGAAGCATACAGAATGCCATATAAGATATACACAAATATCAGATAAATACATTGACTCAGATCCATAGTTATTTATTAACAAGTATATATCTTTGACTTTATTTATTCAACTACACTGTTTAACAAAATATTATTGCAAAATTCATAGGAGTAGCATTTCCAAAGAACAAGGCAACATGTATTCAAATCTGAGCTCTGAATGTCACGTTTAGTTCATTCTTAGCACTAGAGAAAAATATTGATCTGAAGTTGCATCAACAGATGTTGAGAATCATTAGATGTTAAAATATTGTAGTGTCATTATATGAATAAGTCATCTACCATAAATCAATCAACAGTATATTTTCTCAATATACCACTTATCTACCAATTATCTTTGCTTTTTTTAAAGAAGAAAATAAATTACGTATACGTGTAAGCAGAGCTGTACTTTGTCAGCCTGGATGAGTGTGACATTATACTTTCAATGATCATCAGTTTTCATGTCAAATCACAGATGGCATGCTTATAGTGATCTAATCGATAATACTAAACTGAATGGTGGATAATATTCCTCCCTTTTCTCCTACACTTAGTGATTCTCAACACGTGGGTCTTATCATCCTTTATCCTTTGAAATCTCCAGGTGGAAGGAATACAGCAGGTGAACAAGGAGATCTCTGATGTTGTCAACAGAACTATTTGACAGTCCTGTTTTCTGAGGACTCAGAAAGGTGGTGTAAGGATAAAAACAAGGAAATTCTGAAGGCATCAGGTAACAACACACCTATGTGATATAGCACCATGATAGCATAAAAGTAAACAAATGTGCCTTACAAAGATTTAGCACATATCTAAAGAAAATACACTGATAGACAGCAAAAAGTTTGTGTGCCTTGATAATTTTTATTTTTCATATGGACACTTCTGCTCAACCTGTATATTTCCAGGACAACTTTTTGTTTTGTTTTATTTTAATTATTTCTTTGATTTTTACATTATAGTTCAGATACATAATTCGCCCCTTCCTCTATTTCATATAAATAATAAAATAGACCTACTCCATGCTCTCTCAAATTTATAGCCTCTTTTCTAAGTAGTTACTACTTCATGAATATATGCTTATACCTAAATATAACCTGCTCATCTGAATAAAGTTACTTGTATATATAAGTTCTAAGAGGTGACTATTTGGTATTAGATAACCTACTTTTATGTTCCTCCCTGAAGAAGACTATTTCTCCAACTCTTAACATTTCTTAGTTGCCTTTTTTCTTTGTATATTGAGTCATCCTGGTGTCCCCTGTCCTCTTTAATATGTTCTCTGTTACTGTATGTGTTCTGCACAAGCTCAGGCAGTCATGATAGAATTGCGCCACAAATGAAAGGAATTACTATCTAAGAGAGCACGCTCATTTCTTTTCAGAGCTGTGGCAGACTACTTTTGACAGCTGCTACATTGCAGAATCAAGTTTCATGCAATGCCTTTTAAAAAGCCTCTTCTAATATTATAGATCTATGACACCACTACATCATACATCTATGGATGTAAAATATTTTATATCTGATTGATGATATGATCTGGTGACCATGATTAATCAAAACTCTTTAAGTAATGGTACTCAGGTTATTTTATTTCTTTATCATGAATGAGCCAATAGTAACAATGGTGCCAGATACTACAATGGCTTAAAAATATTACACACTCAATGTAACCTGTAGTAAATATGTACAAGAAAATAAACACATAGGAATCACAAAGTTGTTCCAGTATCCAGAGAACAATAATGCATGTGTTTACTGCCTTTTCATATTTTCTAGTGTATTATTAAGCAATATGGATCTTAAGCTTATAGGAAATCATTTCTTTGTTCAAATGAGCACTTTGTTTAAAATATGTAAGCATACACACATATAAAACATATGTGTGTGACATATGCATACATAGTTATTCATTTAGTTGAGGGAATTCATGTGAAATACAAATGTATGTGTGTAAACTTTCTTCAAAATACTTACTACATATGCTTTCCTAAGGTCATGCATACCTGTTTGGTAAATATGAGATAGGCAAATATATAACATATTTGACATGCTAATTTCCTTTAAGGAGCATAACAACCATTTCACCATTCCTTACCTTACCCAAGATCTGTCAGTATTTTAGAAGATAGAAATACATACAACATTCTATTAAAGTGTCACTGCAACTTTTATGTTTAATGTAGTGCCATCTATTTTATTCTGGGTGTCATGTACTTCTATACTGATTGCCCTTCTATCAAAGTGCTGAACTTTGTAATAATCTCAATACTTATATTTATGTGAGTATTTATGGATGTAGTCATATTTATAGAACTTAATTGATATCAAGTGACCGATGATAATGATGTAAAGAGTGATGTTTTAGTAGTTTCTAAGTTTGTTTTGGTGGCCGATAGGTTGCTATTGTGTTTCTGTCTGTTTGTTTTGTTTTCAGGGGAGTGTGCTATTTAATTTTTAAATATGCTTTTAATTGAAATATAATTGCATTACTTTCTTCACTCCCTTCCTCCTACAAATTCCTCCCAACTATCCTTCCTAAACCCTTCCAGCAGCAAAACTATAGTTGATAGCATTTTTCTTTTGTAATTATTCTTACACACACACACATTATATATATTGTATATATAATATACGTGTATATATTTTGTATCCACAAATATATACACATAACTGGTTTAGTACAATTTTACTATTGAATCCTAATTCAGGGCTGACCACTCTGCATTTTTTTTCTGAGCACACATTAATTTTATTTGATTAACACAAACACATTTTTGCATAGTAAAACAAATGCAGCATAAGGAAATGTAACACATCTTTGCCTAGCTAAACAAATATTCCACAAGTTTCCCCCTTTTGTTTAATTAAAAGAAAGGCTTTTAACTTTAACATAGCAAAACTATATACAATAAGAACAGTTATCAGGTAAGAATTGCATTTTCAATGGCAAATTTGGAGAAATCACTCTATCTTGATAAGTACAAAGCTCTGTACCTAATTTACTTTTTTACTATAACTAAAGAAAACTGTAACTATAACTATCTAATCTTTAACACTATCAAAGACCCCAAAAGGATTTAAAACAAATTAAGGAGCTCATCTCTGGGAGCAGCTAGCCCTCCTTCCTGGAGTCTTTTGTTTTCACAATTTATTTTTAATTTGGGTTCTATAATGACCATGCATTACCTCTATTCTCATTTGACTTGTTGTCTTCTTTACTATTTCTATGCTGAAAATTATATAATCACTCTTATTTAAAAATTCTTGGTCTTGTTAAGTAGAAGGGAATATTTGTACAGTGGTAGTGGGATACAGCTCTTTTGGATTATGTGATAAAGTATGATCTTCTCATGTATACATAAATAGAATATAAATATGAGAAATGAGAAAAAATCACATTAACTGGCCTCCAAAGATGGCACAGAACAAAAAACACTTCTAAGCCAAACACATTGGGTATTGGTCAAAAGAGATAACTAGGAATAAATGGAGAAGTTCCTAACAGAAGACTATCAGAGAGCTGACTTACCAAAATCATAATTTTCTCTTTGGTCACACTTTCTTCCCATCTGATGTGTGCTTTTGAAGACATTCATATTATGTAAAAACAGTCTACCTTTGAGACTGACCAATCTTCACTTCCTGACATTGTCCCATGGGTGAACCATGTCAGTTGTTCTGTGTTCTGAAAACATGAGAGCCTTGGAAATAATTATCTTGGACATCTCTGAGGGATTTCTCTGTGAAGAGTGATACTGAATGCTGAAAATTTGTGATAATAGAAAGACAAATAAGACCCTCTGTTAGTCAGCCCAGCCTTGGTAATGTTTGTCAACTTTTCAAAGTTATTCACTTCAACAGTGCGGATGAAGGAGAAGCATGTTACTTCCTAGTCTATTACTATATCAATATAAACAAAGTAACCCAAATGCATACTTATGAGATACTTTTCTAAAAGTGTGAGATATAACTAGACCAAAATCCATACTCTGAACACAATTACCTAATGCATGGCAACTCAGTTCCAAGTCTTTGTCATAACTGATGTATTACATTGTGCTTTATACTTGCATGTAACATTGCTAGGTTGGAAATAACAGAAAAGATATTTAGGCCCCATTATGTTTTTTAAATAATTTAGCTATACTTATCATGTATGCATGTGAGTGAGTTTGTGCTATAGTGTATGAGCATGTACATGTGTACATATATACACACATATAGATATAGATATATGCACACAAACAGACACACGCATGCAGTTCAGAAAGTATCTGTGGGCTGGAGAGATGGCTCAGTGGTTAAGAGCATTGCCTGCTCTTCCAAAGGTCCTGAGTTCAATTCCCAGCAACCACATGGTGGCTCACAACCATCTGTAAAGAGGTCTGTCGCCCTCTTCTGGCCTTCAGGCATTCAGACAGA
>NW_026068122.1:1781098-1783980 GCF_014885135.2 Alexandromys fortis
TTTTTTTTTTTTTTGGTTTTTTCGAGACAGGGTTTCTCTGTGGTTTTTAAGCCTGTCCAGGAACTAGCTCTTGTAGACCAGGCTGGTCTCGAACTCACAGAGTTCCGCCTGCCTCTGCCTCCCGAGTGCTGGGATTAAAGGCATGCACCACCACCGCCAGCTAAACTTACTCTTTTCTAATGAGAGACAGAAAGACAGGGGATCCAGATAGGCAAGAAGTGAGAAAAAAACACAAGAGAATGAAAACTGTAATAAGTATATATTTGATATTTTCCAGCTAATGAGAAGTAATTACATATTACAAGAGCAAATATTTTAGGAAAATTCAAGTTCACCATTAGAAATTATAATCATGAAAATAGAAAAACAATTAGTGAGCATGTGGAATCATATTTAGGTAACATTTACTAAGATTTTATTCCTAAGATAACAAATATATGAGTTGATGAAAAATATTAAGCAAAAATTTTTGGAAAACATAAAAGAATAATTTGATGGCATTACTATATGGAAAATTTTTGTATTTAGAATTTAAGATAAGGGATTCATAAAGTTTTGCTGACTGATGAATAAATTTTATACTTTTAAAATGTTAATTTATATCTATATTGAAATGTTGGTATAAATTTTTAATATAAACCATATTTGTTGGTTTTAAATATATGTCATAGAGTCAATCTCATGGTGTTAAGCAATTAAAACAGGTTTCTAAATATTATGAAGGTATTTTAGGAATATGCCTATGAAACTTTTTATAGCATTTTTTTTGTCTCTTTATTTCTCAATGTATAAATGGCTGGATTTAGCAGAAGTGTAAAAGCAGAGTAAAACACAGCAAGAAATTTGTCCAACCAGGTAATACTGAGGGGCCACACATAGATGAAGATGCAAGGAAGAAAGAAGATCATCAGCACCATGATGTGGGCACTGCATGTGGACAGAGCCTTAGATGCACCAGATTTAGAGCTCTGGCCAACAGAGATTAGGATATACGTGTAGGAAATGAGCAACAGAGTGAAGCAGGTTACAGCTACAACCCCACATTCAGCATTCATTAAAGTGTTTAAATCATGGTAATCCATGCAGACTAGCTTGATAACCAATACCATATCACAAAAGAAACTATCTGCTTAGGCCATAAAAAGACAATTCCACAACCACTGCCAAGTAAACTAGACCATGTATAAGGTCAGTGGTCCAAGAAATCAACACCAATCCTGTGCATCTTTTCAGGTTCATAATGGTGAAATAATGGAGTGGTTTACAGGTAGCCACATATTGGTCATTAGCCATTGCCAACAATAGTACCATATCTGCTGCACAAACACAATGGGAGAAGAAACCTGAAACTTGCAGCCTACACAGGAGATGGTCTTGTATTCTCTGAAAAAGACTGATATCATCTTAGGAGTAGTGTTTGAGGAAAGACACAGTGGTGATTCAAACAAGGATGATAATATTTCCAGACATGATGAGCAGATAAAGTCCAAAACATCACAAAGAGCATGACCTGAAGATTCTTAGAGTTGGTAAGTCCCAAAAGCATAAATTCTGACACCACAGATTGTTTGCCCTCATTCATTTCACGCAATGCATCCTCAGAGGTGGCCTACGAATTTAGAAAGATTAAATTTAGTCATAATAATTACTTCTTTTGTAGAACTTAACATTACCTTTGACACTTACCTGGATAGGAAGACATAAATGTAAAGAGGAATGTAAGGGAAATATGAGTGACCCTGCTGCCCAAGTGAAACCTAATGAGCCCAGAGCAACTCCCCAAGAAGAGAAGCATCAAGTGTGACTGTTATTCACATGTTCTATCAGGAAATTCCTCTACGAGAGATCAGCAAAAAATCAGGACACCATGTAAAAAATAAAAGTGTGTGGTCTGAATTTATTATTAGCAATCATGATATTTTATAACAGAAATGGGGTTTAAATACAGAAATTGCATTCATGTTCAGTAAAAATGGTCAGACCCAGTGTTACCATTTTGGGAAGCATGCATAATGATTTCATTGAGAATTTGTAACATAATATCAGTGACTTAAGTAAATTAAAATTTCTGCTTAAAAGTCTGAAGTAGATAATTGGAAAGTCTCAGGACCTAAGGGAGGAAGCATACAGAATGCCATATAAGATATACACAGATATCAGATAGAAATATTAAACCAGGTTTACATTTATTGATTAATAACTTTATATCTTTGATTTTAGTTATTCAACTAATGTGATGAACAAAATGTCACTGAAAAACCCGTAGGAGCGAAGTTACCAAAGAACAAGGCAAACCCTTAGCACTAGAGAAAAATGTTGATCTGAAGTTGCATCAACAGATACTATTTTAGTTTCTTTATATGAATAAAAAGTCATATACTATCAATTTATCAACAGTATATTTTCTCAATATATCTCATATCTACTAATTATCTTTGTCATTTTAAAGATCAGAATAAATTACATAAACATATAACCAGAGCTATTCTTTGTCAGCCTTGGATGAGTGTGACATTATACTTTCAGTGATCATCAATTTTCATCTCAAATCACATAAGGGTGCTTATGCTGATGTAATAGATAGTACTAAGCTGGATGATGGATAATATTTCTCCCTTTTCTCCCACACTCAGTGATTCTCAACATGTGGGTCTTATCATCCTTTGTCCTTTTAAATTTCAAGTGGGAGGAATGCAGCAGGTGAACAATGCTATCATCAGAAATATTTGACAATTGTTTTTTTTTTATTTTATTTATTTATTAAAGATTTCTGTCTCTTCCCCACCGCTGCCTCCCCTTTCCCTCCCCCTCCCCCAATAAAGTCCCCCTCCCTCGTCAGCCTAAAGAGCAATCAGGGTTCCCTGCCCTGTGGGAAGTCCAAG
>NW_026068122.1:1784504-1810029 GCF_014885135.2 Alexandromys fortis
ACCATCCTGAGTGAGGTAAGCCAGACCCAAAAAGAGGAACAGGGGATGTACTCACTCATATTTGGTTTCTAGCCATAAATAAAGGACATTGAGCCTATAATTCGGGTTCTTAGAGAAGCTAAATAAGAAGTAGAACCCAAAGAAAATCATATAGACAATTCTGTTTTTTGAGGACCAGAAAGGTGGAGTAAGGATAAAAAAAACAACGAAATTTTGAAGACATGGGTAACAACACATCTATTGCTATAGCAGCATGATAGCAGAAAAGTAGACACATGTGTTTTGCAAAGATTTAACAAATATCTAAGGAAAATACACTGATATACAGCAAAGTGTTTGTGTTTCTTGATGGTAGAGGGCTGGTTTTGAACTGCATAGAAACTGTGCAAGGGAGACTATTCTTGCTGATAGGCTTGGCAAACCAAGTTGGGAGGGGGCAAACCTATCCCATTAGTAGAGTGCCTTGCCAATGGTCAGTCCTTGAGAACACAGATGTGCACTGTAGTTCAAAGGCTCTGATTAGGTTGTGGTTTGTCTTCTGATGAGGTGTTTTTACATGTTATATTACAACAAGTGTTATTTTCATAACACCGAGCTTTTGTTTAGCTTAGCAAGGGCATGAAACCCTCAAATTTAGTTGCAACCAAGTGACTAATCTATGAAACTATTTTCATGTATTATGGGAACCTAGTTTGAATCATGATTTGAGTATTATAAAAATAAAACTGTCTTTGCAATAAAGTATGCAGTTGTATCTCCTACTCTGCATCCCCTGTGTCCTGATTTCTGAAGCACTACCCAGGGTCATCCATAACCAAGGAGGTTGGGGAAGGGTCCTCAACACTTGATAATTTTGATTTTTTACATGGAAGCTTCTGATTAACCTGAAAATTTCCAGGACAACTTTTTGTTTTATTTTATTTTAATTATTTCTTTGTTTTTTTAGATTATAGTTTAGTTCCATTATTACCTCCTTCCTACTATTTCCTAAAAATCATATAATAGACTTATTCCATGCTCTCTTTCAAATTCATAGCCTCTGTTTTCAGTAGTTACTACTTCCTGAATATATGCATTTACCTAAATATAACCTGCTCAGTCTGAATACTGCTACTTGTATATGTAAATTGTAAGAGGTGACTATTTGGTATTAGATAACCTACTATGTGCTCCTCCTTGAGGAAGACACTATCTCCAGCCCTTAACATTTCTTAGTTCTGTTTTATCTTTGTGTATGTTTGAGTCATCCTGGAGTCCCCTGTCTTCTTTAACACGATATCAGTTATTGTCTTTGTTCCGCACAAGTTCAGGCAGTCATAATAGAACTTTACCACAAATGAAAGGAATTGCCATATAAGAGAGCAAGAACATTGCTCTTCAGAGCTGTTTCAGACTATCACTTTGACCTCTACTGCAAAATAGAACCAAATATCATGTTGTTGCAAGCAGGCCACTTGTTTGTTTTTGGCTGCCCTGCAGCTCTGAAATAATCACACAGAAATTGTATTATTTAAATTAATGCTTGGCTCATTAGCTCAACTTTCTTATTGCCTAACCCTTACATATTAATTTAACCCATCTCTATTAATCTGTGTATTGCCACAAGGCTATGGCTTACCTGCTAAAGTTCTGCTATCTGTCTCTAGTAGGGTTACATGGATTCTCTCTCTGCCTTCTTTTCCCAGCATTCATTTTAGTTTTTTCCTGCCTACCTATGTTCTGTCCTATCAACAGGCCAAGGCATTTTTTTTATTCACCAATGGTATTCACAGCATACAGAGGGGAATGCCAAATCACCTCTCCTTTTTCTGTTTAAATAAAAAGGGAAGGTTTTAACATTAACATAGTAAAATAACATATTGCATATTACAGGTAACAAGTAAGAAGCATAGTTACAATATTAATATCTACTTTGTCTTTTATCATAACTAAGGAAAACCATATTATTACTGTCTATTCTTCAACTCCATCAAAGACTCCAGAAGAATATAATATTACTTAAATAAAAATGAAGTATATTGTAAGCAACTTTCAAAACTCTAGAATTGGCAGAAACATCTTATTTCCCGAACAGTCACCCAAAGTTCCTCTGTACCGTTGGGGCATCCGTCTTCAACCTACAGGCCTATAGTATCCAGCAGACTTTTCCATAAAGAAGGAAATTTCAAAGACAGTTCCAGCCTATAATTGGCAGTTTGTCAGTCATATTTTTCTGTATCCTGAAGAATGTCTAGCAGACTCTTTCATGAAGCAGGAAACCCAAAGGGCCATCTCACCTTTACACAAGTTCAGCAGTTATTTCTGTGTGGGTCCTTCATGTCTAGTTTACACAGCATACCACCAAGCACTCCAGACAAGAGTAGGGTTTTTTTTTTTTTTTTTTTTTTTTTTTTTTTTTTTTTTTTTGCCTAAATGGCTAACAGATGAGGAGCCTCTTTGATGCCCATCTTCTTCTTGATGCAATTGGTGCTGCCAGGAGCAGATGTGTCTCACTGTCATAAAAGTCCTAACTTCTTGAAATATTCAAATGCCATATTATGTAGGACTTTGAAAGGTTTGAAGAACACCAATCTAATTGAAATAAATCTCTATATATCTAGAAAATCTAACTAACATGACTAGAAGTTTGACTATTATAGATGATTACCTATTAACCTAATCTCTTAATTATATATTACATTTTTAAATGAGCTAGACAAACATACTTTAATCAAGATCAGAAATACATATACACAGTACAACAAAATTAACCTTAAATTTGTATCAATAAACCAAAATCCATACCAGTTCAAATCTCTATATCATGTCCCCCTTTAAATGTAAACAAACATTTATATACAATATTTGGGAAGTGGGCATTTGTCTGTCCAAACTGCTTCCTGCTGTTTGTTGTGTGAATTATTTGGGGGGGGGGGGTCTGTTCACTGCAACCTTTCAGGGAGTCTTGGTCCAACAAACCACATTACCCTGAAATTAATCCACAGGTTCTCATCTTCTGTAGAAACAAAAGAAGAACCTCGTTTCCAAAGCAACATATCCTTAGATTCATATTCTGAAGTTAAGATGCCTTTATAATATACATGCTAGTTTAGCTAGCAGCCCATATAATTAACTGTCTCTCTGTACTTAGCTCCTTCACAGTAAAAAATTCAAAGAAAACACAATAATATACATAATCCACTCTATGTATATTCTATCTTTATGTGGCTTTCTTTTTTGTGTGTGTGTAGATGTGTGTTATTCTTTTATTTATTTATTTATTAAAGATTTCTCTATTACTTTTTAATATTTATTTTCTTATCTTCATTCTAATTTATGACTTCTGTACTCTTTCTCTTTAAAGGCTTTATTTTATTTTTTATAAATTATTTACTTCCTTTTATAACTCTTTATACTCTTTTTTTCTCTTTCTCAAACCTACATATATTTATCCAACACTACCACACATTTAGAGGTCTTTTCCATCTGAATTTGTCTTGTTCTGTATCTGTAATTCATTACTGTCAAGGAGTACTTCTTAAAATGCTAAGTGCTTCTTAAAAACCTAAGCTTCATAATTGCTAGGTCAAATTCCGTACTTCCAGCTTGCTCTGCAGTCTAGAATGTTGGAGCTCTTTGCTGCCTCTGAGAGCCATGTGCATTGCCGCATTTATAGGCACACAGACAGTCTATGTTGTAATTAAGCAAGTTGTAGCACAACTCATTTAAATGCTCAGCCTCCTGAAAGTGTCAGAGTTTGTGCTAGCAGCACTGCCCACAGCCAGGAAGTCACTATTTTAAAATAGTGTTTTTGTTTTTCTCCTACCACTGAATCAGAAAGACCTGTCTTGAAAGAGCTACAGCACAACTCCAACAACTCCAGCAAGGTAAGCCCATTCGAGACAAAAAAAAAAAAAAAAAAAAAAAAAAAAAGCTAAACTATGTTTTTTGTGTGTGTCTAAAATTCCATTCCAAGGCCTCTCAGGTTTTACATGGATTTTAGTTTGCCACGTTGGCACAAATTTGTTGAAGAGGGCCACTAGTTTGTTTCCTGTCATCTCAGACTCCCAAAATAGTCACACAGAAACTATATTATTTAAATAACTGCTTTCCCCATTAGCTCTAGCTTTTTATTGGGTAACACTTACATATTAATTTAACCCATCTCTATTTATCTGTGTATTGCCATGAGGCCGTGGCTTACCAACTAAAGTTCCAGTATCTGTCTCCAATGGGACTATTTGGATTCTCTCTCTCCTCATTCCTTCTCCCAGAATTTGGTTGAGTTTCCCTGTCTACCTATCTTCCCTATTAACAGGCCAAGGCAATTTCTTTATTCACCAATGATATTCACAGCATCAAGAGGGGAATGCCACATCATTAAGTAATGTCATTTAAATTAACTCTTCTAATTTTATAGATGTATGACACTAATACATTATATATCTGTGGGTGTAAAATATCTTATATCTGATTTATAATATGTTCTGGTGATGATGGTTCATCCAAACTCTTCTTAGATGTTACTCAGTATATTTTATTTCTAGATGATATATGAGATATTAGTAAAAATGCTGTCAGATACTACAATAACTTAAAAATACTACACTCTCAATGTAACCTGTAGCCAACATGTAGGAGAAAATATACACATGGGAATCATTAAATCTTTCTAGTCTACAGAGTATGATGATACATGAATTGCTTCCCTTTATCATATTTTCTAGTGTATTTTTAAACAGCATGGTTCATAAGGTAATAGACAATTATTTCTTTATTCAGTCCAACTCTTTGTATAAAATATTCAAGCATACAAACATAAAATATATGTGTGACAAATATATATATATTTACATATTTTTATATTAGTTTAGGTAATGCATACCTTTGCTATGAAATGTGTGTGTATATGTGCAACTTTATTTGAAATACTTGCTACTTGTACTTTCATAAGGTCACACAGACCTGTTCATTAACTATGAAATAAGCAGAAATAAAAGACATTTGAAAGGCTAATTTCCTTTCAGGAACATAACAACCATTTCACAATTTTCTCTTGTCCAGGACCAATCAGTATTCTAGAAGACCCAATGACATACATTATTCTATTAAAGTGTAACTGTAATTGTTTGTTTAACTCAATGTCAGTTCTAATGTTGGCTATTATATTAACAATATTTAATGAAAGGACACAAGCTTAATTATATTTTTTAGAGACCAGCAACAAGATATTTATTTTCTTCTATGTGCAATGTTTTTCTATACTGATTGCCCTTCTATCAAAGTGCTAACCTTTGTAATAGTCTCAATATTTATACTTCTTTAAGTATTTATGGATATAGTCATATTTATAGAAATTAATAGACATCAAGTGATAGATAAAAATGATTTAAAGGATGATAATTTAGTAGCTTCTAAGTTTGTTTTGCTAGCAGATTGTGTGCAATTGTGTTATTCTCTGTCTGTTTTGTTTGTTGGTGTATAAAGTTTATTTTAATTTTTAATGCAAATACATAATATCACTTCTTTCCCTCCCCTTCCCCCTCAAATTCCTCCCAAATACCCTCACTAAACCCTTCCAGTACCACCACTACAGTTGATAACATTTTTTTGGTAATTTTTCATATATATACACTTGTGTACATAAATATATACACATGACCTGCCGAAATTTATTATTGCATCCTAATATAGGGCTGAGCATTCTACATTTATAAACAAATTAAGGAGCTCTTTCTGGAAGCAGCTAACTCTCCTTCTTCTTGGAGTCATTAATTTTCAATATTTTTTTTTCAATTTGGGTTCTATAATGGCCATGTATTACCTCTATTCTCATTTGATTTGTTGTCATCTTTACTATTTCTATGCTGAAAGTTATATATTCATTCTGAATTAAAATGCTTGGTCTTGTTCAGTTGAAGGGAATAATCATATAATGGTAGTTGGATAAAGCAGTTATGGATTATCTGATATTGAATGATGATCTTCTGATGTAGACATAAATAGGAGAGAAACATGAGAGATGGAAAAAAATCACATTAACTGGCCTCCAAGGTTGACATAGAACAAAGAAACAGTTCTCAGTGAACACATTGGGTATTGGTAAAAAGGGATAACTAGAAGTAGATGGAGAATTTTGTAACAGAAGACTATCAGAGAGATGACTTACCAAAATTATAGCTTTCTCTTTGGTCACACTTTCTTCCCATCTGATGTGTGCTTATGAAGACATTAATGTTGTGTAAAAACAGTCTTCCTCTCAGCCTGACCAATCTTCACTTCCTGACATTGTCCCATGGGTGAACCATGCCAGTTGTTTTGTATTCTGGATATAATGAGAACCTTGGAAATAATTATCTTGGACATCTCTGAGGGATTTCTCTGTTAAGAGTAATACTTAGTGCAGAAAATTTGTGAAAATAGAAAGATAAGGAAAACCCTTTTTTATCAGCCCAGCATTGGTAGTGTTAGTCAACTTTTCAAAATTATTCACTTCACCAATGAGGATGAAGAAGAAGCATGTTGCTGCCTAGTCTGTTATTGTCTTAATATAAACAAAATAACTCAAATGCATAGTTAGGAGACAATTTGTAAATGTGTGAGATATGACTAGAACAAAATCCGTGCTGGGAACATAATTTTCCAATTTATGAAAAATCTATTTTATTTCTTCATCACATAATTCATGGATTTCATTGTGCTTCATACTTGCATGTGATATTGCTAGGTTTGAAATGTCTGGCAACATATTTAGTCCCCATTATGTTTTTTTAAAATAATTTAGCTATACTTATCTATGCTTGTGAGTGAGTGTATGCTATAGTATATGTGCATGTATACGTGTACATATACATATATGTGTGTTTATATATACATATGTATGTGTGTGTACACATATGCAGCTCAGAGAGTCTCTCTGTTAATTCTGTTCTACCTTTATCAATTTTTTAGGGGTTGTTCTCAGGTTGTCAGATTTGTAGTGGCATTTAAATTGTATTTTAATAAATAAATCTTGCCTGAATGATCAGAAAAGTAAAACAGCCACATTGGCCAGCATTACAAACTAGGCTGCAATTACACACATTTTGAATCCCAGTAGTCACACTTAGTTGCCATAGAAAGCAGGTGGTAGTGGTATATACCCTTAATCGTAGAACTAGAGAGGATTATAAATCAGGAGGAGATAGCTCTCAGTCTTAGTCTAATTCTGAGTTTCCTGGAGGTAGGAAAACCAATTTTATACTGAGATAGAAGAAAAAGCCAGTGACTGGCGACTTTGCTTTTCTGGTCTTCAGATTGAACACCAACATCAGTGTCTGCATTTTTATTGTGCTCCATTTTGGCACTCAACATAACTCTCAAACCCATGACCCTGTGTTGTGGTAGGAGCAGTGGGCTACGTTCCTGGCACCCTGCCGCAGCATGGTTAGCTTTATACCCCAGAGGAGCAGCGGGGCTGTGTCCCGCCACCCGGCTAGCTTTACCTGAAATAATTACACAGAAACTGTATTCTTTTCAACACTGCCTGGCCCATTAGTTCCAGCCTCTTATTGACTAGCTCTTATATATTGATCTAATCCATTTCTAATATTCTGTGTAGCACCAGGAGCTGGCTTACCAGGAAGGATCTTAACCTGCGTCTGTCTGGAGTGGGAGAATCATGGTGACCCCTGACTCGGCTTCTTTCTCCCAGCATTCTGTTCTGTCGACTCCGCCTACCTAATTTTCTGTCCTATCAGGGCCAAGCAGTTTCTTTATTAATTAACCAATGAAAACAACAGATTAGAAAGAAGTCACTCCCACATCAACCCTGAGAACAGGAGTCCAATGTTCTGTCAGATAAATTAGGTGGGCTCCTGCCAGTACCCTCACCACAAAGCTATACTCTTAAAATGTTAAGGAATGGGGCAAAGCCAGACACTAAAGCCTCGCTGTTATTTTAACTATATATATCACTTAGCAGTTTAAGACTCATGCAGTCAGGAAACCATCGAGATATACAGTAAAATCAAATTCAGAAGAGAAAGTTTCTAAACAATTTACAGTGTGTTTAAAAATATATGTAGGCTTGATAGAGAAAAGAAAAAGAATAGAGAAAGTCCTTTCAAAAAGCAATAAAGTAGCTGGGCATGGTGGTACATGTCTTTAGCTCATCTTTCAGGAAATAGAGGCAGGTAGAACTCTGTGAGTTTGAAGCCAGCCTGGAATACAATTAGTTCTAGGACAGGCTCCAAAGCTACAGAGAATTCCTGTCTCAATAAATAAATAAATAAATAAATAAATAAACAAACAAACTTTGATTTATACTGTTTACTGCTTGCCAAATTAAGCTAATGGAATGGTGCCACAAAACTTGTGGGAGAAAACAATGAATGTCTAAATTGACTTAAAGTTCTCCCCACAAGATGAAACTCATATCTAAAGAACCAAAGACCAGGCAGCCCAGAAAACAAGACAAAAATGTGCATATTCAAAAAATATGAAATGATTGAATCCTAATGACATTCCTCTATTCTCACAGATTATTGCCTCATTCAAACATTATTGGGAAAGCTTCATCACGCATTAGATGGAAACAAACACAGAGACCCACAATCAGACATTATACAAACAGAGATTTTGAAATATTAATCTCTAAATGGAATAGTTCTATCAAGCTTTCTCCCTTAGAGATCAAATATGAAAAAAATGAATGGTGAAACATTGTAGAACCAGAGGGAATGGAGGAAACTAGGAGCACAAGGTCCTCTAAATAAATCGAGAAAAAACCTACATGAACTAACAAAGACTAAAGCAGCAAGCACAGGGCTTTCATGATTTAGTGCCATACCCTCTTCATACAAATATAGCTTTCAGCTTAGAAGTTTTATGGGACTTCTGAGTGTGTGAATGAGAGGATCTCTGATATTAGTGCTTTCTCTTAGGTCTCTTTTTCTTCTGTTGCTTTGCAGTGTCCATCTTCAATATAACGAATTTATTTTATCTTTTATTTTATCTTGTTGTTATCACTTAAAATCTGCTCTTTTCTAATGAAAGACAGAAAGCAAGGGGAATCCAAATAGGCAAGAAGGTGAGAGGAACCAGAAGTAAAGAGAAAGAAAACTCTAATAAGTATATATTGCATGAGAAAATAATCAATTTTAATATGTAGCTTAAGTAAATATATAATCATCTCCCAGCTTATAAGTATATTTAAGTCTATATAAAACTGAGATTGTGTTATTTTTAAATAATAATAATAATAAAGTCTTTTCCTTTAAAAAATATTGTCCAGAGTGAGACTCACTAAGGTAATAATGACCATAATAAGTTGAAACATTACTACATTTAAACAGCCACAAAATAGTTAAAATTTAAAAATGACACTTTCTTCTCTTTGGGTGGAAATACTAAACTTAATAACTATTTTAAAACTTCTTTTTTTTTCCACAAAAATAACAAAACCAAAATATTATATAATGTGATTACTAAAAAGGAAGACAGTATGAAGTATATATTCTTTGATATTTCCTGGCTAAGGAGAAATAGTTACAAATTATAGGAGAAAATATTTTAGGAAAATTCAAGTTCACCATTAGAATTTATAATCATGACATTAGAAAAACATTTAATGGGCATGTGGTGTTATACAGAATTATATTCAAGTAACATTTATTAAGATTTTATTTGTTAAGATAAATATATGGGGTTGCTAAAAATGTTAAGCTAAAATTTATTAAAACCATAGAAGAAGGCCAGGCGGTGGTGGCGCACGCCTTTAATCCCAGCACTCGGGAGGCAGAGGCAGGCGGATCTCTGTGAGTTCGAGACCAACCTGGTCTACAAGAGCTAGTTCCAGGACAGGCTCCAAAACCACAGAGAAACCCTTTCTCAAAAAACCAAAAAACAAAAACAAAAACAAAAAAAAAAAACATAGAAGAATACTTTGATGGCATTCCTGTGTGAAAAGCATATATTTTAAAATGTTAAATTGTATCTATACTAAAAGATTGGTATAAAATGTCAATATAAACCGTATTTGTTGGTTTTAAATATATTTCATAGAGTCAATCTCATGGTGTGAAGCAATTAGTGCATGTTTCTGAATATTATGAATATCCTTAGAGTCCCAAGAATTTGCCTATGAATCTTTTCATAGCATTTTTCATCTCTTTATTTCTCAATGTATAAATGGCTGGGTTTAGTAGAGGTGTAAAAAAGGTGTAAAACACAGCAAGAAATTTGTCCAACCAGGTAATACTGAGGGGCCACACATAGATGAAGATGCAAGGCAGAAAGAAGATCATTACCACCGTGATGTGGGCACTGCATGTGGACAGAGCCTTAGACACACCAGATTTAGAGTTCTGGCCAACAGTGATTAGGATATATGTATATGAAATCAGCAATAGAATGAAGCAGGTTACAGCCACAGTCCCACAGTCAGCATGCATTAAATTATTTAAATCATGATAATCTATGCAGGCTAGCTTGATCACCAATGGCATATCACAAAAGAAACTGTCTACTTCCTTGGGACCACAAAAAGGTAGCTGCAAAACCACTGCCAAGTAACTTATGCCGTGTATAAGGCCAGTGGTCCAAGAAATCAACACCAACCCAGTGCATCTTTTCAGGTTCATAATGGTGAAGTAGTGGAGTGGTTTACAGATGGCCACATAGCGGTCATAAGCCATTGCCACCAACAGCACCATCTCCACTGCACCAACACAATGGGAGAAGAAAATCTGGAAAATGCAGCCTGCAAAAGAGATGGTCTTGTATTCTCTGAGAAAATCTGATATCATTTTAGGAGTGGTGTTTGAAGAAAGACATAAGTCAACAAAGGACAGGTTGGCCAAGAAGAAGTACATGGGAGAATGTAGATGGGGGTCAATGGTGATTAAAACAAGGATGACAATATTTCCAGACACGATGAGCAGATAAAGTATGAAAAATATCACAAAGAGTATGACCTGAAGATTCTTAGAATTGGTAAGTCCCAAAAGTATAAATTCTGACACCACAGACTGATTGCCCCCATCCATTTCACTCAGTGAGTCCTCAGAAGTGACCTATAAATTAAAAAAGATTAAGATTTAGTCATAATAGGAAGATTACTTCTTTTGTAGAACTGTATATTAACTTTGAAACTTACCTGGATGGAAATACATAAATGTAAAGAGGAATCTAAGGCAAATATGAGTGACCCTGCTGTCCAAATGAAAGCTAATGAGCCAAGAGCAACTCCCAATGACTAGAAGCATCAGGTGCGCCTGTTATCCACATGCTCAATCAGGAAATTCCTCTACAAGAGAGCAGCAAAGAAGCAGGACGACAATGTGAAAAAAAGATGTGTGGTCTGAATTTATCACTAACAATCATGATTTTCTGTAACATAAATGGGGTTTAAACATAGAAATTGCATTTATGTTCAGTACAAATGGTCAGTCAGGATGTTACCATTTTTGGACGCATTATGATGATTTCTTTGAGCATTAGGAAAATAATATTAGTGACATAAAGAAATTAAAATTTTGAGCTCAAATTCAGAGGTAGAGAATTGGAAACCTTCAAAATCTCAGAGAAGAACCATATAGAATGCCATACGACATATACACATTGATAGAAACACTGAACCTGATCCAGTGTTATTTATTATTAAATATATATCTTTTACTTTTTTTTCAACTAAACTGATTATCAAAATATCATTGCAAAATCCATAGGAGGTGATTTACCAAAGCATATGGCAACATGCATTCAAATCTTAGCTCTGAAAGTCACATTTGGTTCAGTCTTAGCACTAGAAAAAAAGTTGATCTTAATTGCATCAACAGATATTGAGAATCCTTATATGTTAAATATTATATTTTATTGATATGAATAAGTTATCTACCATCAATCTATAAACAGTATATTTTCTCATTATATTACATATATACCAATTAACTTTGCTTTTTTAAAAGAAGAATAAATTACATAAACATGTAAGCACAGCTATTCTTTATCAGCCTGGATGAGTGTGACATTATACTTTCAGTGATCATCATTTTTATCTCAAATCACAGAAGGGCGCTTATGCTGATCTAGTAAATAATACTAAGCTGAATGGTGGATAATATTTCTCCCTTTTCTCCCACATTTAGTGATTCTCAGCACGTGGGTCTTATCATCCTTTATCCTTTGAAGTCTCTAGGTAGGAGGAATACAGCAGGTGAACAATGAGATCCCTGAGTTATCATCAGAACCATTTGACAGTCCTGTCTTCTGAGGACTCAGAAAGGTGGAGTAAGGATAAAACAAACAAAAAAAATTGAAGACATGGGTAACAATACATCGATGTGCTATAGCACCATGATATCATAAAAGTAAACACATGTGCCTTGCAAAGATTTATCAAATATGTAAGGAACATACACTGATACATAGCATAGAGTTTGTGTTTCTTGATAATTTTGATTTTTCATAGGGAAGCTTCTGGTCAACCTAAATATTTCAGGACAACATTTTTGTTTTGCTTTATTCTAATTATTTCTTGAAATTTTAGATTATAATGTAGTTAAATCATTTCCCCCTTCCCTCTCTTTCCTATAAATTATATAATAGACCCACTCCATGCTCTTTCAAATTCATGGTTTCTTTTTTCAGTACCTACTACTTCATGAATATATGCTTATACCTAAATATAACCTGCTAAGTCTGAATAGTGTTACTTGTATATATAAGCCGCAAGAGGTGACCATTTGGTATTAGATAACCTATAGATATGCTCCTCCCTGAGGATGATTGTTTCTCCAGCTCTTAAGATTTCTTAGTTGCCTTTTTTGATTTGTGTATGGTTGAGTCATCCTGGAGTTCCCTGTCCTTTTTAACATAGTCTCTGGTATTGTCTTTGTTCTGCACAAGTTCATGCAGCCATGATAAACTTTGGCACAATGAATTACCATCTAAGAGAACAAGCACATTTCAGAGCTGTGTGAGACTTTCCTTTTGACCTCTGCTGCCAAGTAGAACCAAGTATCAAGTAGCGCCTTTTAAATTAACTCTTCTAGTATTATAGATGTACGACACTACTACATCCTATGTCTGTGGATATAAAATATCTTATATCTGATTTATGATATGTTCTGGTGAACATGATTCATCAAAACTCTTTAAATGATATGATTCAGTTTATTTTATTTCTAGATGATGAATGAGACATTAGTAAATATTGTGCCTGATACTACAATAGCTTAAAAATATTTTATACTTAATATAACCTGTAACAAATATGTAGAAGGAAATATACACATGGGAATCATTAAGTCTTTCCAGTCTCTAGAGTATGATGATACACAAGTTGTTTCCCTTTATCATATTATCTAGTGCATTTTTAAACAGCATGGTTCTTAATGTTATAGACAATTATTTCTTTGTTCAAATGAGCTCTTTTTGTAAAATATGTAAGCATACACACATAATATACACTTATACACATATTTATTCATTTAGTTCAGGTAACACTTACCTTTTCTATAAAACACGTGTATGTGTGTGATATTTCTTTAAAATACTTGCTACTTAGACTTTCCTAAGGTCATGCACACCTGTTTAGTAACTATGAGATAAGCAGACATAAAAAAAGAATATTTGACATGTTAATTTTCTTTCAAGACCATAACAACCATTTCACCATTTTCTGCTCTTGCCCACATTTCAGTATTTTAAAAGACCCAATGACACACAAAAGACTATATAAGTTTTGATGTAATTTTATGTTTAACTTAGTGACAGTTCTAATGTTGGCATTTACATTAACGATCTTTAATGAAGGGAGACACACTTAACTATATTTTTAGAGTCTAGAAACAAGTTATTTATTTTCTTCTATGTGTAATGTTGTTCTATATTGATTGCCCTTCTATCAAAGTGCTCAACTTTGTAATAGTATAAATATTTATACTCATTTAAATATTTTTGGATATAAACATATTTATAGAACTTAATAGATATCAGATGACAGATAATAGAGATGCAAAGGGTGATATTTTAGTTGCTTCTAAGTTTGTTTTGCTAGCATAATTTTTGCTATTGGTTTTTTGTCTCCTCTCTGTTTATTTTGTGTTTAGAGGTTGTAGGTTTCTTTTAATTTTAAACGTACTTTTAATTGAAATACAATTATATAACATCCTTACCTCCCTTTCCACCATCATATTCCTTCCTAAACACTTCTAGTACTACCACTATAGTTGACAGCATTTTTCTTTGGTAATTATTCATATATATATTTTTTGATATATATTTGTACGCACAAATATATACACATAATCTGTTCAGTCCAAATTTATTATTGCATACTAATTAAGGGATGACTACTCTGCAGCATTTGAGAACAAATTAAGGAGCTCATCCCTGGAAGCAGCTAACTCTCCTTCTCCTTGGAGTCACTAATTTTCAGAATTTTTTTTTTCAATTTGGGTTCTATAATGACCATATATTATCTCTAGTCTCATTTGATTTTTTTGTCATCTTCGCTATTTCTATGCTGAAAGTTATATATTCACTCTGAATTTAAAATGCTTGGTTTTGTTAAGATGAAGGGAATAATCATACAATGGTAGTTGGATAAAGTTGATATAGATTATCTGATAAAGAATGACAATCTTCTGATGTAGACATGAATAGGAAAGAAATATGAAAAATGAAAAAATCACATTAACTGACCTCCAAGGATGACATAGAATAAAGAAACAGTTCTCAGTAAACACACTGAGTATTGGTAAAAAGGGATATCTAGAAGTAGATGGAGAACTTCGTAACAGAAGACTATCAGAGAGATGACTTACCAAAATTAGTTTTCTCTTTGGTCACACTTTCTTCCCATCTAATGTGTGCTTATGAAGACATTAATGTTGTGTAAAAACAGTCTTCCTCTCAGCCTGACCAATCTTCACTTCCTGACATTGTCCCATGGGTGAACCACGCCAGTTGTTTTGTATTCTGGATATAATGAGAACCTTGGAAATAATTATCTTGGACATCTCTGAGGGATTTCTCTGTTAAGAGTAATACATAGTGCAGAAAATTTGTGAAAATACAAAGACAAAACAAAAAAAAACCTTTGTTCATTAGCCCAGCATTGATAGTGTTAGTCAAAATTATTTACTTCGCCAATGAGGATGAAGAAGAAGCGTGCTGGTGCCTAATCTGTTACTGTATCAGTATAAACAAAGTGCCTCAAAAATTTATAGTTATAAGACCATTTGCTAAACGTGTGAGATATGACTAGAACAAAACCCATGCTGTGAACAAAATTTCTTAATGTATGGAAATCTGTTTCAAGTCTTGGTCACACACCTGATATATTTTTTGTGTTCTATATTTGTACCTGGTATTGCTATGTTTCAATTGGCTGGCAAGTTATTTAGGCCCCATTATAATATTTCAAATTAACCTATGCTTAACATGTATGCCTGTGTGTGAATTTGTGCCATTGTGTATTGGGTGTGTATGTCATGTGAATATATATGTAGATCAGAGTGTCACTCTGTCAACTAATTTTCTTCTTCTACCTTTCTAATTTTTCTAGGGATTGATCTCAGACTGTCAGACTTGGACAACAAACATCTTTATTCTTGAAGACTTCTTGGCTCCTCAATGTGTTTTAGAGAAAAGACATAGATGTACATTTCAAACATACTTATTTTCATCTTAGATTTAAAGCATCTAACCAGTACAGCTAAAAGATTAGCCTGCATAGAGAGTGAGTTAAGTGACAGAGCTCCAGTTCAAAGATTCCCAACATCATCCAATGTAATGATTTGCAAGAGAATGTCTCCCACCGTCTCATGTGTTGGAATACTTCCTTCTTAGCTGGTGGAACTGTTTTTGAAATTTATGGGAAGGTATGGATTTGCAGGAGGACGTATATCACTTGGAGTGGGTTTTAAGAGTTGAAAGCTGGAGTCACTACAAGTTCATTCTCTTGGCTTCATGCTGATTTTGAAGAACTAAGCTCTTCAGTTTCCTGCTTCTGCTACTTGTAGTCATGTTTCCTGCCATTAAGGGTTCTTATTTTTCTGGAACAGTGAGCTCAAATAAGCTCTTTCTTCTAAACAATAAATAAATGAAGTATCTCTTCAATTCAATAGATAAGAAAAAACTGAAATTTAAAATGTAAAATTTAAGAAGTGTTGATGCATACATTTAACCATGAAGAAGTATCATCATAGCGTAGACAGTGAATTAGCTCCTTTTTTTTTTTTTTGAGAAAAGGAAAAAAAAAGTTTCTGCCTCCTCCCAGCCTCCCATTTCCCTCCCCCTCCTCACCCCCCCCCCCCCCCCCCCCCCCCCCCCCCCCCCCCCCCCCCCCCCCCCCCCCCCCCCCCCCCCCCCCCCCCCCCCCCCCCCCCCCCCCCCCCNTCCATGTCTAGGAAGGTGAACATCCAAACTTGCTAGGCTCCCACAAAGCCAGAACATGAAGTAGGATCAAAACCCCGTGCCATTGTCCTTGGCTTCTCATCAGCCCTCATTGTTCGCCATGATCAGAGAGTCTGGTTTTATCCCATGCTTTTTCAGTCACAGTCCAGCTGGCCTTGGTGAGCTCCCAATAGATCAGCCCCACTGTCTCAGTGAGAGGGTGCACCCCTCGTGGTCCTGACATCCTTGCTCATGTTCTCCCTCCTTCCGCTCCTCATTGGGACCTTGGGAACTCAGTCCAGTGCTCCCGTGTGGGTCTCTGTCTCTATCTCCATCCATCACCAGATGAAGGTTCTATGGTGATATGGAAGATATTCGTCAGTATTGCTATAGGATAGGGTCATTTCAGGTTCCCTATCCTCATCTGCCCAAGGAACTAACTGGAGACATCGCCTTGGGCTCCTAGGAGCCACTCTAGGTTCTCAGCCTAGAATGAATTAGCTCCTTAACCTGTGATGCTTCCTTTGTATTTTAATGAGGTGTATGCATATGTACACATGTTACAAGCATGTGCATCTATCTAGCATGTAAGCTAAAAAGAGGTCAGTGTTGTATATCTCCCTATATTATCCTCCACCTTATTTTAAAAATACTTATGTGCATATTATTATAGTGATTATATGATGAAAATATTTATAACAATTTAATTTCTTTTTCAAACTTTTAACACACATTCCCCTAACTACGCTCCCTCCTATATTTTTCCACCCATCTTTGACATTGCCTTTTTTTCTTCTTTCTCCACTGAAACCAGTTTACATTGCCTAGTTATTCTTGGGAATAAGGACTGCCCTGGGGTATGGGATGCTTACAATGATCATATCACTAAAGAAAAATGGCGGTCCTATTCCACTGCTATCAAATGCCTATAACTCCTCGGGAAGTGATGGGATTTTGTAGCCACCTTCCCACCTCTAAACATACCTTATGAAAGCTTCATTGGTATGAGAGGTCCTTCTGTCTATGTGTTGCTTTTATTGGTTATTAAATAAAGAAACACCCTTGGACTGTTGATAGTGCAGAACTTAGGTAAGTGGGGAAGATGGAACTGAAGGGTGGGAGAAAAAAGAGCAGAGTTGGGGAGAAGCCACCGAGCCACTGGAAGCAGAAGCTGGGAATTTTACCCAGTAAGCCACAGCCTGGTGGCGATACAGAGATTAATAGATATGGGTTAAATTAATATGTAAGAGTTAGTCAATAAAAAGCTAGGGCTAATGGGCCAAGCAGTGATTTAATGAATATAGTTTCTGTGTAATTATTTTGAGGCTGAGTTAACCAGGTGGCCGGGTAGCCGGGAAGAACAAGCATCCCCTTCCCAACACTTTATGTGTGCTGTAACAATTGCTCTGAGTTCCTATTGCATATGTCCTGTTGTGTTTGGAGAACGGTTCCTTCAATATTATCAACCACTTTGAACTTTATGCACTTATCCATGAATGATTAAACTGACAACGTGACTATGAGAAGTCATACTATAAAAAAAAATCAACACCTTAATTTCAAAAACTTCAGATATATACTCAGAAACAACATAACTGGCTTACCTATTAGTTCCTTTTTTAAGGTGTGTGAAGTCTACATATTGTTTTCCATAGTGGTTCTACTACTTTACATTCCCACCGGTGGTGTAACGTCTATGTTTTTGCAACAGACAAATATAATGTGGCATGAAAACTAAGAGTTGGCTTTTCAAAGACAAAATTAAAAAGCTCTCAGATTAAAAAAAAAAGTGAAGGAACTCAGATATGTGTAACACAAAGGGAAGATGAGGCATTATGACACTTAGATATTCTAATCACTAGATTTCTATATCTGCCTGTCAATAGACTGGGTGATATACAGGAAATTTGAAGCTCAAATCATGATAGAATGCTTCTTTCTCGAAAAACAAAAAAGGGGGAAAAAGAAACTTATCAAAGGATATAAGAAAAATTATAAGCTGTACAGGAAATATAGGTGAACATTATTTGGTGTTGATTTTATTACCTTAATAAAAATAAAATGGTTGCATTAACAAATACAATGTTTTCTCATATCAATTATATGAGCTTTAATAACTAAAGCTATCCTTTAAACTGTTTGTTATTTCAATAAAATCATGAACTATGGTTTTTCCATATGTGTATCAGTCCTAGCATATCTATAAAGCCTTATTTGTGTTTTCTGTCCCAAATGGTGTCTATAATCTTTATGCCTCCTCTTCCCCATTGCCCTTTGAGTTATGCGGGGAGAGATTATATGGAGACATCTAGGACTGAATGTTCCTAGGTTTCTTGTTCTCCACACATTGTCCACTTGTGAACTTCTGTATTTGTTTCTGTCTGCTGCAGGAAGAAGCTTCTCTGGTGATGAATAAGCAAGACACTGATCTATGAGCATAGCATGTCATTAGGAGTCATTTTGTCACTATATTCTTTTAGTTTTGGTTTTTTCCTAGGTCCTTGCTCTGTCTAGCCTCAGGTTCTTGGCTACGTGAACAGTGCCCAAGAAGGGTTCTATCTCAAAAAAATAAGAAATGCATGTGATAGTAGCATACATCAAGAGACACCTGACATTCTCTCAATAATGGATTGTAATCTTCAGTGTGAAATAAACCCTTTTCTCCCCAAGTTGTATATGATCATGGTATTTTGTCACAGAAAATTAAATCTTAACAAAGACAACCCTCTTTTATGTACTATAATTTATTTATGAATTTAATTTAAAAATAAAACTCAGTGCTTGGTGAATGAGTTGATACACATACCTCCATTTTGTAATCTCCCATATCTGTGACCAACATTTCACTATCCCTGCCAGAGGCAAATCCCATCAGTCCCTGTACTATTGTTATAAACAGAAGAAACTTTGGTTCTGTAGCTACAGGGCATACGCAACTGCATCTTCGGGGAATCACAACAACACAGAAAGTTTCTGTCTGCTGCATGAGTCCCCTGTGTAAAGAGTGCTACAAAACCCTGGCATACTGAAAGCAGTTCATTAAGAGCCCTATTTGTGCTTGTGTAGTGACCAAGAGGACCTTCAGAGACCAGACATTGCCTGCCAAGAATATGTCTTGGGAGCTGTCTTCTGGAATCATATTAGTTTTCCCAATGTTGTAAGGGGGAAAGTGGTTATAAGAGGGAAAATGATTAATGGGTCACTTGGGGATTGCATCTATTCCTGTAAATTGATGTTTATTTCTCCAATAAGTTATTGTCCAGGAAGCCAATTAACAAGCAAATTTAATTGAATGAAAAATAACAGAAGGAAAAATTGAAAGAACAATTTGTTCTTTAAAACTGGTTTTGTAAATGAGATCTTAAGAATAGTAATATTGTTGTCAGAGACACTAAACCTTGAGTGAATGGGACAATGTTTTCCTTTGTCTTATCTACTGATTAACTTTTTTAAGGGAACTGGAAGTAAACCAATAGGATAATGATGTGTTAAGTCACAAATTCAAGATGGCAAAAACATTCATGGCTCATTTGTCCGTAAAAACCTTTAATTAAAATAGTGTAATGTATAAACACAGTGATTGCATCATTACATGTTTTATAAGTGTTAGTTTATTCTGACTATAGTTATCCAAAGCTTAAATTCCTATGAGAACAGTTTTAAATTACTGTTTAAAATTTAAAAACTCTGAAATTCTAAAATACTCTAAAATTGTCCCTGAGAATAAAATGTGTGAAATATATTAGGAGTAAATAAGTATTAAAAGAGAATTTCTAATATTCACACACACCATAGAGCAGAAGACACCTCCAAAATCACTGAAATCCATGATTAAAATAAATTCAAACATTTAGGATAGTCTTAATTAACTATGCCAAACTGCATACGTTTTGTCTCTAAAACTGGTGGAGCTTTCATTAGAAAGCCTGAAATCTAGTACAAGATTTGCAGGTCCCTTATGTTTGTTCCATATGTGGTTTTTGGATGTTGTTTTTTTTTTATGTACAGAAGTACCATGCTCTCTCTCTCTCTCTCTCTCTCTCTCTCTCTCTCTCTCTCTCTCTCTCTCTCTCTCTCTCACACACACACACACACACACACACACACTAATGCACACACAAGGACATGTGTACATGTTATGGTTAGAGTTAGGGTTAGGCAAATGAAAGTCTCAGATTCACCTGTGAAAGGAAGAGTGTAGTATTTGTTTTCTTTGAGTCTGATGACTTCCTTGAGGCTAACACATTCTATTTCCACCACCTGGAAGTGGTGAGTGGTGCCACATAACCTTTTTCCAAGAATAAGGAAAATGCCAATGTTCATCAATACATTTATCTGCTGATGAACGTCTAGACTGATTCCATTTCCTGCCGGCTGAGAAAAGTGCTGCAATAGACGATGTTAAGGACTCCTCTGCAGTAAGAGCTGATCCAGAAGAGAGGTACCTGAGTAACATGATAGTTGTGCATGTCCTTAAATTTTTGAGAACCCCCCATACTGATTTCCATCATGGCTGCTCCAGCTTTCATTCCCACAAGCAGTAAATAAAGGTCACTCTTCTTCCTCTTCCTCACCAGCATTTATTGCCAAAAGCTTCCTTGTGATAGTCATCAGACTGGAGTGAGCTTGAACCTCGTAGCTGTTACTACTGGCACTCAGATTATTAGGACATCTACTTCTGTTGACATGTCTTCATGGCACTGAAGTCCTTATTACAAGACAGATTTGTATAAAGAAGTTGAACAAATTGCAATTAATAATTTCTTTCTTTTACTGAGAGTTAACTTGAAAATTTATCTCTTCAATCCAGTCAATAGAGCAATATTCCTTGCATATCTATTTCTTCAGATAGCTTTAACTTAACATTGTTTTCAATTTTCTTTGTGTTTAGCAAATCCTGAAGCAACATAGGACTATGCCAGAACTAGTTGACTCCTTACTCTTCCTGATTCTAAATCATAATGTAAGCTACAGGCAGTTAGAAAAAAAAGATTATTTCTATTTATCACAGAAAAGACTTTCCCAGAATTCATTTCCATTTCATTTCTCATCTTGCTCCTACTCCTAAAGGTGAAAGCAGGTATTGCTCACTTCAATGGACTCACCACTTTTTCAAGATTGTCAATGTGAACATTTTTCTGTATTTTACCTTTATATGTTTAGTTTGACCGTGTTCCAGTGAGTATATGGACAGAACAATTTTAAATTGGTACTTTTTTCTCTATTTTCTTCATCTTTTGTTTTGGGAGAGGTCATGGGGTGGAGTGGACCTGGGAGGACAGGGACATAAATGTTATTGGGCTGCTTTATGTGAAATGTCTAAGTAATCAACAAAAATATTATACTTAAAAAGCATCAAAAATATGACATCAATCTGATTCTCCAAAAAATTTTAAACTCCATTTTGTGATTTTTTTCCTTTTAGTAGGAATAATGACATTTGATTCTAAAAGAAAAAAATTACAAACTAATAGTAGCAAAAGAAGTCTTTCTTTTATATTGAATTCATGTTTAAGTAATTCACAAGATATAATCAATAAGTTATAATTTATTAAGACTTGTGATCTGTCTTAATATATATCTAGTTTTGATAAATTTCACACATTTGCTTCAAAGCCATATATTCCATAATATTAATTTAATCCCTAGACAAATGTTATTCTCGTAAATGAATAGATAATAAATAGAAAGATCTATGTAGCAATATGCTATACATGGAGATATAGTTATTTAAGATATTAAATACTTAATCTCATGCTTTTAAATATGTTTATTATTATACAAAATCCCAATATATACCCTAGCTATGGCTTGAATTCACATTCCTGTTAATAAACTTCATAGGTGTTCACATTCCAGACATGTGCCATCATGCCTTGGTCATCAATATTTGCAAATTTTCTGCCTTATCTCTTATAATTTCCTATTATATTTTCTATTGATCTACTATGTATATTTTTGTGAATAAATATTTTATATGTTTTGAAACAATGATCTTGTATGCAAACCAAACCAATTTTATGTAAAAGTTTATTTATAGAACAGTTTGCCATTACTTATGGATGATAGAATGAATGGGAAAGAGAAATAAAATTAATTCTCTGTTGATGGTCTCCTTCTGATATAGAAAAATTTACTGGACTTGAAAGAAGTGGATGTTTTGGAGAGTAAAGAATGATTTTGATGAAGTGTGGAAATACACTCTGATTATATTTATATATACATAATATGCACATAACTATACATGTACAGGTGTAAAATTAAAAATTAAAGATAAAGAAGTCATTAATTGGAGTCAGAGGAGTAAGACAGAAAGAGTTCGAAGGATGCAGGAAGGTGTGAAAATGGTGGGGAAAGAGTCTGATGAAGGAAATTTTTAAAAAGTATTTAATTTTAACAAATGAAACATAACTCATACATGGCACTGTTAATTAGGACAAGATCTTGATGCTAGATGGGCCGTGCGCCTAGGGAAAACCTGTTACTATTATTCTACTAAATGAACATAACAATAAAATGGTTCATAGTAACATAATCTGCAGCATAAATTAGTACATCACTCATCGCTTATCACAAGTTTTTCTTGCAGGGAATGGTAATAAATGTAGAATCCACACTTGGACAATATGCAAAGAGTGAGACTTTGGATCACTCAGCCCTGATTGAAATACCTTCATCACATGCCTGCCCCCAGTGCACAAATATTTATGCTGAAGAAAAGATGGAAAGATCGTAAGAGCCAGAGGTGGTTGATGACTTCAAGAAAATCATGATTTCCAGGAGCAATAAAAACACATATGAATTTAGTTGTGAATATGACAGTATTCACAAGACCTGCATGAACCCAAATCAGCCAAAATTCCAACACTGAGAAGAAAAATGAGCACAACACCCAAACCTATCCAAGAATCTATTTGCAATTGATACCTACTGAGAAATGAAAAATCAGTTTTCTTCAATGAGTAACACTGGGCATTTCAATTCAAATCAGGCCACAGTTTATTCTCATAGTTGACCAGCACAAAACAGACTCCATGTTTCTTGTGTACTTTTTTTGTTAATGTTGTTTTGGCATTTTTTAATTGAAAATAGTTTTTATGCAAATTCCTGATTATAGTTCCCCCTACCTCTATTCTTCCCAGCTCCTCCCCAGTTCCCCACCCATCCAGATCCACATCTACTCTGTTTCTCATTAAAAAACAAATAAGCATCTAAGGGATAATAAAATAAAATAGAAAAAAATATAAGATAAAGCAAACACAAACAAATTGAAATAGGACAAAATAAACAAACAGAAGAAAAAGAATGCAAGAAAAGGAACAAGAAACAGATACAGATGTAGAAACCCATGTGATCATACTCTCAGGAATCCTGTAAAAACACAAAACCAGAAACCATAATATATACATAAGATCTGTAGGATTCCCTTAATTATGTGATTCCCTGCCCAGGGCAATGTCCCCAGTTAGTTCCTTGGGCAGCTGAGGATAGGGAACCTGAAATGACCCTATCCTATAGCCATACTGATGAATATCTTGCATATGACCATAGAACCTTCATCTAGCGATGGATGGAGATAGAGACAGAGACCCACACTGGAGCATCGGACTAAGCTCCCAATGTCCCAATGAGGAGCAGAAGGAAGGAGAACATGAGCATGGAAGTCAGGACACGAGAGGTGCACCCATCTGACGGAGGAAGGTCATTGGCTAATAAAGAAACTGGCTTGGCCCATTTTATTGGTTAGAACATAGGTGGGTGGAGTAAACAGAAGAGAATGCTGGGAGGAAGAGGAAGTAAGGTCAGAAGTAATGCAGTTCCTCTCAGAGCCAGATGCATGCTCAGCTCTCCCAGGTAGACTCTACAGCTCTGCTCTCTGGAGCAGAGACGCCAGGCTCCACTCTCCCAGGCAGCTCCGACCCAGGATGGACGTAGGCTAGAATCTTCCTGGTAAGCGCACCTTGGGGTGCTTACACACATTATTAGAAATGGGCTAGTCCAGGTGTGAGAGTTAACCAAGAAGAGGCTGGATATAATGGGCAAGCAGTGTTTAAATGAATACAGTTTGTGTGTTGTTATTTCGGGCATAAGCTAGCAGGTGGCCAGGGTGCTGGGGACGCAGCCCCACCGCTCCCTATTTCAACAGATGGCTGCCCAATGTGAGGATAACTGAATCCACAAAAAGCCTGAGAAAGCTTGGAAAAGAATGGAGTGAAGCATGTTTTCTTGGTAGCAGAAATTTCTTGGGTCTACTCCGCTTGCTAGAGGCAAGCAAACACTCTCATCTAAGAGAGGCTTCCTGACTCAGCTTCAGCTGCAAAACCCTGCAGCTCATTAAGAGGTCCTGCCACGAAACACTTAAAACGGTGTTGACGAAAAGCTGAATACTTTTCGGTTTTCAGCCATAGCAGGAAAAAAAGCTGTGCTGTTTAAAAATGCCGGCTTTCTGGGCCATCCTGCCAGGGCAAACTCTGACTGAGGCAGGAGGGCCAACTACCGAGAGAGGACTTGACTGTTGTCTGTTGCAGCTTGCTGGCTGGCAGGGACCTTGAAACGCCATAGAATTGTGGCTATAAACATGGCTACAGCCTGTATCTCCACCATGAGGCTGGAAAGCTAAGGAATGGACTGGATCTACCTGGCAAAGCCACGGCTTTAATCCTACTCATATTGCTCAGTAAATTAAAGACTCATGTGTTCAGAAAAAGAGAGATATATAGTAAAGAGAGATTCAAAGACAAAGAAAATTTTTAAAAGATTTACAGTGTTAAAAATGTATGCAGACTAAAAGTTAAAATTCTTAAAGTAAAAAAAAAGTAAGAAAAAGAGAAGATGTGTGTGATAGTACACGCCTTTAATCCCAACGCTTGGGAGGCAGAGGGAGATTGACCTCTGTGACTTCAAGGTGTGGTAGCACACGCCTTTAATCCCAGTGCCTAGAAGGCAGAGACAAACAGATCTCTGTGAGTTCAAGTTGTAGTAGCGTACACCTTTAATCCCATTGCCTGTGAGGCAGAGACAGGCGGATCTCTGAGAGTTCAAGGAGAGCCTGATCTACAGAGTTATTCTAGGTCAAAGAGATACAGAGTATATAAAATAGAAGTAAAAATAAATGAAATAGAGGTTAAAATAAAGCTTACAAAGATGGAAAATACACAGAGAA
>NW_026068122.1:1810503-1817468 GCF_014885135.2 Alexandromys fortis
CTTTATTAAGGTATTGTGATTGTGTAGTTCATTTAAAAATGTAATGTATATAGGTTGTTAATGGATAATCATCAATAATAGTCAAGCTTGTAGTTATGTTAGTTAGATTTTCTAGATGTCCATAGATATATTTTAGATAGGCAATCTTCATATTTGTCAAAGACTACGGAATATGCTATTTAATGTTTTAATAACTTAGGACTTTTCATGACAATGAGACACTCTGCTCCTGGCAGCACCAATCTATTTCAACAGGAAGATGGGCATCGAAGAGGATCCTTATGGAGTTTGATAGCCATTTGTGCAAGAAACTGCTCTTGCCTGAACTATTGCATAAACTGGATACAGAGAACCCGCAGAGAGGGGACTGCTGAACTTGCCTAAAGGTGAGATGACCTTTTGGGGTTCCTGATTCATGAAAGAGTCTACAAGACATTCTTCAGGACAAGCAGATAGTGACTGCCTTTGAAATTTCCTGCTTTGTGGAAATGTCTGCTGGATACTTTGGGCCTGTAGGCCAAAGATGGATGCCCCAATGGTACAGAGGAACTTTGGGGGACTGTACAGGCAGCGAGATGTCTCTGGCATTTCTAGAGTTTTGAAAGTTGCTTACTTTTTGTTTGCTTAGGTAATATTGTATTCTTCTTGAGTCTTTGGAATTGAAGAATAGTTAGTTATAGTTATAGTTTTCCATTGTTATGATAAAAGATAAAATAGATATAAATATTGTAACTGTAATTCTTGCTTGATAACTGTTTTGTTATATGTAATTTTGCTATGTTAAAGTTAAAGCCTTCCTTTTTTGTTTAAATAGAAAAAGGGGAAGTAATGTGGGAGTGTCATATCAATCTGTTGATTTCATTGGTTAAGTAATAAAGAAACTGCTTGGCTGGCCCTCATAGGTTAAAACATAGGTGGGAGGAGTAAACAGAACAGAATGCTGGGAGGAAGAGGAAGTGAGCTCAGAGATGCAATAGCTCTGCTCTCTGAGGCAGACACACGCAATGAAGCTCCGACCCAGGATGGACATAGGCTAGATTCTTCCTGCTAAGCGCACCTTGGGGTGCTTACACACATTATTAGAAATGGGCTAGTCCAGGTGTGAGAGTTAGCTGAGAAGAGGCTAGATATAATGGGCAAGCAGTGTTTAAATGAATACAGTTTGTGTGTTGTTATTTCGGGCATAAGCTAGCAGGCGGCCGGGGTGCTGGGGACGCAGCCCCGCCGCTCCCTATTTCAACACCCATCCACTGAGACAGTGGGGCTGATCTATTGGGAGTTCACCAAGGCCAACTGGACTGGGACTGAAAAAGCATGGGATAAAACCGAACTCTCTGAACATGGTGAACAATGAGGGCTGATGAGAAGCCAAGAACAATGGCATGGGGTTTTGTTCCTACTTCATGTTCTGGCTTTGTGGGAGCCTAGCCAGTTTGGACCCTGGACTTTCCACAGGGCAGGGAACCCTGACTGCTCTTCGGACTGGAGAGGGAGGGGGAGAGGAGTGGGGAGAGGGGAAGAGGGGAGGGAGGGGGGGAATGGGAGGCTGGGAGGAGGCAGGAATTTTTTTTCAATAAAAAAATAAAATAAAAAAGATCTGTAGGATTAAAAACTTAAATTAAGTAAAAATAAAGTTTATAAATAAAAGCTGATACATGCATTTGAGTTCATTTCTTCTTGGCTGTCTACTGTTGGGAATTGGATCTACCCTTAAGAATAGTTCGTTTCTCCAGCAAGACTTCCTTGGACAAACTAAATTTTATATTTGCAAGTAGTTGAAATTGGAGAAAGCTTCGGGGTTAGGGATGTGGGCATGTTACAATTTCTCCTTTCAGCTCTAAGACTCCATCTGGTGTCAACTCATGCAGGCCCTGTGCATACTCTCACACCCTCTGTGAGTTCATATGTATGTCAGTCCTGCTATATTTAGGTCTTGTTTCTTTGGGGTCCTTCATCCTCTCTCGTTGCTACATTCATACTGCCTCCTCTTTCTATGGCTTCCGTAAGCCTTGAGGGGATGAATTTGAAGGAACCATCCCACTTAGGGCTGAGTGTTCATAGGTCTGTCTCTCTCTGCATATTATCTGACTGTGGGTCGCTGTGCTTCTTCCCATCTTCTTCTGGAGGAAGCTTCTCTGATGATGACTGAGCAAGGAACTGGTCCATAAATATAGCAGACTATCCTAAGAATCATTTAGTTGTTGCTACATTGCATTTGTAGTGCAGTAATATTTGTGTTTCCCCTAGGTCCACTCTCAAGTTCTTGATCACCCAAGCAGCAATGGGTGTAGCTTCTAATTCATGGAATGGGTCTTAAATAAAATCAGATATTGGTTGGCTATTCCCACAGTTTTGTATCATCAGCATACTACCATATAGTGTAGGCAGTACACCATTGCCAAAGGTTTTGTATCTGAGATTGTGTTCACATTTCTCTTTTGGAAGTGCACAGAGTACCTTCCAGTAACAAGAACATCAGCAGGTAAGAGTGAAGGCTCTAGTAAGGCATGACCTTGAGCTCAGTAAGTTGTGTGGATATTATTTTATAGGGCTTTGCTGTCAGTTTGTGGAGAACCTTGATTGTTTGGAAGTTCCCACAGGACTCCTTTAGTTTTCTTAAGAGAGCAGAAAAGACAAGATCTCCTGAATAAATTGGGAGCTTGGGGACCATGGGAAAGGGTTGAAGAGGAGGGGAGAGAAAAGGAGGGAAGCAGAGAAAAATATATAGCTCAATAAAATCAATTTTAAAAAAGAAAACAGGTTGCTGGGGAGATTGCTCAGTGGTTAAGAACACCTGGCTGCTCTTCCAGTAGGACCCGGGTTCAATACCCAGCACCCACATGACAGCTCACAACTGTCTGTAACTCCAGTTCGAGGTGATCCAACACCCCATACAGATACATGCACATGAAATAAAAATAAATATTTAAAAAAGGAAAATAGACATGCTTCTAAGGAATAATAATAAAATATAAAAGGATAAAACAAGCACATCTGAATAGGGCAAAACAAACAAACAGAAGGAAAAGAGCCCAAGTGAAGACACAAGAAACAGATATAAGTGCAGAGATTCACTTTTTTGCACACTCAGGAATCTGATAAAAGCATTACACAGAAGCCATAATATAGACGCAATGGACCTATAAGGTAAATCTTGAGAGAAATATTCATATAAATAAGATAAAAACAATACTAAATTTTAGAAAAGATTTTTTAAAAAGCCAAAAATTCCCTGGCATGACATTTAAAAAAAGGTGTTTTTCAGTTCATTTCCCATTGGGCATTTACTACTGGTAGGTGACTTATCCTAAAGAGAGATTTCTTTTCCTCAGCAAGACTCCCTTGAGAAAATTGAATTTTCATTTGCAAGTGGATATAATTTAGGGATATCTTCTGAGTTAGGGTGGGGATATATATCTATTTCTCCTTTCAACTCTTGCAATCTCTTTGGCTGCCACCCCCAGATATGTTGTCTCAGTCTCTGCAAGTTCATATGTGTATCGATCCAACTATCTTTAGAAGACTTTCTTTTCTTGGTGTCTTCCATTCCCTCTGGCTGTTACAATCTTTCTCCCTCCTGTTCCTCTCATCCTCTGCACATTGTCTGGTTGTGAACCTTTGTATTTATTTCCATCTGCTGCATAAAGACATTTCTCTGATGATTCCTGAGTAAGGCACTGATCTATGAGTATAGAAAAATGTGATTAGGAGTCATTTTATTGCTAATTTTAGAGATTTTTGCATTGTTATTATTGTTGTTACTGTTTTGAATAGTAGCATTTGGTTTCAGGTTTCTCATAGTGTAGACTTCATGTCAACCCAAACATTGGTTGGTTACTTCCACAACTTTGTGCCAACATTGAAAATCCCTAAATAGAATTCTCAAAGGATGGTACTCAAATAACCGAGAAACACTTAAAGACATGTTGAATGTATATAGTCATCAGAGAAATATAAAGCAAAACTGCTTAGAGATTTCATCTTACACACATCAGCTCATACTGATAGGATGTGATATAAAGTGAGCACTCATCTATTGCTGGTAGAAGTGCAAGCTTGTACAGCCACAATGAAAATCAATGGGATGGTTGCTTGGGAAGACAGGAATCAATAAACATCAAGATCCAGCTATATTACTCTTAAGCATGTACTCAAAAGACACTTCCTCTTACCACAGAGACACTTGCTCAACCATGCTCATTGCTGACCTCTCCATAAAATCCAGAAACTAGAAACAGCCAAGATGCCCCTCAAAGATGAACGAGTAACATGGCATAATTACCCAATGGAATATTACTCAGCCATTTAAAAAAAGAAAAACATGAAGTACTGTAGTAAATAGATGAATCTAGGAAAAAAAAACATCCTTAGTGTAGTAACTCATTGTACATTTTGGAAGGTATTTCTTGTTGTTTATCATTTTTTGATTCTTTTTTAGCAATTGTTCTATTAAGATATAGTTATATTATTTTCTTTACTGTAATAGGAGGCCACTTATTTGTTCCTGGCTGCTCAGACTCAAAATAATCACACAGACACTGTATTAGTTAAATTACTGCTTGACCTATTATCTCTAGCCTCTTATTGGCTAGCTCTTATATATTAATTTAATTCATTTTTATTAATCTGTGTATCACCACATGGCTGTGGCTTCCCGGGTACAGTTCTATCTGATATCTGTCTCTGGCAGGGCTACATGGCCAGAGACATGTCTCCTTCTTCTTTCTCCTTCTTCTTTCTCCCAGCATTCAGTTTAATTTTACTACCGATCTCTATTCTTCCCTGCCCAGGCCCAAGACGGTTTCTTTATTCATTAATCATTAAAACAACACATAGACAGAAGAACTTCTCACACCATTTCCCCTTTTCTGTTTAAATAAAAAGTAAGATTTTAACTTTAACATAGCAAAATTACATATAACAAGACAGGCATCAAGCAAGAATTACAGTCACAATATTTATATCTACTTTATCTCTTATCATAACTAAGAAAATCTATAACTATTTATTCTTCAACTCCATCAAAGACTCCTGAAGGATATAATATTACCTAAGTAAACAAGAAGAGCATTGTAAACAACTTCCAAAACTCTATAATTAACAGAGACATCTTGCTGCCTAGACAGTCACCTAAAGTTCTTCTGTAATGTTGGGGCATCCAATCTTCAGCCCACAGGCCCATAGCAGACTTTTCTTTTTTTTTTTTTATTTATTTATTTATTTATTTATTTATTTATTTATTTATTAAAGATTTCTGTCTCTTCCCCCCCGCCGCCTCCCCTTTCCCTCCCCCTCCCCCAATCAAGTCCCCCTCCCTAGTCAGACCAAAGAGCAATCAGGGTTCCCTGCCCTGTGGGAAGTCCAAGGACCACCCACCTCCATCCAGGTCTAGTAAGGTGAGCATCCAAACTGCCTAGGCTCCCACGAAACCAATAGGTGCAGTAGGATCAAAAACCTATTGCCACTGTTCTTGAGGTCTCAGTAGTCCTCATTGTCCGCTATGTTCAGCAAGACTGGTTTTAACCCAGGCTTTTTCAGACTTTTCTATGAAGCAGAAAATTTGAAGATCTGTTGTGTAATGGCAAATTTCATCAGTTGCTTTCTGCTGTGTCCTGCAGAATGTCTGGCAGACTCTTTTATGAAGCAGGAATCCTGAAGGACTCTCTTACCTTCTTTAGGCAGCTTCTCTGTGTGTCCTGCATATCTAGTTCATACAATATAACATCAAGCAGTCCAGGCAAGAGCAGTTTCTTGAACAAATGGCTAACCAATTCTGTAAGAAGCCTCTTTGGTCCCTATCATCCTCTTGAAGTAGATTAGTGCTTCCAGGAGTATATGTCTCATTGTCATGAAAAGTCCCAAGTTCTTAAATCATTTTAAATGCCATATTCTATAGTCTATAAAAAAATTGAAGCATCTTTCAAGTAAGAGGTGAGAAATAGTAAAATAAAAATGTGCCTAATTACTATAAAATAATATGAAATTCAAAAAATTGAAGGTTGTCTATATTACTGAAAGATATATATATATATATATATATATAGAAAATCTAACTAACATGACTACCAGCTTGACCATTATTAATGACTATCTATTAACCTATACTTCTTAATTATACATTTCATTTCTAAATGAGCTGCACAAACACACTACCTTAATCAAGAGCAGAATATATACATGTAACAAAATTGACCTTTGTAGGAGGAGGACCCACTCATTTCTCCCACCTACTCAGAATGAAAATAATTTCACAGAAACTGTATACTAAAGTAAACAGGAAGTGCATTGTAAGCAACTTCCAAAATTCTAGAATTGACAGAGACATCTTGCTGCTTGGACAGTCACCCAAAGTTATTCTGTACTATTGAGGCATCCATCTTCAGCCTACTGGCCTATAGTATCCAGCAGACTTTTACACAAAACAGGAAATTTCAAAAACAATTCTTTCTATACTTGCAGTTTGTCTATCACATTTTTCTGTGTCCTGAATAATGTCTAACAGACTCTTTCATGTAACAGGATCCCCAAATGACCATTTTACCTGCAAGTTCATCAGTCATTTCTCTGTGGGTTCTGCATGTTTAGTTAAGCAGTCCAGGAAAGAGCAGTTTCTTGCCTAAATGTCTAGCAAACTCCATAAGGGGTTTCTTCGATGCCCATCTTCCTCTTAAAGTAGCTGCTACCAAGAGCAGATGTGTCTCATTGTCATGAAAAGTCCTTAGTTATTAAAACATTTTAAATGCAGTATTCTGAAGGTCTCTGAAAGATTTGAAGAATACCTATCTAACTGAAATATATCTCTATATATCTAGAAAACCTTACTAACATGACTACAGTCTTGACTATTATAGATGACTATTAAGCTTTATTTCTTAATTGTGTATTAAATTTTTAAATGAACTACCCAAACACAATATCTTAATCAATGACAGATATATATATATAGATATATATATAGATATATA
>NW_026068122.1:1818255-1915157 GCF_014885135.2 Alexandromys fortis
ATATAGTACTGCTTGCTCTCTCAGCACAGTCCAGCATAGTGGAGCTGCTCACTGCCTCTGAGAGACATGCACAGTGCACCATCTCTAGGCACGTAGCCAGTCCATGCTGCCGTTAAACAAGCTGCAGCAGTCTGCTAACAAAACCCATTCAAATACTCGATCCCCTGAAAGAGTCAGAGGTTGTGCTGTCAATATAGCTCAGAAAGCTGGCATTTTAAAGTGGTCATGGCTTTTTTTCTTGTTATCGCTGAATCAGAAAAATCTCTCTTAAAGGAGCTGCAGCAAGCTGCCAGCAAACAGCAAGAAGCTGTGTTAAACTCTGTATTTTTTTCTGCCTAGAATTCTTTTTCAAGCCCAGGTTTTATGTGAATTTAGTTGGCCACGTGGACACCATTTGTAGGTGGAGGACAGGCTTATTTGTCCCCACCGCCCAGAACCAAAATAATTACACAGAAACTGTATTAATTAAATCACTGCTTGGCCCATTAGCTCTAGCTACTTATTGGCTAACTTTTATATAAATTAAACCCATGTCTATTCATCTGTATATCGCCACAAGGTCATGGCCTACCGGTAAAGTTTCAGCATGTCTATCTCTGGTGGGAGATCATAGAATCTCTCTTACTGTGCCCTTCTTTCTCCCAGGATTCAGTCCAGTCCTCCCTGCTTACCTAAGTTCTGCCCTAACACCAGGCCAAGTCAGTTTCTTTCTTCATTAATGATAATCATAGCAAACAAAAGGGACTCCTACATCAGACTTTAAATTTATATCAATAAACCAAGATCCATATCAATGCAAATCTCCATAGCATCCCACTACCATTTCTTCCTCATTACTTCCAGTGTACTTTTCCTCCAGTAGTTCCTATGACTAATTAGGTGTTCATTCTTGGAATAGACTAATTCTAATTATCTTGGCATGTTTAACTACACATGGAACTATGTGTAGAGGTGGTGCCATTGTAGGCAATATAGGCCTTAATTTCTGAACAAATGGAGTCCTATTCAAAAATCCTTTCCTAAAACTGTATCACATAGGACACTGTCAGTAATCTTTCCTAACTGTTTCAGTTTTCATGCTTAGGTCTGATCAATTTGGAGTTCATTGTTGTATATAGTGATAGATATAGATGTAATTTCATTCTTCTCTAAGTAGATGTCTAGATTTCTTGGAAAATTTTGTTAAAAATTCTGTCTTTTCTCAGTATGTATTTTTGGCATCGTTGTCAAATATTAGATGACCGTAGTGGCAAATATTTATGCCTGGTTTTCTGTTTTATTCCATTGTTATACCGTTACTTCTTTGCCAGTAACATACTGTTATTACTATGAGTCTATAATATAGCTTGGGATCTATAAAGATAATCCCTCCAGCATCCACGATTTTGTTCAGAATTGCTTGGTATTTGTGGTTGAAATAAATTTTAGGGTAGTTTTTCTTTCAATTTCTGTGATCAATAAAATGTGAATTTTGATAGAGGTTCCATTGACTCTTCATTAGCTTTTGGTAAATGACATTTTCACAATATTAATTATACCAACCCATGAGCATGAGTTGCATTTCCATTTTCTAGGATCGTTTCTAATCTTTTTCTTCAGAGATTTATAGTTCACATTGATGATCTAGTCAAGGTTGATGTCAATATCAGCTTCTCATAAGTTACACATTTAAATGTAATTTTTATGTATTGTATTATTGTAGAGTACTTAAAATGTAAGATCAAAACAAATATATGTGAAATGTTTACCCATGTCCTTTTGAAAAGAAAACAAGGTGGGATGGGTATGATATAAATAGATCATAAAATAAGAGGGCTTGCTATTTAAGTCTGGCAACCTGAGTTCTGTTCCAGAAGACTTGTAAAAGTGGATGGAGAGTACCAAATCTAGAAAATTATTCACTAACTTTCAGAAACATATCATGATATATATTATCTACAAAATAATGTTTAAAAACTAAAATTAAGAAACCTAATGAAGTTTTGATATTTTGACACCCAATTATACCTGCCATCATTATATACAGTCAGAGGTCAGACTGAAATACACCAACGAGTGACCAATTGACCAATCAAGTGCCAATTTGCCGTTGCCTTCTAATGCATAAGAAAATTACATTCACGACATTAATTTTGTTCTAGCATATCTTATAGCACATGACCTCTTGTTAATGTAAAACAATGTCTTTTACTTTGATGACATAAATAATAAAACTTATTGGTTGAGTAAAATATTTTGAAATATAAACTAATTATGTCAATTCTAGAATAATTAATAAAATTTCTCTATAATTTCATAGATACTTAGAACTTGTAAACAGAAATTTTACAATATCTATCACTGCAAACAGAGAAATCCCTGAGAGATATCCAAGATAATTTTTAGCAAGGTTCTCATTCTGTTGCACAGAGCAGGTGAATTCACCCATGGGGCAACTTCAGGAGTGAATATAGGTCAAGATAAGGGGAAAAACATTCAATAAACTCTGTATGAAACTGGTATCTTCACATATGCACATCAGATGGAAGAAAATATAACCCAAGAAAAAATCGTGAGTTTGATAAGCCAATTCATTTCTCCAATGTTCTTCTTAAGATAATCCCTAAGATATTTTTAGGTATCTCTTTCACCAATACCCATTATGTAAAGACTTGAGGAATATTTCTTTGTTTCCTTTCATTTTTTGTACCCAATTAATTGGTTTTCTCTACCTTTTCTTATCCAACAGCAATTTAGTGGATGACCATCAGGGCACATACCACCAAAAGGCACATCCACAAAAGTGTTCTAGTGCCTACATCAGAAGATCATTCCTATGTAGTTATAAGTATGAGCAGCATCCAGCTAACATTGCACAATAATTTCCTGTTTCTTAACCAAGTACAGTATTCTTTAATCATAGAGTTCACTGTAGATAATTTTCAGCTCTGAAATAGGAATAAGTGTAATAGCATGTCAAGTGAGATGAGGCATAACTCTTGTTCATTTCAGAAATAATATTAAATTCATCTAGTAGCAAACAAGAAATTAGGAGTAACTACAGTATAATTCTCAGCCAGCAGGATCTAACATATAGTATATATTAAAGTGTTATTATAGTATAAATTAAATATTAACATATACATGTATATATATATTAAGCTTTATCCACAAATACTTACAAAAATACAAATACATTATTGCAAAGTTTAGAACTTAAAATGAACTGCATAGAAAAATCTTTAATCTGAGAAAAAATAAATACTTGATGTTTCTAAAACGATAATTTGGTGTGTTTACATTCAATGATTTTTAAATGTACTCATTTAAAAGTCAACGCTAGCATTTTATATTAGAATTGCCACCAGTTACAGACAAGAATTAAAAATAAAACAATAGAAGATTCTATAGAATCTAGGCCCTCTAAAAATGTATTTCACTCCTAGTAAAACTAAAAGGAAGCAAGAAATAGTTGTTAAGATTCTGGAAAAGAGTCACCATTGGAAAATGTCCTTTGCATCTCCATATCTCAGTTACTCAGTAAGTGTATGTCAAATTAGAAGAAATATAATAAGTATCAAGTATTTTAAAGAAAGGTGAATATATATATATATGCAATTTTAAAGAGTTTAACTGGATATTAAAATCCTTGGCTAAAACAATACGATGTTTTTAAGATATACAATAAAGAATGCGTCAAAAGGAGATCATTTCTAAGAATCATATAAGATTTACTTAGCAGTGGTCATTGTCATGGTAACCAGCCTAGCAGCACCAATGGCCTGGCAGCACCTGATTGCCGTGCCATGGCAGGCCACCCTGTGCTTCTGTTGCATGCCTTGTTCTGCATGCACCCTCCTTGGGAAAAAACAGTTCCAACCTTGAGTCATAGAAAACTTAATTTTAAAACTATTACTATTTTATTGTTCAGTTAATTCCTAAGAATGTCTGTGGTAATTTGGGTGCAAATTTCTATCTTACACACATGAAATACTATTGTTTTAGGATGTGCATAAAAGTATACAGAAAGAAGAAAATGCCCATGAATCAATTTACTACGAAAAATTGAAAAACCTACTGATTTTCTCTGTGTCTTTTCTTTTAAAGTTTCACAACACAGTGTTTAAGTGTGTTAATTTTTTAAGTAAAGATATGGAAATACTTTTAGTACAAAGCAATGCATAATACCAACTGCTAATAAGAAGTCGGTCAGATCTGACTTATTTTAAATCATGTTTGGTCAAGTAATCATAATAAATGTGTTAATGTTGATAGAGTAATATGACCATTCTTCCATGATTCTAAATAATAATATGAAGCTTCATCTTAAAACTTTTATATTGCCAAATTGTTTCTTAAAAATATGTAGGGTCATCTTGCAGCAAATTTCAATTTTAAACACATGAAATATTAAATATTTACTATCCATGTAATTTATATCTAGAAGATACAGAACTTGTTTTTTAAAACTATGCTGGATTTTTTTAGTATGGTAAGAAACTAAATTTGGGGGTAAAATTCAGATTATCAGTTTTTTTTTTCCATGGAACAAAGACCTGTTTGGTGTAATATCTGTACCTTTTCCTTAAAAGTAGGTAATCTTGGAAAGGCACATATCTTTATTTGTAGCACACAAGACTCTCATCTATTGTCCTGTTTTTATAGCAAACGGATGTGTTTCCCAGGGTCTTTAAAATGTTCATCACACTGCCATGCTTCTGAGTCTTCATAAAAAATGGAGAGGTGAATATAATTCTGATGAAGATACAAGATCTTTCTTTGTTCACCTGCTCTGTTCATTTGCAGTAGAGACTCACAGAATAAAGGAATAAGAACTAAAAATTGAAAATCATCAAGAGAAATACTGAAAGTAGAAAGAGATGAGCAATGAATTCTCAATATCCAGTTTGAGGAGTATCCATTACAGATCGCTAATCGCTGTTCACTAAAACTTTAACTTTATATTCATCCAAGGTTGACATTAGGAACTAGATTGAATTTCAATACAGAAGTTCTGACAGAATCTTGCTGTTTTTTGCAGCTTATATAATGATTCCATGGATCACCAATAAAATCATTTCTATAACATCATTGAATTGAAATATTTACTTAAAGCTTTAATGTAGATGTTCAGAAAGCCTTGTTGGAGGGAAACTATACAGAAACCATATGTGATATACATGGTTCAAGAATGAGATGTGAAAAGCAGAAACACAATACTTTATTAACAAAAATTCATCATAGAATTTAAGCCAAATTTGTTTATGTGTTTTGTAAATTATTTTGTTTTTTTTTAATATAGATGATCAATAGGTAAGGGATATTATGAGAAAACAGAAAAGCAGAAAATAGATTGTCCATGTCAGGAAACTATATTTCAAAATTTAAGAGATCAGTTTTGTCCAGCTGCTAAAACTGAACTTAATACAACTGTCAGAGTTCATGTTTGAATATAAGTTGCTTTGGTTTCAAATTCTATATGCATTTGCAATGGTAGCTTGCTAACCTATGCTGTGATAAATCTTTGTTAGTGAAAATTTCTGATTCTGGTTTTTAACTTCCACTCTCAAACCATGTATTTCTTATATGGTGTTCTGTCTAATTTCCCTCCCACAAGGTTTTTTTTCAACTCTACTTTAGACTTTAAACAAATATTTTAGCTCAACAATGTCACAGAAATTACCTTACTGATAATCATTGGATTCATCATACATGTTGTAAAAAAAAAAAGGTAAGATTTTTACCAGAACTTTTCTACTGAAATTTAAAGTAATTCCTATCAGGCCGAAGGTATAAACCTCATTTCTATTATGAAGTTCTATGTTTGCTGGTGACATATTCAGACCATTTTTTTAATGCATCTATGGGCAGAAAGCCCCTTCCTGGTTAAACCATGAACATTTTGAGGCTTTCAAATTGCTGTCATTCTTCCCCACTGCACTCCTGAACAGAAATTTCCTGAAAAAACATGTTTGTAACAGTCACATCCCAACTCCCACTGGGGAGTTGGACTTGGCTCATTATATTTCACTTGGGTAGCAATGTTTCTCAAAATTAGTAAAGTCTTCTTTTTACATTTAGCCTTTCTGTTTCATGGATATATGTTAACATTCAATGCAAAGGTCAGAATTGACTAATTTATTTTGCTTCTCTATCTAATTGATCTTTCTTTATTTTCAGGTTGTTTCTAAACACACCCTAAGTATAATGGAAGGAAGGAATCAGTCCATGGTATCAGAATTTGTGCTTTTGGGACTTTCCCATTCAGAAGATATTCAGATCTTACTGTTCATAACATTTTTGATGTTTTATCTGCTCATTGTGTTGGGAAATATTGTCATCATGGTCCTTATCACCACGGATCGCAATCTCCATTCCCCAATGTACTTCTTTTTGGCCAACCTGTCCTTTGTTGATATGTGGCTTTCCTCAGTCACAACTCCTAAAATGATAGCAGACGTTCTGAGAGAAAACAAGACCATCTCCTTTGCAGGCTGCATGTCCCAGGTCTTCTTTGCCCATTGCATCGGTGCAGGAGAGATGGTGCTGTTGGTGGTAATGGCTTATGACCGCTATGTGGCCATCTGTAAACCACTCCACTACTTCACCATTATGAACCTGAAAAGATGTATTGGGTTGGTGTTGACTTCCTGGACCATTGGCTTTGTGCACGCCCTGAGTCAGCTTGTGGCAGTTTTACAGCTGCCTCTCTGTGGTCCCATGGAAATTGATAGCTTCTTCTGTGATATCCCACTGGTGATCCACCTAGCATGCATGGATTCCAATGACTTGGACACTTTAGTAAATGCTGACTGTGGAGTTGTGATTGTAACCTGTTTCATTCTGCTGCTCATATCCTACACATATATTCTTTTCACTGTTCAGCGGAGTTCTAACTCTGGTGCATCTAAAGCCCTATCCACATGCAGTGCCCACATCACAGTGGTGATGGTCTTTTTTGTTCCCTGCATCTTCATCTATGTGTGGCCACTCAATATCACCTGGTTAGACAAATTCCTTGCTGTGTTTTACTCTGTCTTTGCACCTCTCCTAAATCCAGCTATTTATACACTGAGAAACAAAGAAATGAGAAACTCTATGAAGAGATTAAAAAGCTATTTCATAAATAACAAGGTAAATATATAATCCCCCCAAAAATCACTATAAATATTTAACACATTTCACTAAATGAAGAAGGATTGAAATTTTGTTAAAATTACTTATATGTACATTAGTTATAGTCTCTTGATATGTAACAGGTTCAATGTAATTCTGGAGATTGAATATTTTGATAATTTAGAACATTTTAATTATTTCTGAAAAATTTTAAAAATTGACCCTTTCTTACAAGAAAACATTAAAATTCATTCTTAAATATCTAGAGCAACATGAAGAATAACCTAAATGTATTTGTCAAGCTTCTAAACAACATATTTTTGTAAAATTCATTCAAAAATTGCTATAACATCAAAAATTAATCTAACTAGACACAATTCACAAGTCTTTTACTCATCCTTTGTAACATGGCAACATTATTATTTTTACTTTATTCTGGCTTTCTCCAAGATAATAAAAAGGATATAGAAAAACTGGAAAAGAATAAAATAAAAGTAATAAACTGCACATTAATTAGCACTGGACATTATTTGGTATTTATTTTATTACCTTAATTAAAATGAAATCATTATATAAAAAACATAATGCTGATTTTCTCAATTATCTGAGTTTCAAGGTCTCAAATTGTTCTTCAAATTATTGTCCATTATTTCCATAAAATTATGAATAATAATTTATGAGACAGTGGCCATGACTGTGCTTGCTAATTCTTTACATTTAAATATTTAATATAGCTAATAATATATAGTAAATAATTTTACAAAATTAAATCTTGGGAGTTATTTTATTGAAATACTATTATTTATTTGTAATTAAAAATTTAAATATGACCTCTGACATTTCAAATATTATAAAAATAATTTCCATAATAATGTACATATCTTATTTTTCAAAAGGTGGATTGAAATTCAGTGATAAAAACAATTGCAAAAGTAAGGTCAAAATAATATATATAGCTTCTATTCTTTATGTATATAAAAATATAACAAAAATGGTAAAATAAATAAAACATATTAATGATTGTTAGCTGCCTGTTCAGGTTTTTCTGTCATGTTATGGCCACAAAGACATCTGTTATTATCTCAAATATTTTAGTAGTTTAAGACTTTGAAATGTATGTTAAATTCTTTAAGGTAGCAGACTTAAGTTTTTCTATACTTGAAAGATACAGAAAACAATTTTATTTCAACAGTATTCATTTGTCAAATGCCATGGAACAACATACTGAAATAATAATGATTTTCTAACAAGAGTAATTCATGCTAAATAAATAACCTGAATATACCCCTTAAGTTCAGATTATTTTAATCATGTCCATGCCATAACTCACATTCTATTTTTTCAATTTAGTGTGAATTGTGAACAATTCTGATATGCATTCTGAACTGTAACTATAGCACATGTTGGCACATTAAAATATCTGTAAGATGTTTATTTACAGCCACAGTTATACTTATTATATATATACTGCTACTAATAAAAATTAAAACAACCTTTTATACTCATCGCAAACTTTAGATACTTTAATTCTCTAGTATACTGAGAATGATCTTGAGTGAGGAATATTTTCTATTAAATTTTCTTTTTTAAAATTGTGCATGAGAGTAGATATGGGTCTATTTTCTTTCTTCTACATGTTGACATCCAGTTATGCCAGCACCATTTGTCAATGATTTTTTTTTCTTACATTGTATAATTTTAACTTCTTTGTCAAAAGTCAGGTGTTCATAGTGTGCTGATTAATATCTGGGCTTTTTATTCAATTCCATTGGTCAACCTGTCTGTTTTTATGCCAATACCAAGTTGTTTTCATTACTGTTGCTTTATAATAGAGCTTGATGTCAGGGATGGTGATGCATCCAGAGGTTCCTTTATTGTAGAGGATTGTTTTGGCTATCCTGGGTTTTTTGCTTTTCCATATAAAGTTGGGTATTGTTCTTTCAGAGTCTGTGAATTATTGTGTTGGGATTTTGATGGGGAGTGCCTTAAATTGATGAATTGCTTTTGGTAGGATTGCCAATTTTATATGTTGATCCTCCCTATCCAAGAGCATGGCAGAGAATTCCACACATGTAGGCAATGAAATATGATCATATATACTGCCAGTTCCTCTCTCCAAGTATTCCAAGATGTCAATAAACATGATCCTCTCCCAAAATTCAAGGCATCTTCTTAAATGTAATTAGTGGACCCATTAAGTGGAGAAGCATACAGTCATCCAGGGCAGCATGGACAAACTTCTAGTGGACCATCCTTCAAAGAATGATTATCTCTCCAACACGATGACAATTGCTAATACCTCCACAGCAAAAGTTGGGGCCCAGAGAGCTCATCCATGATCCTTTCAAAATTGGAGGTGGCTTGATCTTGTGCTAGTTTTATGCAAGAAACCTCAGCTTCTGAGCATTTAATGACTACAATAACTACGTGAAGAAGAGAGCCTTTCACAATAGTACTCTGTATCCTCCAGCTCTTACATTCTTTCTTCCTCCTCTTCCAAAATGTTTCCTTCGCATTGATTAAAGATGTGCCACGTAGGGATGAGAATTTGTGGTAGCATTCTCAGCACCAACACAGTTACATATGTTTCCATTTCCACTGCATTCTGAAAAAATATAAGCATCTCTGACAAAGTTTTCAAGTAACACAAATCTATGGGTATAAGCATAAATATTTAGAAATAACAATAAGTCCCACCCTTGTTTCTGTAACCTTTTAGATACTCACTTTAGGCTAGGGTTATAATACCAGGCTTGTACTCCCTACTGTAGAGTAGACCTTGGACCTTAAATTCAATAAGAAGAGTTGGTTAGCCAAGAATAGCCAAGTCACTCTTGTAGCAGTGGGTATATCTCGGTAAGTCAGTACTGCACCATTAAAGTCCAGTCAAACCCACATACCCTTTCTCTCCCAGTAGTCTGAATAACAAACTTCCTACACTATGAAAGCTAGCCAGGAGGGAGGAAGCTTCCAATGAACCTACAAAGCAAACTATCAATTTTTTTAATGTAGTAGAGATGTTTCTGATAAATTTCTTAGATTCAGGATATAATATTTCATGAGTTTCACTTCTATTCATGATACCAACATTTAGAAAACTGAAATTAAAACATCATCTTGTTTTTGTTATTGGAAACATGAATAAATGTTTCTGAAGTAGTAATCATGGAGAGGGCATGAGTCTGTGCTAGGTCCTCTGTATACATTCTGTGGTTGTTTAGCTTGGGACCTCCTGAAACTGAGAAGCTTCTGTAAAGCAAAGGACAATGTAACTAGGACAAAAAGGCAACCTACTGACTGGGAGAAGATCTTCATCAACCCCACAATGGACAAAGGTCTGATCCCCGAAACATATAAAAAACTCAAGAAACTAGACTTTAAAATGCTAATTAACCCAATTAAAAAATGGGGCACTGAACTGAACAGAGAATTCTCAACAGAAGAAGTTCAAATGGCCAAAAGACACTTATGGTCATGTTCAACCTCCTTATCGATCAGGGAAATAAATGCAAATCAAAACAACTCTGAGATACCATCTTACACCTATCAGAATGGTTAAAATCAAAACCACCTTTGCTGGAGAGGCTGTGGAGTAAGGGGTACACTCATCCATTTCTGGTGGGAATGCATACTTGTGCAACTACTTTGGAAAGCAGTGTGGCAGTTTCTCAGAAAATTCGGGATCAACCTACCTCAGGACCGAGCAATACTACTCCTGGGAATATACCCAAGACAGGCCTTATCACACAACAAAAGTATATGCTCTACTATGTTCATAGCAGCATTGTTTGTAATAGCCAGAACCGGGAAACAACCTAGATGCCCTTCAATGGAAGAATGGATGAAGAAAGTATAGAATATATACATATTGGAGTACTACTCAACAGTAAAAAACAAGGACTTCTTGAATTTTGCATGCAAATGGATGGAAATAGAAAACACTATCCTGAGTGAGGTAAGCCAGACCCAAAAAGAGGAACATGGGATGTACTCACTCATATTTGGTTTCTAACCATAAATAAAGGACATTGAGCCTATAACTCATGATCCTAGAGAAGCTAAATAAGAAGGTGAACCCAAAGGAAAACATATAGGCATCCTCCTGAATATTAACCTTCATCAGTCGGTGAAAGGAGACAGAGACAGAGAGAAGTATGGTTTATTACAATAGGCATTAGATTCTTTAATTGCTCTGGGAAGGAGTTTCCATGATGTTAGGAAAAGACTGAACTGAGTTTGACATGGGGGCCCTCAAGGTGGTTCCCAACAGCAGACAGTTGCCTTGAATGTCCCTTGTTGATCTAAATTCATTAGTCCAATGTCTGACTTTGCCACACCTTCTGCATAATCCAGAAGGAAGGAGCATTCTGTTTGGAATATGCTAAGAAAATACATTTTTTTCTAGGAATGCCCTGTTTACAATCCCTTTTAGGTGACCTTGTTTACAGAAATTGAAACATTTGACATTTTGATTTTTCTTCAAACCTTTGGAAATTACCTCTCCTATCCAAGCATCATCATGACCACAAGATTCAATATTGATTGAGTCTTAGATCCATTCTTCCAAAGGATAATTAGGCATTTAAGGGTCTAATTACCGTTTTGAATTATGCATTAGCATTTTCAAAACTCAGAGATTCAACTAGTCTTTGTCTAGCTTCTGACTTTGGTATCATTCTATCTACCACTGAAGTCATTCATGGTAAAAAAAAAATCACTGAAGATTTCTTTTTGACCTTGTATAACTTTAGTAAATGATTCAGTTTTCCTTCCTATTCTTCAATTTTGTCCCAAACATTCAAAACTGCTGTACAGCATAAAGCCAAGTTGTGGTAATTATATAGAGATTGCCTTTGTACATTAGCATAATCTCCCTTTCCAAGAAGTTGGTCTTGGAAAATTTTTATAACTCTAGCCCTACATCAATGTTCAATGACATTAGCTTCATCTTTTCATTAGGTCCTCCATTTTAATTGATGATCAGGCTCTAAGATTTCTGTAACTAAGTCTCTCCAGAGCAACTAAAATAAATAAAAAAAAGTGACTACAAGTTTAGCATCAGCTTCACAAGCGGTGAATACAAACATATGAGTCTATTGGTTTATTGAATCCTCGTAAATCTAACATTTCCACAACATTCCAATGAGTGCTTAAATAGTCCTGGGGAATTTCTGTCATTTGACTGTTCCTGTAATGTGACTGGATAAAAAAATGTTGGTTATTTGAAAACCTTAATCTGTTCCGCTATAACCTTATAATGCAGTGCTAAGATTGGTTCTCCTTTAAATTCCTCTGTCTTAATTGAATACATCTATGATCTGTTTTAATAAATTTCTCTAATATCTATATCTTGACACTCATATCAACTATAATTTGCTGTGGGAGCTCCTTCTGCTCCTTCATCCAATAGCCTTTAAGATACCAGTCCACATGGGCATGGTCTCTTTTGCTTTAAAAAAGGGTGGTTGCTCCCCCAACCCCTCTTGCTTCTGGCTCTGCTTCTTGCTACTAGACTCTGTTCCTGGTCATGCAGAGGGTTGTTGTCTAGGACAGATATCTCTAAGTTTTCCCCTTAAATAAATAACCCTTTTATTAATCATAATTCCAAACTGGTGTGGGATTGTTTTGTGACTTACATCTACAATCATTCTTAGAGATGAACCAAGAATTATCAAGAGGATAATTAGCATTATGTCAATCCCACTTAAGTTGGTTATTCTTTCATTTAATATATTTAAATGTTCCAATTTTAAATCATGCTTTGTGTAATCATATGTTGACTGAGATTTCTATCCTGCCCAGTTCCTGTAGTCGTTAAGTCCCAAGAAAATCACACAGAGTTCTACATTAGTTATAAAGTAATTGGCCCATTAGCACAGACTTCTTACTAACTCTTATAACTTATATTAGCCCATTATTCTTGTCTATATTAGCCACATGGTTCAGTACCTTTTTTAGCAAGGCAGTCACATCTTGCTTGTTTTCTGGTTGGGTCAGGACGGAAAAGGAAAGGGCTTCCTTCTTCTCCAGAATTCTCCTGTTCTCTTTGACCTGCCTCTACTTTCTGTCTGGTTGTCCTGCCTATACTTCCTGCCTGGCTATGGGCCAATCAGCGATTATTTAAAATATAACTGACAGAATACAGACCATGGTCCCACAACAATCATACAGAGACCTAACTCTATCATAATTGTTTCCCATTTTTAACATGGGAAAAAACTCTCTGTTCTTTTGTTAAATAATCCCCTCTTTAAGAATTCCCCATTGTCTCACCAAATATGACATCAATGAAGATCCAGATGATGATGAAAGTTGAAATTGAATGCTGCTGTGTAGATCAGTAGAAGCCTGAGTGGGTTTCAAGGCAGCTACCTATTTTGGCAGCAGCCCAATGGGGTCCAGAAAAAGTCCAAAATCTACTGGGAGATAAGAAACCAAAGAAGCTGCCATATGCATGGGGAGGGGATGTGTGAAAGTCACTACCACCTGTGGTATTTGGAACTCAAACACTTGTGGAGTTTGCTTCAGAGAGGCTGTAGCATAATTATCCAAGACTTACTCAGAGGCCTAGGTAAATAGAGCAAAGAACCTAGTCAGTGTGATGGTGACTCTGACAGGAGCCCCTAAGTACAGTTCTAGCATGTGTCAGTGGCTGCAGAGCCAAAGAAGTTTTTTGGGAATTCATGCACCACATTTGGGCACCAGATGTAACATTATTTCTAATTTGTGTTAGTAATAAAAACTTCAAGTCAGATATTGGGGCAAATGCAGAAATATCAGGGAAGCAGAGAAGTCAGCTACTAGTTCTTACCTCTACCAAATCCTCAAATTGAAATGGCGTATCCTATCTCTATAAAACCTCAGACTGAACCTTAAGCTCCTGTGTAGGTACAAAACTTTAGAATCATCAAGAAAAGATAGACAATGGAGTATTGTCTCTGAATTTGTCAAATTTCAGTGGACTACACATTTTTGATGAATTTACCTGTATATATTGTAGTTATTGCACTTACTGTGTATAGTTTTACCTATATTAGTTGTAACTTTTTAATTTTAGACAAAAAGGGGAAATACGGCTATATATTGTTTATGCCTTAACAAATAAAACTTGCCTGAAAATCAGAGTGTGGAGCTAGCCACACTAGTTAGCCATAGAGGCCAGTCAGTGGTGTTATACACCTTTCATGCTGGCACTTGGGGGACAGAGGCAGATGGCTCTCTGTGAGTTCAAGGCCACCCCAGATTACAAGAGATCGAATCAGTCTAAAAGGAAAATAGATCCAGGTAGTGGTGGCTCACACCTTTAATTCCAGCACTAGGGAGGTAGAGAGGGAAAGTGATATGGATGAGCAGAGAAAGAAATAGAAGGCAGAAGGAAACAGGAGCTCAGGATTCAGTCTGAGGTTTCATAGAGATGGCATTTAGTCTGAGGATTCCTAGAGACAGGAACATACAATCTGTTTGAGGATTCATTATAGGTAAGAACTAGTGGTTGCCCCCCCCACAGTATCTGAGACCACTGTAGCCTTGACCCGACCTTGCACTTGGAGAGGAAGGCCTCAAAGAACAGAAAGCAGCCTCCCCCCCACCCTCAACCACCACCATGGCATCCATGACCACCAGAGCTTTGCTCCCACCTGACCTAAAGAGGTAAGCAACTGTGTTCCCAGCTGGAAGTCCTTACTCTAGGCTCTAGCCACTGTCAGAATACCCTATGCTCCAACCCCACACAGCATAACTCCAGAGACCTGAGAGCAGGCTCTCCATACCCCCAACCACCCTCTACAGCATCTGAGACCGCCAGAGCCTTGGCCTTTCCAACACTTGGAGAAGTGAGTATCTGAGTTCCTGACTGGGTGCCCCTACCTTCTATGTCCTAGACCACATAGGGACATGCCATGCCATGCTATACCTCCACCCAGCAAACCCCCAAAGATCTAGGAACAACCTCCCCACACCCCCAAACATCCCCCATAACAACTGTGACCACCATATCCTTGGCACTGAATGCACCTGGAGAGTTGAATGCCTGGGACCCTAGTTGGAGAACACTACTCCTTAGGCCCTAGCCCACATAAGCACATCTTGTGCCCTACCCACGCCCAGTGAAGCCCCAGAAACCTGAGAGTAGTCTTGCCACATAAGCAACCATCTCCCATGGCATCTGTAACCACCAGAGCCTTGGCTCCACTTACTTCTGGGGGAACTTCGGGGCCATATCAGTATCTGCCAGAGGCACAGACCTGCCTGCACCTGGAGGAAGAGCAGTCACCTAAGTCATAGGCCCCACCTGCACCCACTAGAGAGATGAGCACATGCTAGTGTAAGAACCCATGCAATAACATCAAGAGCAATATGCCACCACCAAAAATAAATGGTCCTGCATCATCAAGTACTGAACATTCCAAAACAGATGAAGCAGAAGAAAATGACCTTAAAAATAACCCTGTGAAGATGATAGAGGCCCATAAAGAGGAAGTAAAAAAATCCCTTAAAGAAGTGAAGGAAAGAACAAAAATTTGAAAGAAATCAACAAATTCCGTAAAGAAAGTCAAGAAAAAAAATCAAAGGGATGAAGGAAATGGTTCAAAACTTGAAAACTGAAATAGAGGCAATTAACAAAACACAAACTGAAGGAACTCTGGAAATGGAAAATCTGGGTAAATAATGAGGAATTACAGATACAAGCATAACTAACAGAATACAAGGGATGGAAGGGAGAACCTCAAATGCTGAAGATGTGATAAAGGAAATAGATTCATTGGTCAAAGAAAATGCTAAATCCAACAATCTCTTAACACAATAAATCTGTAATACCATGAAAAGACCAAATCTAAGAATAATAGGGATAGAAAGAGAGGACTTCCAGCTCAAAGGCACATAAAGATTATTCAACAAAATCATAGAAGAAAACTTTCCCAACCTAAAAAGGACATGTCCATGAAAGTATAAGAAGCTTACAGAACACTGAATAGACTGAACCAAAAAAGTCCCCTTGCCATTTAATAACCAAAACACTAAATATATAGAGTATAAAGAAATAATATTAAGAGCTGCAAAGAAAAAAGTCAAGTAACATATGAAGGCAGAACTATCAGAATTATACCTCACTTCTAAGTGGAAACCTGAAAGCCAGAAGGTCTAAGATAGACGTTCTGCAGAGACTAAGAGGTCATAGATGCAAGTCCAGACTATTATACCCAGCAAAGCTTTCAATCACTATAGATGTAGAAAATAAGATATTCCATGTCAGAACAAGATTTAAACAATACCTATCTACAAATCCAGCCCTACAGGAAGTATTAGAAAGAAAATTCCAGCCCAAAGAAGCTAGCTACACGCACAAAAACACAGGCGATAGATAATTCCACACCAACGAAACACAAAGAAAGAAAAGACATCTGTAATAACACCACCACCAACAAAACCAAAAATGACAGATAAAAAAATACTAGTCATTAATATCTCTTAATATCAATGGTATCAATTCAACTATAAAAAGACACAGGCTAAGAGAATGGATATGAAAACAAGATCTATCCTCCTGATGCGTACAAAAAACACACCTCAACTCCAAAGACAGAGGAAAGAGTTGGGAAATGATTTTTCAATCAAAGGCACCTAGGAAACTAGCTGGCATAGCTATCAAATAGCTAAAAAAAAAAAGTAGACTTCCAACGAAAATGAATCAAAACAATGTAGAAGAACATTTCATATTCATCACAGGAAAAATTTTCATGAAGAGGAAGTCTTAATTCTGAACATATATGATCCAAATAAAAGCATACCCACATTTGCAAAAGAAACATTACTAAAGCTTGCAAATAGTCTCTGAGTATTTGGTAGGGTTTTTCTGAGGTTCCTATTTGGAGTTCTGGCCAGGATGTTGTATAAAAGTGCACCATTTCAGTTAACAAGTTGGAACCATCTTGAGCAGCTGGTACCCAAAACAGGTCTTATAGTAGTGCTATCAGCATCATGACATCACATCAACCAAGTGGAATTGTTGTGGTGGGGACACATCTTCTTCCTGGAAACTTCAAAGATTACTGCAGGAAAATTCACTGCTCATTGTGGAAAACTTAAATCTTATTTATGCAGACATATATATTCAATGAAAGGTATGATATAGACAATTATAGGCATGAAGAAATGTAAATTTTTAAAAAAAAAAATTCTTTCTTGCTGCTGTCCTGTAGAGAGCTGCATGGAGCCGCACCTGATGGCGATGTAGAGAGCTGCACGGAGCTGCACCTGATGGTGCTGGCTTCCACCTTCCGCGATCCCGAAAGCGAGTGCTCTCTGTGATAATCAACTTCTAATATTGGCTAAGGCCTGACTCATGCTATCATCATGCAATGATTGTCAGCTGCTTGCATATGCGTGGACCTATGGGCAGTGCCCACCTGGCAATCTGGGGTTGGCGGCCTGTGCCTTTTTAAGGGCTGGGAGAGGTTTGCCCGGGGAGAGAAAGAAAGAGAGAAAGAGAGATATCTTCGATTGTCAAAAGATCCTGAATAAAACTGCTTGCAAGAAGAGCTCCAGTGTTGCGTCTTCCTTGCTGGTCGAGGCGGGCGCAACACTGTCCCATACCAGACGGCTGTTAACATGAGACAAAAATTCTGAATATTTCTTTTAACAACATGCTTGGGTGTAAAGAAGGACAGAGCTCTTGTCCAATTCCATCTCCAAAACCAACTTTATATAGTCATACATACATATATATGTGTGTGTATTTAAATGTATGTGTATAAGTTACCTGAACTCATAAATCATAATCCTTTTTCTCATTGATCCTTAGTGGATAGTTATTTTTCCATCTGTCAGCATTCAAACATCCAGGGTCTCTTGAATTTTTGAAGATGAGTATTTTCCTGCAAAGATAAGAACAGAACCTTGCCCCAACCTTTATGAGGTTTCCTTACTATCTGTATGGTTGTCACCATTGTGGATGAGCTGTCATTTCTCATTTTCAAGAGGTTTCTCCTTTTCAAAGTGAACCTTTATTAATTTTGATGGTATCCGTAGTTTTTCTTCTCCTGTGGAAACAAGAGCAAAACCCATTCCCCTAAGTAGCTAATCTACTGTCTTCCATTGTGAGGTCAACACATCCTTGAAATAAACTGGCTGATTTAATCCAGAAGACTTTTCTATAAGCCAATGTTTCTCTGTGCAATTGTCCCTTTCTCATTAACATTAAGAAAATTCAAGGTTAATAAAGCATTATGTAATATTTTTCTGGGGCATTTTCCACCTCTATCTGTTTGTTTAACATATCCTTTATAGTTTGATTTGATATTTCTATTACTGCCTGAACTGTAAGATTGTGTGGTATACCTGTAATATTCTTTATATTATAATAAACAAAAAACTGTTTCATTTTCCTAGAGAATTATACTGGACCATTATTTGTCTTTATTTGTGCATGTATACTCATGATGGCCATAACTTCAAATAAATATGTGATTACTGAATCAGCCTTTTCTGATCTTAAAGCAGTTGCCCACTGAGAACCTGAATAAGTGTCAATGATGTGGTGTACATATTTTAATTTTCCAAATTCTGCTAAGTAGAACATCCATCTGCCAGATTTCATTCCTTTGAGTGCCCTTTGGGTTAGTCCCTGCAGGAAGAGGTGTTTGGTAATTGAAAAGTAGGGCATCTCTTTACAATCTCCTTAGCTTGTTGCCATGCAATAGAAAACTCTTTCTTTAAACCTTTGCTATTGACACGTGATTTTTATGAAATTCTGAGACCTGCAACATGCTTCCAATCAATAACTGGTCAATTTCTGTATTACCTTGTGCTAGAGGACCTAGCAGACCAATATGGATTTGGATGTGTGTTGCATATATAGGACAAAGCTTGTTTCTGATTATTTCTTCCACCTGGATAAATAATGAAGTTAATTCTGTATCATCTGGTATAAATTCAGAGGTTTAAATATGCAAGAAAACTCTTTCTGCATATTGGGAATCAGTAACTATATTAAGAGGTTCTTTAAAATCCCTTAGCACAATGAGAATAGCATATAATTCTGCCTTCTGGACAGAATTATAAGGGATTTGTTCCAACTTACTTAATTCTTCTGCCTTCTTTGATTTCTTTGCATCAGTATAAAATATTCAAGTGCCAGTTATTTGAGGAGCATCACATACAATTTGGGAAGAATCTAAGAATTTCTCTTTATAAGGTTGTCTATCGATTTTAGGATTATTCCTATTAATTTCTCCAAAAAAATAGCACAAGCTCTTTGCCATGGTACATTGTCTTCCCATAAATTTTTTTTTTGTTGTTGTTTTTGTTTTCGAGACAGGGTTTCTCTGTAGCTTTGGTGCCTATCCCGGAACTAGCTCTTGTAGACTAGGCTGGCCTCGAACTCACAGAGATCTGCCTGCCTCTGCCTCCCGAGTGCTGGGATTAAAGGAGTACACCACCACCGCCCGGCTCCCATAAAATTTTTTATTTCATCAATAGTAAAGGGCACTATAATCTCTACAGGGTCTATACCTGCTAATTGATGAAGTCTCAATTTACATTTGTAATTAATTCAGAGACTTTTTCTATGTAAGTTTTTAATTTTTTACTTTGTTTATGTGAACAAAAGATCTATTCTAAGATAATTTTGCTCTGTATTAAAATTCCTGTTGGAGAAATTCTGGAAGGCAATATAACTAAAATACAATTAAGATCTGGATTCACTTTATCCACATTTGCCTCCTGAAATTTTTTCTCAACAATTGTTAATCTCTTTTCTGCTTCTCAGGGATTATTAAATCTTTATCACCATCTAAGGTTTTGTTTAAATGAATTATTAGATCAGGTATTATCTCAACAGCTAGTCATAGACTGGATATGTCTTCTAACAATCTTTGAAAGTCGTTAAGAGTCCACAACTGGTCTCTCCTAATTTGTGCCATTTGTGTTCTAATTTTTGTATACCTATTTTATAACGTAGGTAATTGACAGAATCTCCTCCCTGTATTTTTTTTTCAGGAGAAATTTGAAATCTCCATGTTGGGGGGCTGGAGAGATAGCTTAGTGGTTAAGAGCACTGGCTGTTCTTCTAGAGGTCCTGAGTTCAATTCCCAGCACCCACATGGTGGCTCACAGCCATCTATAATGAAATCTGGTGTCCTCTTCTGGCATAGAGGTGTACATAGATAACTCACCATATACATGAAATAAACAAATCCTAATTTTTTAAAAAAAAAGAAATCTCCATTTTGGCAAAACTTTCTTTACTTTCTCAAACATTATTTCTAAAGTATCTATGTTTGAATCAGATAGCAAAATGTCACCCATGTAATGGTAAATTATAGACTTAGGAAACTGCTTACGTATTATCTCCGATGGCTGACTTACAAAGTATTGGCACAGAGTGGGGCTATTGAGCATTCCTCATGGGAGTATGTTCCATTGATATCTCCTAGTAGGCTGATAATTTTTATAAGTAGGCACTATGAAGGCAAATTTTCCTCTACCCTATTCTTGTAAAGGTATAGTAAAGAAACAATCTTTCAAATCAATAACTATAAGAGGCCATTCTTTTTGCAATAGAGAAGTCATAAGAATTTCAGATTGTAGCGGGCCCATAGGTTGAATTACCTTATTGGCAGCTCTTAGATCTGTCACCATTTCTTTTTGCATTTACCAGATTTCGTTTTAACAACAAATACAGGAGATTTCTAGTGGCTGGTGATCCATCAATATAGTGAGCATCTAGTTGCTCTTGTACCAGCTGTTGTTCTAAATCCTGCAGCTTTTCTTCAGCTAGAGGCCATTGCTTAACCCAAATTAGTTTCTCAAGTAATCACTTTAAAAGTAGGTCTGCTGGTGCCTCTAAAGTTGCTTAAAGGTACCTCTAGTTGCTTAATGTTCTTGTACAGCCTGAATGGCTGGTGATCTTTGTGTACACTACCTTGTAATATCCTTCCCAAAATTATGAGGTCCTGTGACTGCAGGAATGTTAATCTGGATATTCCATTGTTGCAGCAGTTCATGAACACTTAAATTTACTACAGTATTAGCCATATATGGCCTTAACTTCACTCTCTCACCTTATGGCCCTATGCAATCAACACATCTCACACTTTGTTTAACTTGAGGTATGGTTCCAATTCCTAGTAATTGGACATCTGTCTCTTAAAGAGGCCAGTTTGGATGTCAAGATTCTGGAGTAATGATACTCACATTCGCACCTGTGTCCATCAAACAAACAATTACAATGCACTCTTAGCTTTGGTCTTTGATCATTTATAGAATTCTGCCAGAATATTTGTTTCCTATTTCATATCAGAATTTTTGATTTATCCTCCATGTTTACTCCAACATCCAGAACAGCTCGCTCTTTTACAGAAGGCTCTGTTTTTTTTTTTAAATTTTCCTGGTGAGACATGTTCTCCACAATGACTTGGAATGACTGGGACATATTGGGCTTGGAGGCCGCAAGCAGCCCCTCAAGGAGTTTCCCGATGGTATCTGGTTGCTTTCTCTGTCTTTTGTTGATCTGTATGCATTGGTCCAATGTCAGCTTTTGTCACACTGTCTACATATACCTGAAGTCTGAGACCTTCTATTCTTGCTATTCCCAGAGGAAACATTATACCTAGGAATTCCTGGTCTACAGTCCCTTCTCAGATGTCCTATTCTACCACAAATAAAACATTTGGCATTTTGATGTCTCCTCATTTCTTTGGAAATTACTTCTCCTACCCAAGATTCAGTATTATAGTCAAATGTATGCAGGATCCATTCATATATAATGAGTCACATGTACATATATGAACAAAAAAATTAAGTTTGAAAACTTAGCAGTTTTCTAATATTTTGACACATAATTTATAACTGCCAGCAACACATAGAGTCACAGATAAGACTGATATATGGAACAATGCTATCTAGACTGCCTGCCCTTTTGGCAGATACTTGCCCTGTGTTAGAGAGCTGTATTCGCCACAAGGCTTTTATTCTGGTCCTATCTCACACTGTTCAGCACATAGCCTCTTATGAATAAAAAAAATGTTTTCACTTTGATGATATAGACATGGTATCATATCTGGATAGCAGAAAACTTCCCTTGGGCCTTAATGATCAAGTGAATAACTTTGAGAGATGGACTAATGTCCATTCAGAGGCGATTACTAAGAATGTCTCTCTAATTACACACATAGGTAGCACTTGGCATTGTTCTTAACAGAGAAATCCCTAAGACGTGTCCAAGATAATTATAGCCAGGGTTCTCATCTTGTTCAGAACACAGAACAAATCAATTCACCCCTGGGACAACTTCAGGCAGGGAATAAATGCCAGGCTGAGGAAGTTATTCAAAGAGACCATCTCTGGATGACATAGATGTTGTCACAAGCTTACATCAGATGGAAGAAAATATGATATTGGAGAAAAACATGAATTTGGTAAATAATCTCATCTTTATGACATTCTTCTTTAAGACCATTCTTGAAATATTTATATATATATGTATATGTATATGTATATATTATCAATTATCATTATATATGAACTTAAGCAATGCTTTTTTGTCTTCTGTCATTATTGCAGTAAATTATTGAATTATTGAGATTTTCTCTACCTCTCCTAATCCAACAACAATTTCTGTGAATAAGCATCAGGGCACACACTACCAAAAGGCACAACCTCAATGTGTTAGTGTTTGCATCAGAAAATCATCATTTCTTATCTAATGATCAGTATAAGTAGCAACCAGCTTATGTTACACAGTAATTCTCCATGTTTTAACCAAATGCAGTATTGTTTAATCATAGAGGACCTACCATATGGTATCTACTAAAGTTCATAATTCTGACAATATCCACAAATGTTTACAAGAATACAAATATTGACACTATTACAGAGTTTATAACTTTTATAAAAAAAAACAATCTACATGGAAAAATCTTCTGAGAAAAGAATAAGCACTTAGTTTAAATGCTCATAAAATATAATGTGGTAGTTCTTTATTCATTTTTTATTCTTCTAAAAAGCCAAAGATAAGAGGTTTCTGTCAGAATTGCCACCGATTGAAAGACAAGAATTACAGAACAAGTAACAGAATATTTTATTGAATCTAGATTGTCTAAAATACTTATAGCACCTCTGAGGGAAAAAAAAGTAAGCATGAAATAGCTATTAGATTTCTCTAAAATAGTCAGCATGGCCAGTACATCCTTTGCATCTCTATAACACATAATTGCTGAATTGGTGTATGTCATCTTGAAGGAAATGTAATCATTTAGTGTTTTAAACAAAGGTGGTTGTACATATTCTCTCATATACACACATACATGCACATACTCATCTTAAATATAAGCTGAACAATAAGATCCTTGCCTAAAAGCCTAAAACAGTAGAAACAATATGGTTTTAAGAATAAATGTACACAGCAAAAAACAATACCTATGTATTATTTGACTCCAGATACTGTGTTTTCTTTTATACCTTCACAACAGAGTATTAAATAGTGTTTTAAGTTTATAGGTAAAAAATGTAAACAAATACATTTAGGACAAAAACCATACATTATATCAACTGCTAATGAGAAATAAATCAAATCTGACTCATTTAAAAATCTATGATTAGTGTAATAATTGTATTAAATATTGTTGAATGTTAATAGATTAATATGAACATTTCTCCATGATTCTGAATAATAATATAAAACTTAATATTAAAACTGTTATATTTTATTAGTTAATTGCTTTCTAAGAATGTATATAGTCATCTTGTAGAAAATTTCTATATTAAACACATGAAATAAATTCTATCATTCATGCAAATTACATGGATGGATACAGAACTGGTTTTTTAAAAACTATGCAGGAAATTTTCAGTATGACAAGAAACTAATATAGAGATAGAATTAAAATTATCAAAATTCCCATGTAACTTGAAGCTATTTAGTGTAAAATCAACATTATTTTCTTTACTAATCTAGTAATCTCTAGAAGACATATATCTTTATGTGTAGCATACAAGACTCTTTTTTATTATCATGCTTCTTTACCACATCAATGTGTTATCTGATGTCTTTGCTTTCATCTTAACTCTATCCTTCTGAGTCTGCATAAGAAAATGGGAAAATACATATAACTCTGATGATAATGAGAGAGCTTTCATCTACCTCCTCTATTGCCTCACCTTAGTGATGTCAAAAAATAAAAGAATAAGACCTAAAATTTGAAAAGCACCAAGAGAATTACTGAAGATGAAGATGAACAAAACATTCCCACCATCCAACTTGAATATTTTCTGTTACAGATCAATATGAGCACTCTGTCAGTACTTGCGAGTGAATAAATGCTGATGTTCACTAAAAGTTCAACTTTATATTCATCCTAGGATGACAAGAAAAGACACCCTTTGTTTATGTGTTTAGGTAATTTATTTTCTTCTTTCCATTAGTGTAAATGATTGTAGGTAAATGACAAAATGAGAAAACAAATGATAGTTATATGAAAAAAATATTTATGTCAGGAAACTAATATTTGAAAATCTACGAATTCTCGATATTAGTTAATAAAATTCAAGGTAAGTTTTTTTTGTACTGCTAAAATTGAATTAATTTTCAGAGGTGAGGTTTGAATATGAGTTGCCTTGTTCTTTGGTTGTTACTATTGCAAGTATTTTAAATAGTAGTGTGTTAATCAGTTTAGCTAAATAAATAAATTCTATGACAAATTTTATTAACAAACTTGTGATTCTTGGTTTTACATACCAAACTGTGTATTTCTTTTGTGGTATTCTGTACAGATTATCTCCAACAATTTTTTAATTCAATATGTCAGAGAAATTACTCTATTAATCATCAGTGGATTCATTATCCGTGCCGTCAAAACATGTTAAGATCTCATCAAAAATTTTTTTAGGGAAATTCGATGTAATTCTTATCAGGTCAAAAGTTTAAATCTCATTACTATTATGAAGTGTTATGATTGCTGGTGATACATTCAGAGCATTTTTTATTAGATTAATGGAGAGAAACCACCATCCAGTTGAAACCACACACATTTGTTGGAATTTCAAATTGCTGTTTTACTTCCTCAATGCACACCTATTGAGGAATTTCCTGATGGAGCATGTGGATAACAGTCATCACACCTGTGGGTTCTCTTCAAGCTTACACTCGGGCAATGATGTTTCCCAAAGTTTGCAAAGACTTGTTTATATTGCATTTTTCTATTTTAAGTGTAGATGTTAGTTTCCAATGTGAAGGTCAGGCCAACTAGTTGAACCATTTTCCACACCCCTCTAGTTGAACTTTCTTCCTCTTCAGGTTGCTTCTGAAGACACCCTGAATAAAATGGAGGGAGGGAATCAGTCCGTGGTATCAGAATTTGTGCTTTTGGGACTTGCCCACTCGCAGAATCTTCAACTCTTTCTCTTCATGATGTTTTTGATGATTTATGTGCTCGCTCTATCTGGAAATAGTATTGTCATGTTCTTAATTGCCACAGACCATAATCTCCATTCCCCCATGTACTTCTTTTTGGCTAACTTGTCCTTCGTTGATATGTGGCTTTCCTCAGTCACCACTCCTAAGATGATCGCAGATTTTCTCAGGGAACCAAAGATCATTTCATTTGCAGGTTGCATGTGTCAGGTCTTCTTTGACCATTGTGTTGGTGCAGTTGAGATGATGATGTTGGTGGTAATGGCTTACGACCGCTATGTGGCCATATGCAAACCACTCCACTACTTCACTATTATGAACCTGAAAAGATGCACTGCGTTGGTGTTGACTTCCTGGACCATTTCTTTCGTGCATGCCATGAGTCAGCTTTTGGCAGTTGTGCACCTACCTCTCTGTGGCCACATGGAAATTGATAGTTTCTTCTGTGACATACCATTGATAATCAAGCTATCCTGCACGGATTACCATGATTTGGATATTTACATGAATGCTAACTGTGGGGTTGTAGTTGTAAGCTGCTTCATTCTGTTGCTCATTTCCTACACGTATATCCTCATCACTGTTCGCCAGAGCTCTAAAGCTGGTGCATCTAAGGCTCTGTCCACATGCAGTGCCCACATCACAGTGGTGATGATCTTTTTTGTTCCTTGCATCTTTATCTATGTGTGGCCACTCAATATCATCTGGTTGGACAAATTCCTTGCTGTATTTTATACTCTTATTGCACCTCTCCTAAATCCAGCCATTTACACACTGAGAAATAAAGAAATGAAAAATGCTATAAAGAAATTAAAAAGCTATTTCAGGAAGCACAAGGAAAATACTTAATGCCAAGGAAAATTAACTGTAAATATTTCAAATTAAAAATTAACTGAAATTAGTACAGATTGATAAACTGTGAATTTAGTTTGTATGCACAATTAGTTAATATATTCTGACATGTAATAGGCTTAATATAATTGGGGATACAATATTTCAATCATATAGAACATTTCTGGTTGTTTTTTAAAATGGCTCTTCCTCATGAGAAAACTATTCAATTGATTCTTATATTTTCAATACTATTTTTAAAGGAGCATAAATGTATTTGTTGGGCTGAAAAGAAAAAAAAATCAAAAACAAGGCTGTCAGATAAAAATACAAAATAAACAAACAAACAATAAAAATAAGAAAAGAATTGCAATGTCCCCTGAGTGGATTTTTCCTTTGATGAGTATGAAATTTCCTTCTCCAGATTCTTTGATTAATTTTGTTTGAAAGTCTACTTTGTTAAATATTAGAATAGCTCCTTCAACTTACTTCTTAGGTTCATTTGCTTAGATAATCTTTTCCCAACTCATTACTTTGAGGTAATGTCTATCTTTGATGTTGGGTAATTGAATCCATTGATATTGAAAGATATTACTAACCATTGATTGCTTATTCCTGTGTATTGTTGGTGTTGGTAGGTATGTCTGTGTGTGTGTGTGTGTATGTGTGTGTGTGATTTTTTTTTCTGGTGTGAGATTATTTATTGCCTATGTTTTCATGGGTGTGTTCAATCCCCTTGGGTTGGAGTCTTTCTTTTAGTAACTTCTATAGGGCTAGAATTGTGTATAGAAATTGTTTAAATTTGACATTATTTTGAAATATTCTGTTTTCTCCTTCTATGGTGATTGACAGTTTTGCTGGGTATATTAGTCTGGACTGGCACCTGTGGTCTCTTAGAGTCTGTAAAACATCTACCAGGCTCTTCTGACTTGTATACTGTTTATTGAAAAGTCAGGTGTAATTCAAATAGGTCTGGCTTTATATGTAAGTTGGCTTTTTCCTTCACTGATCTTACTATTCTTTCTTTCTTTTCTTTCTTTCTTTCTTTCTTTCTTTCTTTCTTTCTTTCTTTCTTCTGTATGTCTAGTATTTTGATTAGTGTATGGCACAAGAACTTTTTTTTCTGGTCCAATTTATTTGCTGTTCAGTATGCTTTTAATGTCTTTATTGAATGTCTTTATGCTAGAAGAGTTTTCTTCTATGATTTTGTTGATATATTTTCTGGGCCTTTGAACTGTGATTCTTCTTTTTCTTACTCATTAATCTTAGGTTTGAGTTTTTCATAGTGTCCCAGATTTTCTGGATGTTTTCTTTTAGAAATATCTTAATTATAACATATTTTTGACTGATGAGTCTTATTTCTTCTACTGTATTTTCAGCACCTGAGTTTCTTTATTCTGTCACTTACATTCTATTGATGATCCTTCTATCTGTAGTGTTGTTTGCTTACACAGATTTTTTATTTCAATGACTCCATCCATTTGTGTTTTCTTGGTCACTTCTATTTTGATTTTCAAGTCTTGAAATGTGGCCTTCACCTGTTCTTTTATGTTTTTTCTTGATTTTTTTTTGTTTGTTTTTGGCTTTCTCTAAGGGATTTATCAATTTTCTCCAATTTTCAGTTTGTCTTTTCCTCATTTTCTTTGAGAAAATTTTAAAAAATTCTTGCATTAAGGACCTCCATAATCTCCATAAAGTTGTTTGGTTGTTTTCTTGTGCTTCAGAGGTATTAGAATGCTCAAGTCTTGCTATAATAGGTTAGCTGGGCTTGGGATTGTGATGCTGCCCTTTCTGTCCTTGTTGATTGTGTTCTTAAACTGGCATTTCGAGATGTGAGTTTTGGATGATAATGGGTCCAAGTTTTGATTCCTGAGTCTTTGATTGATGGATATTTCATTCCTTGGTTTCTGTTTCCTCTCTCATTTTATGGCCTAAGTGGCCAGGGTTCTGTTGACTAATGAGTCTTTGGGATTGGGGCAGTAGGTTGTTTCTTCTGAGCTTTTTTTTTTTTTTTTTTTTTTTTTTTTTTTTTTTTTTTTTTTTTTTTTTTNACTGGCTGATTTAATCCAGAAGACTTTTCTATAAGCCAATGTTTCTCTGTGCAATTGTCCCTTTCTCATTAACATTAAGAAAATTCAAGGTTAATAAAGCATTATGTAATATTTTTCTGGGGCATTTTCCACCTCTATCTGTTTGTTTAACATATCCTTTATAGTTTGATTTGATATTTCTATTACTGCCTGAACTGTAAGATTGTGTGGTATACCTGTAATATTCTTTATATTATAATAAACAAAAAACTGTTTCATTTTCCTAGAGAATTATACTGGACCATTATTTGTCTTTATTTGTGCATGTATACTCATGATGGCCATAACTTCAAATAAATATGTGATTACTGAATCAGCCTTTTCTGATCTTAAAGCAGTTGCCCACTGAGAACCTGAATAAGTGTCAATGATGTGGTGTACATATTTTAATTTTCCAAATTCTGCTAAGTAGAACATCCATCTGCCAGATTTCATTCCTTTGAGTGCCCTTTGGGTTAGTCCCTGCAGGAAGAGGTGTTTGGTAATTGAAAAGTAGGGCATCTCTTTACAATCTCCTTAGCTTGTTGCCATGCAATAGAAAACTCTTTCTTTAAACCTTTGCTATTGACACGTGATTTTTATGAAATTCTGAGACCTGCAACATGCTTCCAATCAATAACTGGTCAATTTCTGTATTACCTTGTGCTAGAGGACCTAGCAGACCAATATGGATTTGGATGTGTGTTGCATATATAGGACAAAGCTTGTTTCTGATTATTTCTTCCACCTGGATAAATAATGAAGTTAATTCTGTATCATCTGGTATAAATTCAGAGGTTTAAATATGCAAGAAAACTCTTTCTGCATATTGGGAATCAGTAACTATATTAAGAGGTTCTTTAAAATCCCTTAGCACAATGAGAATAGCATATAATTCTGCCTTCTGGACAGAATTATAAGGGATTTGTTCCAACTTACTTAATTCTTCTGCCTTCTTTGATTTCTTTGCATCAGTATAAAATATTCAAGTGCCAGTTATTTGAGGAGCATCACATACAATTTGGGAAGAATCTAAGAATTTCTCTTTATAAGGTTGTCTATCGATTTTAGGATTATTCCTATTAATTTCTCCAAAAAAATAGCACAAGCTCTTTGCCATGGTACATTGTCTTCCCATAAATTTTTTTTTTGTTGTTGTTTTTGTTTTCGAGACAGGGTTTCTCTGTAGCTTTGGTGCCTATCCCGGAACTAGCTCTTGTAGACTAGGCTGGCCTCGAACTCACAGAGATCTGCCTGCCTCTGCCTCCCGAGTGCTGGGATTAAAGGAGTACACCACCACCGCCCGGCTCCCATAAAATTTTTTATTTCATCAATAGTAAAGGGCACTATAATCTCTACAGGGTCTATACCTGCTAATTGATGAAGTCTCAATTTACATTTGTAATTAATTCAGAGACTTTTTCTATGTAAGTTTTTAATTTTTTACTTTGTTTATGTGAACAAAAGATCTATTCTAAGATAATTTTGCTCTGTATTAAAATTCCTGTTGGAGAAATTCTGGAAGGCAATATAACTAAAATACAATTAAGATCTGGATTCACTTTATCCACATTTGCCTCCTGAAATTTTTTCTCAACAATTGTTAATCTCTTTTCTGCTTCTCAGGGATTATTAAATCTTTATCACCATCTAAGGTTTTGTTTAAATGAATTATTAGATCAGGTATTATCTCAACAGCTAGTCATAGACTGGATATGTCTTCTAACAATCTTTGAAAGTCGTTAAGAGTCCACAACTGGTCTCTCCTAATTTGTGCCATTTGTGTTCTAATTTTTGTATACCTATTTTATAACGTAGGTAATTGACAGAATCTCCTCCCTGTATTTTTTTTTCAGGAGAAATTTGAAATCTCCATGTTGGGGGGCTGGAGAGATAGCTTAGTGGTTAAGAGCACTGGCTGTTCTTCTAGAGGTCCTGAGTTCAATTCCCAGCACCCACATGGTGGCTCACAGCCATCTATAATGAAATCTGGTGTCCTCTTCTGGCATAGAGGTGTACATAGATAACTCACCATATACATGAAATAAACAAATCCTAATTTTTTAAAAAAAAAGAAATCTCCATTTTGGCAAAACTTTCTTTACTTTCTCAAACATTATTTCTAAAGTATCTATGTTTGAATCAGATAGCAAAATGTCACCCATGTAATGGTAAATTATAGACTTAGGAAACTGCTTACGTATTATCTCCGATGGCTGACTTACAAAGTATTGGCACAGAGTGGGGCTATTGAGCATTCCTCATGGGAGTATGTTCCATTGATATCTCCTAGTAGGCTGATAATTTTTATAAGTAGGCACTATGAAGGCAAATTTTCCTCTACCCTATTCTTGTAAAGGTATAGTAAAGAAACAATCTTTCAAATCAATAACTATAAGAGGCCATTCTTTTTGCAATAGAGAAGTCATAAGAATTTCAGATTGTAGCGGGCCCATAGGTTGAATTACCTTATTGGCAGCTCTTAGATCTGTCACCATTTCTTTTTGCATTTACCAGATTTCGTTTTAACAACAAATACAGGAGATTTCTAGTGGCTGGTGATCCATCAATATAGTGAGCATCTAGTTGCTCTTGTACCAGCTGTTGTTCTAAATCCTGCAGCTTTTCTTCAGCTAGAGGCCATTGCTTAACCCAAATTAGTTTCTCAAGTAATCACTTTAAAAGTAGGTCTGCTGGTGCCTCTAAAGTTGCTTAAAGGTACCTCTAGTTGCTTAATGTTCTTGTACAGCCTGAATGGCTGGTGATCTTTGTGTACACTACCTTGTAATATCCTTCCCAAAATTATGAGGTCCTGTGACTGCAGGAATGTTAATCTGGATATTCCATTGTTGCAGCAGTTCATGAACACTTAAATTTACTACAGTATTAGCCATATATGGCCTTAACTTCACTCTCTCACCTTATGGCCCTATGCAATCAACACATCTCACACTTTGTTTAACTTGAGGTATGGTTCCAATTCCTAGTAATTGGACATCTGTCTCTTAAAGAGGCCAGTTTGGATGTCAAGATTCTGGAGTAATGATACTCACATTCGCACCTGTGTCCATCAAACAAACAATTACAATGCACTCTTAGCTTTGGTCTTTGATCATTTATAGAATTCTGCCAGAATATTTGTTTCCTATTTCATATCAGAATTTTTGATTTATCCTCCATGTTTACTCCAACATCCAGAACAGCTCGCTCTTTTACAGAAGGCTCTGTTTTTTTTTTTAAATTTTCCTGGTGAGACATGTTCTCCACAATGACTTGGAATGACTGGGACATATTGGGCTTGGAGGCCGCAAGCAGCCCCTCAAGGAGTTTCCCGATGGTATCTGGTTGCTTTCTCTGTCTTTTGTTGATCTGTATGCATTGGTCCAATGTCAGCTTTTGTCACACTGTCTACATATACCTGAAGTCTGAGACCTTCTATTCTTGCTATTCCCAGAGGAAACATTATACCTAGGAATTCCTGGTCTACAGTCCCTTCTCAGATGTCCTATTCTACCACAAATAAAACATTTGGCATTTTGATGTCTCCTCATTTCTTTGGAAATTACTTCTCCTACCCAAGATTCAGTATTATAGTCAAATGTATGCAGGATCCATTCATATATAATGAGTCACATGTACATATATGAACAAAAAAATTAAGTTTGAAAACTTAGCAGTTTTCTAATATTTTGACACATAATTTATAACTGCCAGCAACACATAGAGTCACAGATAAGACTGATATATGGAACAATGCTATCTAGACTGCCTGCCCTTTTGGCAGATACTTGCCCTGTGTTAGAGAGCTGTATTCGCCACAAGGCTTTTATTCTGGTCCTATCTCACACTGTTCAGCACATAGCCTCTTATGAATAAAAAAAATGTTTTCACTTTGATGATATAGACATGGTATCATATCTGGATAGCAGAAAACTTCCCTTGGGCCTTAATGATCAAGTGAATAACTTTGAGAGATGGACTAATGTCCATTCAGAGGCGATTACTAAGAATGTCTCTCTAATTACACACATAGGTAGCACTTGGCATTGTTCTTAACAGAGAAATCCCTAAGACGTGTCCAAGATAATTATAGCCAGGGTTCTCATCTTGTTCAGAACACAGAACAAATCAATTCACCCCTGGGACAACTTCAGGCAGGGAATAAATGCCAGGCTGAGGAAGTTATTCAAAGAGACCATCTCTGGATGACATAGATGTTGTCACAAGCTTACATCAGATGGAAGAAAATATGATATTGGAGAAAAACATGAATTTGGTAAATAATCTCATCTTTATGACATTCTTCTTTAAGACCATTCTTGAAATATTTATATATATATGTATATGTATATGTATATATTATCAATTATCATTATATATGAACTTAAGCAATGCTTTTTTGTCTTCTGTCATTATTGCAGTAAATTATTGAATTATTGAGATTTTCTCTACCTCTCCTAATCCAACAACAATTTCTGTGAATAAGCATCAGGGCACACACTACCAAAAGGCACAACCTCAATGTGTTAGTGTTTGCATCAGAAAATCATCATTTCTTATCTAATGATCAGTATAAGTAGCAACCAGCTTATGTTACACAGTAATTCTCCATGTTTTAACCAAATGCAGTATTGTTTAATCATAGAGGACCTACCATATGGTATCTACTAAAGTTCATAATTCTGACAATATCCACAAATGTTTACAAGAATACAAATATTGACACTATTACAGAGTTTATAACTTTTATAAAAAAAAACAATCTACATGGAAAAATCTTCTGAGAAAAGAATAAGCACTTAGTTTAAATGCTCATAAAATATAATGTGGTAGTTCTTTATTCATTTTTTATTCTTCTAAAAAGCCAAAGATAAGAGGTTTCTGTCAGAATTGCCACCGATTGAAAGACAAGAATTACAGAACAAGTAACAGAATATTTTATTGAATCTAGATTGTCTAAAATACTTATAGCACCTCTGAGGGAAAAAAAAGTAAGCATGAAATAGCTATTAGATTTCTCTAAAATAGTCAGCATGGCCAGTACATCCTTTGCATCTCTATAACACATAATTGCTGAATTGGTGTATGTCATCTTGAAGGAAATGTAATCATTTAGTGTTTTAAACAAAGGTGGTTGTACATATTCTCTCATATACACACATACATGCACATACTCATCTTAAATATAAGCTGAACAATAAGATCCTTGCCTAAAAGCCTAAAACAGTAGAAACAATATGGTTTTAAGAATAAATGTACACAGCAAAAAACAATACCTATGTATTATTTGACTCCAGATACTGTGTTTTCTTTTATACCTTCACAACAGAGTATTAAATAGTGTTTTAAGTTTATAGGTAAAAAATGTAAACAAATACATTTAGGACAAAAACCATACATTATATCAACTGCTAATGAGAAATAAATCAAATCTGACTCATTTAAAAATCTATGATTAGTGTAATAATTGTATTAAATATTGTTGAATGTTAATAGATTAATATGAACATTTCTCCATGATTCTGAATAATAATATAAAACTTAATATTAAAACTGTTATATTTTATTAGTTAATTGCTTTCTAAGAATGTATATAGTCATCTTGTAGAAAATTTCTATATTAAACACATGAAATAAATTCTATCATTCATGCAAATTACATGGATGGATACAGAACTGGTTTTTTAAAAACTATGCAGGAAATTTTCAGTATGACAAGAAACTAATATAGAGATAGAATTAAAATTATCAAAATTCCCATGTAACTTGAAGCTATTTAGTGTAAAATCAACATTATTTTCTTTACTAATCTAGTAATCTCTAGAAGACATATATCTTTATGTGTAGCATACAAGACTCTTTTTTATTATCATGCTTCTTTACCACATCAATGTGTTATCTGATGTCTTTGCTTTCATCTTAACTCTATCCTTCTGAGTCTGCATAAGAAAATGGGAAAATACATATAACTCTGATGATAATGAGAGAGCTTTCATCTACCTCCTCTATTGCCTCACCTTAGTGATGTCAAAAAATAAAAGAATAAGACCTAAAATTTGAAAAGCACCAAGAGAATTACTGAAGATGAAGATGAACAAAACATTCCCACCATCCAACTTGAATATTTTCTGTTACAGATCAATATGAGCACTCTGTCAGTACTTGCGAGTGAATAAATGCTGATGTTCACTAAAAGTTCAACTTTATATTCATCCTAGGATGACAAGAAAAGACACCCTTTGTTTATGTGTTTAGGTAATTTATTTTCTTCTTTCCATTAGTGTAAATGATTGTAGGTAAATGACAAAATGAGAAAACAAATGATAGTTATATGAAAAAAATATTTATGTCAGGAAACTAATATTTGAAAATCTACGAATTCTCGATATTAGTTAATAAAATTCAAGGTAAGTTTTTTTTGTACTGCTAAAATTGAATTAATTTTCAGAGGTGAGGTTTGAATATGAGTTGCCTTGTTCTTTGGTTGTTACTATTGCAAGTATTTTAAATAGTAGTGTGTTAATCAGTTTAGCTAAATAAATAAATTCTATGACAAATTTTATTAACAAACTTGTGATTCTTGGTTTTACATACCAAACTGTGTATTTCTTTTGTGGTATTCTGTACAGATTATCTCCAACAATTTTTTAATTCAATATGTCAGAGAAATTACTCTATTAATCATCAGTGGATTCATTATCCGTGCCGTCAAAACATGTTAAGATCTCATCAAAAATTTTTTTAGGGAAATTCGATGTAATTCTTATCAGGTCAAAAGTTTAAATCTCATTACTATTATGAAGTGTTATGATTGCTGGTGATACATTCAGAGCATTTTTTATTAGATTAATGGAGAGAAACCACCATCCAGTTGAAACCACACACATTTGTTGGAATTTCAAATTGCTGTTTTACTTCCTCAATGCACACCTATTGAGGAATTTCCTGATGGAGCATGTGGATAACAGTCATCACACCTGTGGGTTCTCTTCAAGCTTACACTCGGGCAATGATGTTTCCCAAAGTTTGCAAAGACTTGTTTATATTGCATTTTTCTATTTTAAGTGTAGATGTTAGTTTCCAATGTGAAGGTCAGGCCAACTAGTTGAACCATTTTCCACACCCCTCTAGTTGAACTTTCTTCCTCTTCAGGTTGCTTCTGAAGACACCCTGAATAAAATGGAGGGAGGGAATCAGTCCGTGGTATCAGAATTTGTGCTTTTGGGACTTGCCCACTCGCAGAATCTTCAACTCTTTCTCTTCATGATGTTTTTGATGATTTATGTGCTCGCTCTATCTGGAAATAGTATTGTCATGTTCTTAATTGCCACAGACCATAATCTCCATTCCCCCATGTACTTCTTTTTGGCTAACTTGTCCTTCGTTGATATGTGGCTTTCCTCAGTCACCACTCCTAAGATGATCGCAGATTTTCTCAGGGAACCAAAGATCATTTCATTTGCAGGTTGCATGTGTCAGGTCTTCTTTGACCATTGTGTTGGTGCAGTTGAGATGATGATGTTGGTGGTAATGGCTTACGACCGCTATGTGGCCATATGCAAACCACTCCACTACTTCACTATTATGAACCTGAAAAGATGCACTGCGTTGGTGTTGACTTCCTGGACCATTTCTTTCGTGCATGCCATGAGTCAGCTTTTGGCAGTTGTGCACCTACCTCTCTGTGGCCACATGGAAATTGATAGTTTCTTCTGTGACATACCATTGATAATCAAGCTATCCTGCACGGATTACCATGATTTGGATATTTACATGAATGCTAACTGTGGGGTTGTAGTTGTAAGCTGCTTCATTCTGTTGCTCATTTCCTACACGTATATCCTCATCACTGTTCGCCAGAGCTCTAAAGCTGGTGCATCTAAGGCTCTGTCCACATGCAGTGCCCACATCACAGTGGTGATGATCTTTTTTGTTCCTTGCATCTTTATCTATGTGTGGCCACTCAATATCATCTGGTTGGACAAATTCCTTGCTGTATTTTATACTCTTATTGCACCTCTCCTAAATCCAGCCATTTACACACTGAGAAATAAAGAAATGAAAAATGCTATAAAGAAATTAAAAAGCTATTTCAGGAAGCACAAGGAAAATACTTAATGCCAAGGAAAATGAACTGTAAATATTTCAAATTAAAAATTAACTGAAATTAGTACAGATTGATAAACTGTGAATTTAGTTTGTATGCACAATTAGTTAATATATTCTGACATGTAATAGGCTTAATATAATTGGGGATACAATATTTCAATCATATAGAACATTTCTGGTTGTTTTTTAAAATGGCTCTTCCTCATGAGAAAACTATTCAATTGATTCTTATATTTTCAATACTATTTTTAAAGGAGCATAAATGTATTTGTTGGGCTGAAAAGAAACATTTGTTTTGTAAAATTTACTTAAATATTGTTCAAAAATATCAAAAAAATATATTCTTTTTTAAATACATGCACAAACCTTTTATTCACTTCTTCAAAAAAAAGGCAAAATTATTATTTTTATCTCATTCCAAAACAGTAAAGAGGGAATAGAAAATGTGTAACGAATAAAGCAAAAGTTATAAACTACATACAAATAGCAGTGGGCTTTATTTAGTTTAACTCTTCTTACCTTAATGACAATGAAATACTTGTAAAAAACAAACCTAATGCTGTTTTTCTAAATTATCTGAGTTTAAAGATTAAAATTTATTTTTTAAGTTATGGCTTATTGTTTCAAGAAAAATCACAAACTATAATCTTTCTGACACAGTGACCATTACTTTCTTTGCTAATTCTTTTTTTATATTTTATTACATAAAAAATACTGATCCGAATTCCCACTCCTTTCCCTCCTCCCACTCCCTCCACAGTCCCTCCTACCCCACCCCCCAATCTTAAGAGAGGGCAATGCCCCCTGCCCTGTGGAAAGTCCAAGGCCCTCCCAATACATTTAGGTTGAGCAAGGTATACATCCAAAGAGAATAGGATCTCAAGAAGCCAGTACATTCAGTAGAGACAAATCCCAGTGTCACTATCAGTGGCCCCTCAGCCTGCTCCAACTGACAACCCCCTTCGGAGGGACTTGTTTGTTCCCATGCTCGTTCACTCCCAGTCCAGTTGGAGTTGGTGAGCTACCATTAACTCAGGCAAACTGTCTAAGTTGATGAACCCCTCATGGTCTTGAATTCCTTGCTCATACTCTCACTCCTTCCACTCTTCAACTGGATCTTGGGAACTCCAATGTGGATTATTGCCTCTGTTTCCATCTGTTGTTGGGACAAAGATTCTATGGTAATATTAAAAATAATCATCAGTCTGACTACAGGATAAGGTCAGTTCAGACACCCTCTCCTCTTTTGCTTAATATTGACATACTTGTTATAGTTAATTATATATCGACAAATCTACAAAACAGACAACAGGTCAATTGTTGCATCAAACACTAACATATATTTGTGAATAAAATTTGAATATGACCTTCGATATCTCAAATAGTCTTCAAATTGTTCTTTGAATAAAAATATGTATTATACGGTACAATACGTCTTTTATTTCTCAAGATGTGGGTTAAAATACAGTGACAAGGATGACAACAGAAATAATGCCAAAAGTAATATATGTGTATGTGTGTGTATCTTTTATTCTCTTAATATATGAAAAATACAACAAATGGTAGAATAAATAAAATATATTTATTATTGTTAGCTGTCTACTCAAGCCTATGATGTAAGATTTGTTATTACCACAAAATGCATTTATTATCTTGAATATTTTAATACTTGAGGAAAGCTTAGAAATATATATTAAATTCTTTTGGTAACAAAGACTTGAATTTTTCTACAGTTGAATGATGCAGAAAATAAATTTCCCAATGGCATTCATTTATTTAATATATTTAGAAAGAAAATTTTACTCAGTGAGTAGCTAATGTTAAATATAATTCCAGAACAACTCTCTTAAAGTTCAGATTGCTTTTTAAACAATTCATATGTCATGATCCACATTCTATTATTACAATATGGTGTGATTTGTGAACAATACTGCTATGTATTTGGACTGTAGATATTATCACATTTGACATGTAGATGATGCTAAATAACAGTCAGATGTATAGTTGACTGCTCAATTTTACTTATTTATTGATACTGGTAAGTATAAGAACTTAACAATTTATATACTACTATACATTTTAGATACTTTTGCTCTATCTGCCATGCTGAGAATATCCTCACAATATGACTTATCCTGTGTTCTTTAATGTGGAGCAGAACTTAAATCCAAATAGAAAAGATTTTACTAACCCATGATAACCAAGTCATTCTTATACGAGTAGGCTCATCTTGCTTGGCAAATCGGTTTTGTATTATGTAAAGTCTGTGCTGTGTCAGACTCATAATGCCCCTTCTTTGCCAATAGCTTAAATAATTTCCAGCACTGTGAAAGCTAGCCAGAGGGAAGAAACCTTCCAATCACCCTAGAAAATAAAATACCTTTTTATTTATTCATCTCTCATACAATACATCCCAAATGTAGGACCCAATCCCTCCACTCCTTCAAGTTCCCCACTCCTCTTTCAGGTCCACTGTCCCTCTGTTTCGCTTCAGGAAATTGGCCTCCTAGGGATATCAATCAAACACAGCATAACAAGATGCAATGAAACTAGACACTAACTTTCATACCAAGGCTAGATGAGATAACCTAATAGGAGGGAAAGGGTTCCAAAAGCAGGCAAAAGAGTCAGAGACAGCACTACTCCCAAAAAAAAAAAACCCAAGCTGAAGCACAAGCATGCATGCAGAAGACCTGTGATTGTACCATCAATCTCTGTGAGCCCCTATGAAGACTGCTTAGTATGTTCTGTAGACCATGTAGACTACTGTCCTTGACACCACTAGGTCATAAAATCCTCCCCTCTTTTCTTCCCCCTCTTCTATGGTGTTTCCTAAGTTCTGACCAATATTTGGCTGTGGGTCTCTGCATCTAACTACCACCAGGTACTAAAGAAAGCCTCTATGATGGCAATCAGGCTAGGCACTAATCTATAAATATGGGAGAATATCATTAGGAATCATTTCATTTACTTTTTTCCCTTTTCTTTTTATTTTTTCTTTTTTAAATTTCTTTATTAAAGATTGTTTAATAGAAGGATAATTTTTTCATAAAACATTATCAAAAATATATAATAGATAAATTAATAAAATGAGAAAAATAAAGGTGTTATTACAACGCAACCACTGAAATACACAGAAGATCACTAGAAGATATTTTGGAAACATACACCCTAATAAGTTAGAACAGTTTAAGTAAATAAACCTATCCATCATATCCTACTGAAATTAAATCAGGAAGATCTTTAAAAATAACCTTATCAATCATGAGATATAAATTTGAGTCAGTAATAAAATTTAACCCAATAAGGGCAAAGGACCAAATGGATGCAATTCTGAAGTCTCCCAAATTTATCAAAAACAATTAATACCAATGTTTAGCAAATTGTTAATCCTTAATAGAATATCTTTTAAATATGCTTACATGTATCTCAGTGCAGGCAGAGGTGGGGGACTGAGGGGAGATAGAGATGTGAGGAATAAGAGCAGTCATGAGTTTTCAGGGAAAGGTGGAAATGATGTAAAAAAATATTCAATGTATAAAATTCAGAAAAAAATTAATTTTAAAAGTTCAAGTGGATCTCATATCTGACACTATAAGTGTGGCCAAGAATCTGATACTAAATAAGTCATAGGCCTAGAGTAAACCTGTTACTATTGTTGTACTAAGTAAACACAACAATAAAACGACTCCTAATCACATAATCTGTAGCATAAATCAGTGCATCCCTCAGCCCTTATCAAAGAAGTTTTTTCTTGTAGGGAATGGTAATTGATGAAGAAACTCACATCTGGGCGATGTGCAGAGAGTGAGAGACTTTGGAGTACTCAACCCTAAATGAGATGATGTCATCATACCCCTTCTCCCAGTGCTCAGGTAGTTATGCTGAAAAGGAAGTGGAGATATTGTAAGAGCCAGATATAGTGAATGACTTCAAGAAAGAGGTGTTTTCCAGAAACAAGCCATGCAAGCCATGTACAAAACACAGAAGCTGCATTTCTTGTAAACACACAAGATCTGCACAAAGTTAAGCCAAATAAAGTTCAAGCAGTGAAGAAAAAGTATGCACAAAGTCCAAGCCCTAGTTAAGGAGCTATTCTGCTATTGACCCTCCTGAGAAATGGGTGACACCGGGTATCAACCACACCCCAGGATATGCCTTAGTCTCAGGAGTAGCTGCAAGCACAAAATGGACTCCATGCTTCTTTTGTACTTTTTGTTTTTCTTGTTTTAACTTTTGTTTAAACTAGATTTTGTTTTTCATCCTGATTTTATTTCCCCTTCCTCTAGTCCTGCCAGCTCTTCCCAAACTCCCTCCTATCTGGATCCACCTCCTATCTTTCCTTATAAAACAAAGGCATCTAGGCAATAATAACAAAAAGCAAAACCAGACAAATAGAAATAGGACAAAGCAAATAGGAGAAAAATGAGGTCAAGAAATAGATCCAGATGCAGAGACTCACTTACTCACACACTTGGGGATCCCGTAAAACCACAAATCTGGAAGAAGTATATAAACAAAATCTGTAAGTTAAAACATAAGTAAAATAAAATGAAGCTTATCCATGATATGACATTATGAGACAGGAAACCTCCAAAGATGCCTTTGAGTTTGCTTTCCATTGGCCATTTACTGAGGGGTATGTCTTTCCTTAAGAGTAGGCTTTTTGAGTCCTTTTTTAACCCAAAAGCCAATACTACCAGGAAAACAAGTAAGATGTCTTCAGAACTTCCTCTCTCCTCCTGTGCCCCCAGTCCTAATCCCCTCCACCACCACTCTAAGGTCTCATTCCCAGCTCTGTAACTAAACACCTGTTGCATTCCTCTGGTCCTACTGACTCCATCCTCAGGAATCACGAAGACCTTCTCCAACTTTCCTCCACCAAACCCACCCCATTATTCCAGCTTCTAACAGCAGCAGGCATTACCTAGTAACATATCAGCTAAGCAGGCCAGAAAAACAGGTAAGCCAACTAAAAACCCTTCACCTCTCTATGTCCTCTCCTCCAAATCCAATCCCCCAGTCCCATCCCCAGATGTGTTAAAAAACATTTGACGGAACCTTCCTTCCCTGCCCTGTGACAGCATGTTCTGCGGATACCACAGAACATCCCCTCCTAACCTCATTCCCCAGCCCATTGCTTTCTCCCAACCCCCAACTCAACCAGGCACCCCCCTGCTAGCCCAATGGCCAATCCTGACAGGGAAACAGGTGGTTGACAGCAGATCTTCACCTATCCTTTTGCTCCTCCAGTTCCAATATTCCTAGTCTCATCCCCAGCTTTGTAGCAAAACACCTGCTTCAGTCTCCTTTTCCTCCATTGAGGCCACCCCAAATGGACCACAAAGATCTCCTCCAACCTTCCTTCACCAAACTCCTTCCATTATCCCAGCATTCAATACCAGCAGGCAATCCCCTCTGAACACACCAGCCAAGCAGGCCAGGAAAATCGATCCAGTTCTCAAGTCTCATCACCAACACTATAGACTACCTTTTGAGGTAACCTCTCTTCATTGCCAACCGCCATTTCAAGAAAAATAATAAATATGCACAACCTGGCTGAACACTGTTTTCCTCCTTCCTGTGAATGTCTTCAAATGCTTAGCTTATGTCCATTCCTGTTTCAGTTCCTGATAAACCAGAGAAACACATTTTACCTGGAAACCCCAAGTGTCAACACATATCAAGTCCAAAGAAAAATCTCTTACCAGGAAACATACAACCATTTCCCTCACCTGAAATCTAAAGAGGAAATAAAAATAAAAGAATGAAACAACCCCCCAATAAAAACCCCCAATAAAAACAAAACCAGAAATCAGCACCTAGACCTATAATCCTCACAACCACATATGCCTAGATGCCAGCATAAAAACACAATAACAGTGAGGGCATTATGCCTCAGCAACCATACCACATTAGGCCCTGAATATTTCATCATGGTCCAGGCACAAGAAAAAAAAAACTATGAAAACAGCCACTGTTAAGATGATAGAGGTCCTTAGGGGGGAAATAAATGAATTCCTTAAAGCGATCTAGGAAAACATAACAAAAAGAGGAAGAAAAGAAACAAAATTTTTCAAGATCTTAAAATAGAAATAGAAACAATATAGAAAACCAAGACTGAGGAAATGCTGGAAATGAAAAATGTAGGAATTTGGGCAGGAACTACAGAGGCAAATTTTACCTACAGAATGCAGGAGATGAAAAAATGAAAGGATCTCAGGTGTTGAAGACAAGTTAAATAAAATGTTAAATCTAAAATGTTCCCAACACCAAACATCCAGAAAGTCTGGGTACTATGAAAAGACCAAATATAAAAATAATAAGAATGGAGAAAGTAGAAGAATCCCAGCTCAAAGGCCATAAAAATATTTTCAACAATCATAGAAGAAAATTTCCCTAACCTAAAGAAGGAGATGCCTGTAACTGGAGGTTTCTCTCCAGCCTGCCAATTCCTGAATATCCACTCTGAGGTTTAATATTACTTACAAACTGTTTGGCCAATAGCTCAGATTTATTACTAACTAGCTTTTCATCTTAAATTAACCCATTTCTATTAATCTATGTATTTCCTTGTAGCCACAGTGTTATCTCACATCCTGCTTCTCTGTGTCACTGCTGGCCTCTCCCAGACTCTGCCTTCTTTTTTCCTTTATCTTTTCTTGGATTTTCCACCTGGCTATTGGTCAAATAATCTTCTTTATTATTAACAATTGGTAATAAAACATATTCACAGAATAGAGAAGTATCCAACATCAGATGCCTATCAATATACAAAAGCATACAGAGCACCAAATAGACTGGACTAGGAAAAAAACAGCCTCCTCACCACATAGTAACCAAAACATTAAACATATAGTAAAAAGAAAATAATATTAATAGCTGTAAAGGAAAATAACCTAGTGACATATAAAGGCAGACCTACCTGACTTCCATTGTCAGCACATGCCACAGATCTCAGCATGGTCTCTGGTAGCAATATAGATCACAGACATCAAAATGGTCCTCTTTCACAGCACAGAGCATGGATACCAGCATAGACATGCATGAAAATAAGGCCAAGGACATCAAGATTGGTCTCAGATTGAAGAACAGGCCACTCACATCAACATGGCCCTTGGTACAGGATGGCCAGTGGCTATCAACATGGCTTCAGGATGGAGAAGCTGAAAGCCAGCAAAACCTGGACAGATGAACTGACTAAAACAAGTAGTATAGCATGATCTTGTAACAGTTTTATTTTTTTTTATCTTTTAAGATGGAGGGATTAAGTGGTATAGGCAAGGAGGAAAGAGGTAGAATTAAAGATGCAACTGCAGTGACAGGTATGAGATAAGGCTACAGTGGATGGGGTAGGCACAGATATATCCTTGCTAGAAGGGCTGACAGGGTGGTGTGTAGCAGTCTGGAACCTGTGCAGATTCAGTCCCTGAACATGATGCCCAGATGCATAAACTTGGTTCTAAGCAACAACAGGGTGTCCGAGATGATTCATTTTCTGGACTGAACCTCCTCAAAAGACCTCTGCTCTATGTTGCCCTTGCAGGTCATCTTGGTATTCGTAGTTGACTGCCTGAGGTCATGTAAAAATCATGTCTTGGTCTGTGGTCCATGCTGCCACCAAGGGCCATGTCTTGGTCCATAATTTCACAATCGAGGGTTGTGTTGATGTCTGTGGCACGTGTTACCACTAAAGGCCATGCAAATATCTATAGACTGTTCTGCCACCTGAAGCCATGTTGATAGCCACAGAAACCTCAGACAACAACCCCACCATCATTACATGTTCTCTGTAATTTAACCAGCTAGGATTTTCCGTGATGATCTCCATCTGCTGCAAAGAATAAAGTTTTCCTAATGAGATATGATATCTACAGTTATTTTTGATTATAAGTATAAATTTTTTATATGCAACTAGGATTTAACTGTTTTGTAAAGTGATGGTACTAAGGTTCTGAATAAGATTCAAGTCCTCATAGACTCAGGTAGTTGTCTAGATTGCAAGTAAAACATGTGTATCAATGCTTACATTCAGGGAAACTTGAGTACAATCAGAAAACTGTTGGTTACCACCAAGATATGTGTGCCACTATTGATTTTTTTCAGAGTAACTTGCAAACATGGTCATAGACATCATAGCTAGATAGAAATATTGGCATTTCTTCCATCCATTGGAAGCTTGCATAACAATGTCTAATATTATGATAGCCAGTTCTCAAGAAGGAAGCTATCAGGTCAGAATAAATCAAATATTTTGAGTCCTGGGAGCTGAAGAATTGGCTCAGTGGTTAAGAACCTAGGCTGGCCGGGTGATGGTGGCGCATGCCTTTAATCCCAGCACTCGGGAGGCAGAGGCAGGCGAATCTCTGTGAGTTCGAGACCAGCCTGGTCTACAGAGCTAGTGCCAGGACAGGCTCCAAAGCCACAGAGAAACCCTGTCTCGAAAAAACAAAAAAAAACAAACAAACAAAAAAAAAGAACCCAGGCTGTTTTTCCAGAGGACCCTGGTTCAATTCCCAGCACACACAACTGTCTGTGACTCCAGTTCCAGAGGTCCCAACACCCATACACAGACAAAAATGCAGCCAAAACATCAATGCACATAAAATAAAAATAAATAAAATTTGAAAAATATTTTGAGTTATATATCTGAGATACAATGGTACCTTCAGCAATACAGGCTTACCTGTCAGAGACAACCAAATAAAAATAGCATTTAAGTTTTTTTTTAATATAATTTTTTATTGAAAAAAAAAATTCCGCCTCCTCCCCGCCTCCCATTTCCCTCCCCGTCTCCCTTTTCCCCCCTCCTCTCTCTCCTCTCCCCCTCCCCCCACTCCTCTCCCCCTCCCTCTCCAGTCTGAGGGGCAGTCAGGGTTCCCTGCCCTGTGGAAAGTCCAAAGTCCTCCCCGCTCCATCTTGGTCTAGGAAGGTGGACATCCAAACTGGCTAGGCTCCCACAAAGCCAGAACATGAAGTAGGATCAAAACCCAGTGGCATTGTCCTTGGCTTCTCAGCAGCCCTCATTGTCCGCCATATTCAGAGAGTCCGGTTTTATCCCATGCTTTTCAAGTCGCAGTCCAGCTGGCCTTGGTGAGCTCACAATAGATCAGCAGCCCCACTGTCTCCGTGGGTGGGTGCACCCCTCGTGGTCCTGACTTCTTTGCTCATATTTTCCCTCCTTCTGCTCCTCCTTGGGACATTGGGAGCTCAGTCCGGTGCTCCAGTGTGGGTCTCTGTCTCTATCTCCATCCATCTCCAGATGAAGGTTCTATGGTGATATGCAAGATATTCATCAGTATGGCTATAGGATAGGGTCATTTCAGGTTCTCTGTCCTCAGCTGCCCCAGAGCTTCAGTATTGAAAACAGCTTGGTTTTGGCATAAAAACAGAGAAGTTGACCAATGGAATCGTATAGAAGATCCAGATTTTAACCCACAAACCTATGAACACCTCATGTTCGATAAAGGAGCTAAAAGTATACAATGGAAGAAAGAAAGCATCTTCAACAAATGGTGCTGGCACAACTGGATGTCAACCTGTAGAAGAATGAAAATAGACCCATATCTATCACCATGCACAAAACTCAAGTCCAAATGGATCAAAGACCTCAATATCAGTCTGAACACACTGAACCTGATAGAAGAGAAAGTGGGAAGTACGCTACAACAGATGGGCACAGGCTATCGCTTCCTATGTATAACCCCAGCAGCACAGACATTAAGGGCAACAATGAATAAATGGGACCTACTGAAACTGAGAAGCTTCTGCAAAGCAAAGGACACTGTCACTAAGACAAAAAGGCAACCCACTGACTAGGAGAAGATCTTCACCACCCCCACAACAGACAAAGGTCTGATCTCCAAAATATATAAAGAACTCAAGAAACTAGACGTTAAAATGCTAATTAACCCAATTAAAAAATGGGGCACTGACCTGAACAGAGAATTCTCAACAGAAGAAATTCAAATGGCTAAAAGACACTTAAGGTCATGCTCAACCTCCTTAGCGATCAGGGAAATGCAAATCAAAACAACTTTGAGATATCATCTTACACCTGTCAGAATGGCTAAAATCAAAAACACCAATGATATCCTTTGCTGGAGAGGTTGTGGAGAAAGGGGTACCCTCATCCATTGCTGGTGGGAATGCAAACTTGTGCAACCACTTTGGAAAGCAGTGTGGCGGTTTCTCAGGAAATTCGGGATCAACCTACCCCTGGACCCAGCAATGCCACTCTTGGGAATATACCCAAGAGATGTCCGATCATATGACAGGGGCATTTGTTCAACTATGTTCATAGCAGCATTATTTGTAATAGCCAGAACCTGGAAACAACCTAGATGTCCTTCAATGGAAGAATGGATGAAGAAAGCATTTAAGTTTTAGAAGGCTCTTATACTTTCCTGACTAACAACTTGAAAAGAGCTTTTGATCCTTTTAAGATGATCTGTGGCTCTTGTGGGGAATATTTGTCAACTCAAGTGGGAAAAGTTCATTTAGGATATAAAACAATGTATTATCACATGGAAGTTTATACAAATATAAAGAAATGTTTCCTATGGATTTTTAAAATATCCTTAATGCTATTTATTTTTCTTCCTTCCACCATTTTTTCTGTTCACCTCCCACCTCCAATTCCAATTAAACCCCACCTCCCTAGGAATCTTTGTGTTTTGGAGGTCTTTGTTCACTCTAGATATTAATGCTCCACCACATGTATAGCTGGTAAAGATTCTTTCCCATTCTCTATGCTTTCTCTTCATTCAGTTAATTTTTTTCCTTTACATGTGCAGTCCTTTGTTTTACAATTTTAGGCCTTGATTCTGTGTTAATCAAATACTATTGACAAAGTCCCTTCTTTCAACTTTATCGTGTAGGGCATTGCGTCGTTTTCTTCTAACAGTTTCAGTGTATGATTTTCATATTTAGGTTTCATCAATTTGCAGTTTGTTGTTGTACAAAGTGATAGAGGGATCTAATTTCATTCTTCTACATGTCGGTGTCCACTTTTCTTGTGACAGTTTGTTAAAGACGCTGTCTTTTTTCAAATGTGTGATTTTGTCATAATCATCAACTATTAGATGACTCATGTTTGGTCTTTATTTTGTTCCATTGCTCTACTGTTGTTTCTGTGCCAGTGCGATGTTGTTATTATTACTATGGATCTATAGTATGTCTTGAGCTCTGGAATGATAATCCCTCCAAACATTGGTTTTGCCTGACCTATCTAGGGTCTTTTGCAGTTTCAAATTAATTTTAGCATAGTTTTTCTTTCTATGTATGTGACAAGTAAGATTGAAATTGTTCCTGGGATTGTATTTAATCATACATAGCTTTTGATAGATTTAACATTCCGACAGATTCATTTTACAAGGTTGACATTCCATTTCTTAGCAACATTTCTAATCTTTTGTATTCAGAGATTTAAATTTTATATGTGATGACTTCTTCATGGTTGATGGTATAGATTTTTTAAATTATTATTTTTAAATTATTATTTTTAAATTATTATTATAAAATATAATTATTATAATAATGATATAATTATAATAATATTATATTTATTATTTTTATTATTTTAAATTATTTTTTAATTATGGTATAGATTTTTTTAAATTATACATTTAAATGTCACTTATTATTTATTGTATTATTATAGAGGTTTTTAGATGTAAGATCAAACAAAAGTATTTGATTTGTTACATATCTTTTTTTCTTAAAACATGATGAAAAAGGTATTGAGCAAATGGCTAATAACATAAGAAGCCTTGCTATGCAAGTGTGCGAGTTCAGTCCCAGAACACTTGAAAAGTAGAAGGAGAATTCCAACTTCACAAAGTTGTTCTAATTCCCATAACATACCAGAATTTACAAGTACAAACACACATCACATAGTCTTCAAAATAATGAAAAGTTTAACTAATGGTGTTTTAATAAATTGACACCCAATTGTTATCTGCTGCTGTCATGTAGAGTCACATATCAGATTCAATACCACCTTATCATGTACTAAGGAAATACATTCATAGCATGGCTTTCATTCTGGTCATGTCTCACACTGTCAGTACATGACCTCTTGTCACCATAAAACAATTTTATTCACTTAGATGATGTAGACATAGTAACATATCAGGAGCGCTGAAAATCTCTCATTGGTTCTCACTGGTCAAATGAGCAATTTTGAAAAAAAATGAACTAATTTCAATTCTGCAATGACTAATAAGAATGTCTCTACAATTTTATAGAGAAGTAGCACTTGGTATTGCTCTTAACAGAGAAATCCCTGAGAGATGTCCAAGATAATTACTTTCAGGTTCTCATTTTATTCAGAACACAGAACAAGTCAATTCACCCATGGGACAACTTCAGGCAGGGAATATAGGTCAGGCTCAGTTTTGCTTCCAAGAGATTGCAACTCCATGAAATGGATGTCTTCACAAGCACACTTCAGATGCTCAGATGGAGGAAAATATGATGATCTAGGAGAAAATTACGATCTTGGTAAATCATCTCATCTCTCTGACATTCTACTTTAAGATCATTCTTTAAGTATTCCTAAGTATTTCCTCCACAAATTTTGTTATATATGGACTTTAACAATTTTTTCTTTATCTTCTGTCAATTTTAGAAGTCAGTTAAATGGTTTCACTATCTTTTAAATCACTAGAATTTTCTGTGGATTAACATCTATGCACACACTACCAAAAGGCACACCCTCAGTGTGTTACTATGTCAGAAAATCAATATTTCTTATGCAGTCATAAGTATGAGCAGCATCCAGCTAACATTATACAAGAAATCGTGTTTTAATCAGGAGTAATGGTGTTTAATCCTAGGGTACACAGTAGATAAGGTAATTTTCTGCTCAGAAACGGGAGTAATATAATAGCAAGTCAAGTGAGTGGAGGCATAACACTGGTTCATTTCGGAAATCATATCAAGCAATCTGCCAGCAAACTAAATATTAGGAATAACTACAGTACAATTCTAGGTCTTCAAGATCTACCACCTAGTATCTATTAAAGTGTATAATTCTCGGGGGAGGGGGACTTGGTAGGGAAATGGGAGGCAGTGGTGGGGAAGAGGCATAAATGTTTAATAAATAAATAAATAAATTTAATAAAGTGTATAATTCTGACTATATTCACAAATACTTACAAAAATACAAATATTGACACTATTACAGAGTTAGAACTTTGATACAAAACTACCAATATGAAAAAAAAAACTTCAATCAGAGAACAGAATAAATACTTGGCTTAAATTCTCCTAAAAATAATTTTATGTGATTCTTTTCATTGATTTTTTAATATTACTCATCTAATTGCTGGAATTTGGCACTTTCTATGAGAATAGTTACCAAATTAAAGGTAAGAATTCCAGATGAAGTGGTAGAGCATTCTACTGAATCTAGGCCCTCTAAAATACAACACTTTTGAGAAAGAAATGGAAGCATGAAATGTTTGTTAGATTTCTAAAAAACAGGCAGCCTGATTAATATATCCTTTGCATCTCCAGATGCCATAGTTTCTGAATAGGCATATATCAACTTGTAGGAAATGTAATATCAAGTATTTTAAAGAAAAGTAATTTGGTATATTTACATACAAACAACCTTAAAGTGGTCAGCTAAACAATAGAATCCTTGCATAAAACAATACAATGTTGTTTAAAGATGTACATAAAAGTATACAGGAGACAATTCCTATTGTTCATTTTACTACAAATACTAGAAAAACCTTGTTTATTTTTCCTTGTGTGTTGTTTTACACCTTCCAATGCAATACCAACTTAAGTATGCTGAGTAGTAATTAAAGAAATGAAAACAAATATGTCTAAGGCAAAAGCACACATATTGTTAACTGCTAGATAGTTATAAATCAGATATTATTTAAAAATCTATGCTCTATCTAGAAACTGTGCTAAACATGGGTTACTATTAATAAATTAATATGATCATGATTCTGAATAATAATAAAATGAAACTTAATTTTAAAATAGTTATGTTTTTAATGGACAATTGTTTCCTAAGAATGTATATGTTCATCTTGGAGGAAATTACTAAATTTCTTAAACACATGAAATACTAAATTTGTAACATCTAAGTAAGTTGTTCTAAAAGATACAGGATTGGTTTGTAAAAACTATCCTGGCAATTTTCAGGATGACAAAAGACTAATTTAGTGTTAGAATTCAGATTATAAAAATTTTCAGGGTTCACAGACCTGTTGGGTATAATATCAGTGTAATTTCCCTAGAGAATCTGGTGTTCTCTAAAAGTACATACATTTATTTAGAGCATACCAGACTCTTGGCTACTATCATGTTTCTATAGAAAATGGATGTGCTACCTAATGTCTTTAGAATGTTCTTTTCATCAATGTTTAACATTGCAATCATTCAAGTTAAACGAGTGAAGTCATCCTTTGCTTAAAAGCTTATGTAATTTATTTTCTTCTCAAACAATACAGATAATCAATAGGTAAATGACATAATGAGAAAACAGATACATTATATTTTGCTCATGTCAGGAAACTTTAATATTTAAGTCTAAGGTTTCTAAATAATAGCTGGTAGAATTCAAGATCAGTATTTTGGAGTACTAGAAGTAAAATAAGTAACTTTCAGAATTCAGGTTTGAATATGAGTTGCCTTGTTTTTGACTACCACTTCTAAATGAATTTACAATAGTTGTTTGATAATCAGCTTAGCTGAACAAATAAATTCTGATAATTTTTTGTTAGCCAAATATTGCTATACTATATTTTACATCTCAGTCTCAAACCATGTGTTTCTTGTATGGTATTCTGCACAGCTTACCTCCAATAAGGTTGGAACATTTTATCTTTAAACAAACACATTGATTCAATGATGCCACAGGAATGACTCTACTGGTGATCAACGGATTCACTATACATGCTGCAATTGAATAGTAAGAACGTTTGTACTGAAATGCAATGTAATTCCTATCAGATCCAAAGAATATACCTCATTTCTACTACGAAGTATTGTGCTTGCTGGTGACACATTCAGACCAATTATTACTAATGAACAGAAACCCCTTCCAGGTGAAACCACACACATGTTTAGGTTTGTTCATTGCTGTCCTGCTTCCTCACTGCTCTCCTGTAAGAGGAATTTCCTGATAGAGTATGTGGCTAACTCTATGCTTCTCTTCTTGGAGAGCTGCTCCTGGCTTTCACTTGGCATCACTTGGCACTGACGTTTCTCAAAGCTGTCAAAGACTTTTCTTTACACATATGCTTTTCTGTTTCAGACATAGATGTTAACCCTCATTGTGAATGTTAGATTCCACCTGTTAAACCACTCTCCAGATTGATCTAATTTATCTTTCTTTCCCCACAGGCTGCTTATAAAGGCACATGAGCAAAATGGATGGAGGCAATCACTCTGTGGTGTCAGAATTTGTGATTTTAGGGCTTGCCCACTCACAGAATCTTCAAGTCTTACTATTTGTGGTGTTTTCATTATTTTATCTGCTCATCGTGTCCGGAAATATTGTCATCATGATTTTAATCACCACTGACCCCCATCTCCATTCTCCCATGTACTTTTTGTTGGCCAACCTGTCCTTTGTTGATATGTGGCTTTCCTCGGTCACCACTCCTAAAATGATTGCAGACTTTCTCAGGGAAAACAAATCCATTTCCTTTGCAGGCTGCATGTCCCAGGTCTTCTTTGCCCATTGCATTGCTGCAGGAGAGATGGTGCTGTTGGTGGTGATGGCTTATGACCGGTATGTGGCCATCTGCAAACCACTCCACTACTTTACCATTATGAACCTGAGAAGATGCACTGGGCTGGTGTTGACTTGCTGGACCATTGGCTTTATTCATGCCATGAGTCATCTTGTGGTGATTGTGGAGCTGCCTTTTTGTGGACCCAAAGAAATTGATAGTTTTTTCTGTGACATGCCATTGGTAATCAAGCTAGCCTGCATGGATTCCCATGATCTGGACATTTTAATGAATGCTGACTGTGGGGTTGTGGGTGTAACCTGCTTCTCTCTGTTGCTCATTTCCTACACGTATATCCTCATCACTGTTCACCAGAGCTCTAAAGCTGGTGCATCTAAGGCTCTGTCCACGTGCAGTGCCCACATCACAGTGGTGATGATCTTTTTTTGTGCCCTGCATCTTCATCTATGTGTGGCCCCTCAGTATCACCTGGTTGGACAAATTTCTTGCTGTGTTTTACTCTGTATTTACACCTCTCCTAAACCCAGCCATTTATACACTGAGAAATAAAGAGATGAAAAATGCTATGAAAAGGTTTATAAACAACTACATGGATTCTAAAGGAAATTACTAACAGAAACTTACTAAATATTTCAAGTAATAGAGATGATCTCACAAAATAAGTTTAAAATTGGAAAATTTACTTATAGTCAATATCTTTACCAGTCTACTAGTAAATACATTTCAGAGATCTTAATTCTTACTAATCAGTCAGCATAAAATTTTAATTATTAACCAGGAATAGAACTATGAATGATGAATGATCCTTTTTACAGTAATGCTATTCAACCCATTCTGCATTCTCTTTTGCCTTCCATAAAATATAACAATGTTTTTTACCAAAATTATATGCTTTCTCTGTGATTAATAACTTAGTAAAATTTATTTGAATATAATTATGTATATTACACATCCCCTGAAATTTCAACTTAACCCCTGCCAAATGGAAACATCATCATTTTTACTTATCACAGATATCTAACAAAATGCTAATGGAGATAGGAAGAAAAAATAAGAAAAGATGAGATAAAAGTAATAAATCACACATGCAACAACAATGGACTTTGCTGTGTATTCTTTTAAAACTCAATGTGCATAATATAATAATAAAAGTTTACTAATTCTAAATTGTCTCAGTCTCGAGTACTGAAATTTTTCAGGTGATTATTAATCATTTTGCAAAAATTTTAAATATAAAGTTCCTGAGGACCGTGTGCGTGACTCCACTGTTTAATTCATGAATTTGTGCTTAATCTACTTGTTAACACATAACAGACCTCTAACATATACATTTGTAAGAATCTGTGCTGTGCTATCTCCCTATAATTTATAGGTCAGGAAAGCTCCAAATGCCTCCAAAATAAGAGTGGCCATTTCCATTGTTCTCATTTACCCACCATAACTAGTTGGTATGACCCTATTGCTGAAGGCACAGCATACTTTGGCTTCAAGGCAAAGAAAAATCAGTTTCAAAGTGACAGAGATACTTTTTCTAATCTGACATGAATTCATTGTATTAAAAGGGGCTATGTAGGCCACAAGAGACAAAAGACAACTGGGCTCTTATCTATCTCTGGATTTTGCATGCAATGTATGACCTACCAAGCAAGATGTGGCCACTGATCCGATAATGACATTGCTCTTATGGAGTAACTCATCACTTTCTTATTGGATTTGAGGTCTATTCCATGGGAAATAATTTATAACTAGACCCATAAGCCTGATTGAAAGCCTGTAGCTGGAAGAGTCAGAGGCCAATTTCTAAAGGGTGAATCTAAGTTTGCAAAATGGTCAAAATGTCAAACTCATGTTAAACAATCATATTTGTAACCATAGGGCTGTACTATTATCAACCTTAGTGAGCGAAGATTTTTTTTTCTGAAGGGGTTAGTGATTAATGTAGAGACACAATAATATTCAAAGCTCTGAGAAGCCAACTGAACCCCAATAAGTTGGTTTATGTACATGTATTTTCCAATATTTGTAATTGTGACTCCGCAATAAGAAATGTATGAATGAAGGTTCTCTCCCACCACGCTTCCTCTCACTTCCCATGGCCTCACACCTAGCTGGGGATTACCATGTACCTTTAAGTAACCCCTCAGCTGTTCTATGTCATAAACCTCACTAAGCCTTCGTGACTTAGGCACTAAGAAGGTCTTTGATAAAAATCATACTTTGGTCTGTATTTGATGACCTTTGGGATTGTTAAACATTTAATAGTGTCTCCTTGGGGAATCTAATGCATAAGGGGAAGAAACCCTACAACTCCAGCCAAATATATTTCAAATAAAAAATAAATAATCAATACTGAAGGAGAAGAAAGGGCCTCTGACATACTCTTTGGTAGGTAGTTTATCTTTAAATTAACTTTTTGAGTGAAAGCTATAGTTGTATCTGTAACATACAGAGATATACAAAAAAAAAAAAAAAACACATCTGAGCTTGATACAGAAATGACACCTGGGGAATCCAGAGTAGGAAGCAACAGGAGTCCAGAACAATGGAAGTAATCATTTAGAAATAAGATTTCTTATCCGAAAAGAAGAGAATTATTTATTTCTATGGATAGTTTAAAATGCTTTACATGTTCATGTTACTAAATGGACTTTCTTTTGCTGATTATTTGCTGTTGCATCATTTCATTTTCAATTTAAACTATTACATTTTATATTTATTTTTCTTCCAAAAAAAAAACATGCAGCTATCTTTTAAAAAATACTTGTCCTCATTTATGCAGCCATTTCTAGGCAGGACTTCCTAAATTGACCATTTTCATTTTATTTAACAGCTATTATCCAGAGGGTTGTAATTACAAAAATGCACAGAAACAAATATGAGTCAAGTTGTTGCTGCTTTGGAGTAGCAGCGGCTACATCTCTAAAATGTATCTCCCTCTCACAGTGACCACCAGATACTAATAACTCCTCAGCTAGGGCTGAGGACTAAGGGGAGACTTGAAGTACAATGTGTGAGATTAGAATTGGTGTTGCTGATGCTATATTCTCTTTCTTTCTCTCTCTCTTCCTATTTTGATATTTTACAACTATAGATGTGTATATGCATGATGTATATATTCTAGAATACAGCGATATATATGCATATATATATATACATTTGCTAATATTTAAAGTTAACTGCTAGCAGTAAGAGAAAACACATAATTATGCTTTCTGATTCATGAACACAACACCACTGTATTACCAAAAATAGAATAAAGCACGTGTCTAATTGAACTTCTATATCAATCTTCCCTTTGAATAAAATGCAAACTGATTATAAATGTTAATATTAACTCAATCTACAACTGGAAAACATCAAATTGCAAAACAAATGACAAAAAAATAAATTTCAACAAATAAAATAAGGTGGAATTTTAGAAAGAACTCCATATTAAATGATCTAAAAATGTATCAAGTGAAAAATCAGAGAAGACTAAATTATCATATTTTGGAAAGCATACTTGGTCAGTAAAACTGTAAAATGCAAATAAATCATTTGCTGTTATTCTTTACCAAAACCAGTTTTTTTTTTCCATTTGTTGCTACTGGTTGTTAGCACAGTTTGCGTTTCCCTGATGATTAATATAACGCAGCTCATTACTGCTTTTTGAAGTATGTTTGATAATTTCCATAATGAATGCCATGTATTTTGATCATACACACTTCCAGCCCTCCCCCTGCAACTCCTTGTTGCTCCTGGCAACATACCCCATTATGGACTTCATGCCTTTTTGTCACTCCCTAAGTCAAGTTGTTGCTGCTTTGGAGTAGCAGCAGCTACATCTCTAAAATGCATCTCCCTCTCACAGCGACCATCAGTTACTAGTAAGTCCTCAGCTAGGCCTGAGGACTCATGCTTCACTCGCCCACCAATGCTGAAAGGTGACTAGCTTTATATCATGGTGGATTCACTCAGTTAGCAAGAGGTGCCTTGACTCAGTGAATGGGGTGGTCATATCCAGAAGACACTGATTCTCAGCAGTCATTCCCAGCATCTCTTTTACTGTCTTTCTGCCACTTTTTTCACAATGATCCCTCACTGCAGGCAGGGCTGGGGTGATAAAGACATCCATTTAGGGCTGAGAACTCCACACTTTCTATACTTTGAGTTTCTCTATTAAGCATTATTGCCTGTTGCTGAAAAAAAAAAAAGCTTTTCTAGTGAAGCTGAGACCTGTACTAACTCTGTGCATCCAAAGATGAGTATTTACAGTAAGTAGGTTGAGCAAGAGTCACTTAAGAATGTTTTGGTAGCTGAAAAATTTTGTTTTAATACTTGGAGTGTGATTGCAAGAATGCTCACTTTATATAAAACCATTTGTCTCATTGAAGTTTCTGTATTCTAGTTTTTGAAATCTTGATGAATATAAATTAAATAAAATTCAAAACTTTGTAGAAAACTGGAGATACATAAATCCAACCTACAATCTACCTTGTCTGGGAGCCAGGGATTCAACTATCATTGCCAAAGGCAAATCCCATCAGCGCATTCTCTGTTGATAATGGAACTCAGTAAACAAGCAAAACTTTGCTCTTGTGACTGGAGGCCATGGGCATCTTCAGGGAGATAGAACAACATCAACATGCAAAGTTTCTGTTGCTGCTGTGTGACAGTCCCCTGTGTAAAGAGTGCCACAGAGTTTTGCCATAATAAAAACAACTAATTAAGAGGGCTAATTGTGCTTGGACAGTGACCAAAAGGAACTGCAGAGGCCAAGTGCTGGCTGCCAGGAATCAGTCTGCCCTGGGAGTTGCTCTTGGAATCACATCAGCTCTCCCACAGCAATGAGAGGGAAGATGCTTAATGGGTCACCGGGGGATGACACTGATTTCTGTGAATTGCCATTTCTTTACTCTTCTAAGAGTAAGCCTATCAAGCTGAAAAACAGGCAAATTAGAACTGAACACAAAATAACAAAAGGAAAAATTTGAAACACTATTGAGAGTTGTTTCTGTACTATCTATGTCAAGAACAAAGAATCATATAGTCTCAGGGACCCTGAAGCTGAAGATGGTAGTAAAATTTAATGCTTTGCTACTTATTAATTTCTTCATAGAAAATGGAAAAATTAATAGTATTAATAAGGTGAAAGCCACACCAAAATCCAGAGGGAATAAATATTCATTACCTAGTTGACCATAAAACTTTTAATTAGAAATTATATAAAGCATTTTTACCAATACAGATTTTCTAAGTGGATTCTAGTCTGAGCAGACCCATCCAAAGGCTGACTTCCTACAACAGTTTCATAAGTAATCTTAAATTCTGAAAACTCTCAAATGTTTCCTGATATTACAATTAGTGAAATACATATATACTAAAAATAAATTTAAATTTAGAGAAAATAGCCAATCATATTTAAATCCATACTTAATAATATAAATAAAGTATTTTGACAAATAATTGATGATGACAAACAGTGTATTTTCTACTTACCCTTTTAGCCTATCCCCCAAATTGGTTAATCATATTTGAAAACAGGAAACCTGCTCTAGGACATATCCATCTACCATATCTGCTCATGTTTGCTCCCTGTGGTTTTGTATGTATGTATACAGACATATATGCACATGTTTGTGTGTGCACATGTGTCTATATGCACATATGTGTGTATAAACATATATGAAACAAAGGGGAGACACCTACATACAAACACAGAGATGGAAGGTGGAGAAAACAGGTTAGAACAGTTTGTTATTATTATAAGATAATTACACAATCATATAATCAACATGATTTTGAAATCATCTACATCAAGAAAGAAACAGAGACTAAGAAACTAGATATGTCCCACCACTGCAGTCTCAAATCAGTACTCAGAATACAGTTTAATTCAGCAAATGTTTCCTGAGTGGCTATAGGATGTCAGAAACAACAGCTAACAAATAACGTCAACTAAGGAATCGCTCTACTTTATCTCTGCCATTTTATTATCTCCTGTGAGAGCCAGCAGGTAAAGAGAGAAATGGTGGAGGGGACAAGACCATAGTATGAAGAACTGAGTAGATAGATGGTGAAGATAATGCAAGAGAAGAAAGTATTTAAGAAAGTTTCCAAAAGGAAATGAGGAAATGATGGGGGAATACGGAAAGTAAGTAAATATTAACCAAGTGGTTCATGTGTGTATTTGTGCATTTTCTAAACAAAAATATGGGCACGTGGAGTAAGCTGAGAAAGCATAATTTAGCAGGTCTTTGTTACATCTAGATAATTGATTAAAGAATATTAACAACATAAACTACTGGAAATATGTCTAGGACATGAAAATTTCTGGTTATACAAAGTTTGAAATACAAGGGAGAATGGGGTTGTTTTAATAAAGATAGTAGTTTACCTTTTTTTCTTTTTTTAGACAAAACAGAAAGCTTTGTTTTTCCAGGCGGTTGTCCTAACAGAACCCTGTTGTATGCAATGAGTATAGTGATAGCACTGATGATAGATAGCAATGGTGATCATGATTGTAACCAACACTTTACAGGGGACGCAATCTCCAAACCTGAATCCCCACTGTCAATCAGCAGAGCTGTAGTTAATAACAGCAGCAGTTTGAATCGGTATGACCAACATAGGCTTTTGTATTTGGATGCTTGGTCATCTGGGAGTGGTGCTACATGACAGGGTTTGGGAGGTACGGACTTCCCAGAGAAGGCGGGCCTTTCAAAGGAAGCACATCACTGAGGTTGGACTTTGTGGTTTCAGCTGCTCAAGCCAGGTCCAGTTGTCTTGCTCCTCCTCTTGCTCCCTGATGATCTGGATGCAGAACTCTCAGCTCCTTCTCCATCACCAAGTCTGCCTGCATCCTGCCTTGCAGAAATGCCATGATGATAATGGACAAAAACTATGGGTTGTAAGAAAGTGCCAAATAAATACTTTCCTTTGTAAGAGTTCCCATGGTCATTATGTCTCTTCACAGCAATAGACCATTAAGACAATAAATAATAATAATATTGGAGAATATTATTGAAGCAAACATAGTTTTTTCATAAACTCTCAACGCTTCCTGGTGACATAGTAATAATGCCCCTTCCCAATTTAACTCACATCTTGACAATGTAGGATTTCTTACTTAAACAAAATTTGATAAATTATTGCAGTTACCTTGTTTTAAGTTATTGTTTCATAGAGTTTGATTCATTGCAGAATCAAACAGATAATAAGTGTTTTAAGACTCTTTCAGCATTTCTGTCAGGTCACTAGCAAACTGAATAACTGTTAGATATCTGTTGTGCAGCAGCTAATGTGGGAGACAAAGTGAAAATGGACTGAATGCTGTGGGCCCACTTGGTGGAAAGAGACACAGAAGAGTTGTCAATTGCACAGCATAGAGTCCTTCCTAAAGGTCGGAACAATGCTAGTGAGAAGGTCTTAGCAAATTATCCGAGGTCTAAGGACAGTGGAAGCATAGATATTATAAAATGAGTGGCAAGGTTATATTGTCTCAGTATAATTTTTACAATAATTTCTTTGTATGTGCATGAGTGTATGTGTACATGCTTACATATAGGTACATATTGACCATCCATGGTGTCACCAGTCCATCTCCAGAAGAATGATTGTCCGCATCCTGGAACACAGGAGACTTCAGCACCGCACCACCCAGCACAAGGTTTGGGACCTTGGGGACTTACTCTGAATCGTTAGGAGCTTGGAAAATGCAGTCTATGTCCCAACTCTGACAGGGAAACATTCTTCGTCTCACTCTCCTCAGAATATAGTTTCACTTATTTTGTCCTGATTTTCCTCATTTACAGAATCACACAAAACATACTTCAACATATTTTATCACTTGACCACACTTCCCACATTACAAACAGATATCAAAGACAAGTCTTTTAAGTATGTAATTTAAATACCAATAATCTTTTATCCTAAAACTTGACTTCTCTTTCTACTTGGACCTACAACTTCTTTATGAGTATCCAACTTGATTAGCAGATTGAGGGAAAGAAAAATATTGAACTCCTTTTAAAGACAGTTCTGCAGAGCTTGCATATATAGTTTGTGTTTTTTATTTTTTTTTATTTTTTTTATTTTTTTGTTTTTTCGAGACAGGGTTTCTCTGTGGCTTTGGAGCCTGTCCTGGAACTAGCTCTGTAGACCAGGCTAGTCTCGAACTCACAGAGATCCACCTGCCTCTGCCTCCTGAGTGCTGGGATTAAAGGCGTGCACCACCACCGCCAGGCTAGTTTGTGTTTTTTACAAGGTAGTAAGTTACTTGTTTTATTTACCTGTCCATCATATTGGAAGATTTTACTATCTGAGTAATTAAGTCCCTGGGTTCAGTCAACAGTACTATGACAAAAAGATATCTATCATCTCTATATCTCAGAAACAAATATTAGTTTGTGTTGGTTCTCATAACATAAATATCTCTACACCAGAAGAAGATTTTAATTAATCACTAGCAGTAGACCCACTGTCTTAGTCCCTGTTCTATTGCTGTAAAGAGGCACCATGACCAAGGAAATTTTTATCTAAAATAATAAGAAAATTTTTATTTAAAAAAAGCATTAACTGGGAGCTTGCTTAAAGCTTCATAAGCTGGGCCCATTTTTATCATGTCAGGGAGCATGGCAGCTTACATGGCACTGGAACAGGACCTGAAAACTACATCCTGATCCCCTTGCCAAGAGAGAGACAGAGAGAGACTGGACTTAGCTTGGGCTAGCCCATCCCCAATGACACATTTCCTTCAACAAGACCCCACCCCAATCTTTCTAATCCTATCTAATAGTGCCACACCCTGATAACTAAGTATTCAAATGTATGAGCCCATGAGGTCTATTATTATTCAAACCACTGGACCAATGACGTCATCTCACTTTACCCCCCAAATTGGATTTTCAATGTTCTCACCAATTAGTTGTCCAAATCCTACTCAGACTATCTCCACCTCACAGCAAGCCACCATTTAGCTATTCTCTGTGTCGGGCTGCTACACAATAAAGGCATTCATTCCATTATTTAACAGTATTGTGTGAGATGAGAAAAGCATGGGTAAAAGTGAAACAGAGCACATATGAACATATAACATAACTAGATTCTGGCTTTGCCAATGTTGTGCTTGATGTGAACCCAAACTGCTTTAACACTTCAAATTCAGGTGTTCATTACTTCTTTTATATACGTAAAGCCATATAACATAGTAATTTGATAGTCAAAATGTAGCAAATTAACTTAAATATAGCCCTCCATAGTCAGACTCAAGCAGGATTTATATGTAAAGCAGGATTTGTACATATCAATTCTGGACTGTCTCTACCTGTATCATTTATTTTTCCATTGTTGTGATAAAATACCATGTTCAAAAGCAACTTAAGGAACAAAGAGTTTATTTCTAGTGATGGTTCCAGAGGATGGGAGTCCATAATGGTGGGGAAGGTGTAGAATTGAGGCCATTAATAACAAATGTTATTTTTGAAATGTGCATGTTACTAGCAGTCATATTGTTGATTTTTAGTGTTGTATTTGTGATATCTGTGGTACCTTGTATTTTAGTAATTTTATCTTCATGCTTCTTTCCATAGTCTCTTACCTATGCTCATGCTTTCTTTAGCCCATAATACTTCTTACTGTATTTTCTTTGGTTTGGTGGTAGAATATAAATTTTTGTGTTTTTTATATCTTTAAAACATTTTCTTTCTCTTTAACATACTGTGGATAGTTGACTCTCCCTTGTGGTCTTTTAGGACTTGGAGTGCATTGCTCCAGGCTCTTCTGGATTCCATCAAGAAATCAGCTGTTATTCTGAAGAGTTTTCCTTTGTCTGTAACTTGTTTTTTTTTCCTCTTGTAAGTTTTTTTTTTCTGTATACTTGGTGTTTTAGCTATGACATGTTGTGAGGATTTTCTCTTCAGGTCCTGTCTTTTTTGGTGTCCTGTGCATTTCTTGTCCATACATACCTGTATCTTTCCTCTATTTGAAGAAGTTTTCTTTTATGATCTTGTTGAAGATCTTGTTTAGCCTACTGATTTGGTATCCTTTGCCCTCACCTATGCCTATAGTTTAAAGACTTGTTCCATTTATGATGTCTCACATTTAATGCATGCTCTTTTTCATTTTTTTTCAGGTTCTTATATTCCATTCTTATTTGGTTTCAATTTTCTACTTTATTTTTGAGTTCTGATATTCTATTCACTGTCTGAGTCATTATAATTGAAGGGGTTTTTGTGTTTTCTAGTTGAATTATTGGAATGATTGGGATTTTCAATTCCATCTTCATTTCAGTTTGAATTCTCCTCTGTGTTTCTATCTCCTTATTGAATTCTGTTCTCAAGTCCTGGATTGTCTTCATCATTTCCATCAGGCTTATGTTTGCACTTTTTTGGGTATAGCTTGAGCATTTATTCTTCTTAAATTCTTTGTCCCTAATTTCATTATCTCTTTCTTTGTGTTTTCTTTAAATTCCTTGAATGCTTTGTTGAAGTTTGCAATTGTTCTATTAAATTCTGTGTCCTAGAGTTCCTGTAGGTAATTTTCAGTGGTAAGTATTTCTATATAACTGGTAGGCTTTGAGAAGAGATACTAGCTTGATCTTTCATATTTTTGTATTTTTGCAATGAGACATAGGCATGTGGAATTCTTTTGTTAGTTGTGTCTGATATGGATACAGGTTGAGACAAGATAGAGGATTGTGGATAGACTGGGCCTTGATTGTGAAAGTGGCTAAGGTGGAATCATGTCAGGTAGGTAGAGAGTACCAGGCTACAGTGCAGGATGTACATCCTGGCCCAAACCTGGGTATGTGGGTAGATATGGCTGGTAGGAGACATATATTTGGCATCAAATAGGTTGTGGGTTGGAACACAGGCAGAGTGGGTCCAGACCAAAGCCTTGAGGTTGATTGTAGTGAAGGAAAGAGTGGCTAGAATCAGTCAGGGCACTTGGTTTAAGACCCTGGGTAGATCTGCCATGTTGAGGAGAACAGGAAGGGGTCACCGTGATTCACTGGACTAGACCCTGGAGAGAAATGTGTAGAATATGGCTGGATAAAGAAGTTGAATGTGAAGTGTCTACCTAGCAATATTAAAGTGAAAGATATAATGTGTTTTTAAAAAAAAAAACTTTGAAGAAACATGGGTATTTTCTAACACAAGATAAGAGAACCATCCATCATTATTAAAAATATTTTTTCTTTTTTAAAATTTTATTACTTAAAAAAGTACCTATTCAAATTCCCAATCCCTCCACTCCTCCCACTCCCTCCACAAGTCCTTCTACCCCACCCCTCCAATCCTACAGAGGACAATGTCCCCTGCCCTGAATGCTCCTGCCCTGTGGAAAGCACAAGGCCCTCCCTACTACACCTAGGTTGAGCAAGGTTTACATCCAAAGAGAATAGGATCTCAAGAAGCCAGTACATGCAGTAGAGACAAATCCCAGTGTCACTATCAGTGGCCCCTCAGTCTGCCCAACTGTCAAGCCCCTTAAGAGGGCCTTGTTTGTTCCCATGCTCTTTCACTCCCATTCGAGTGAGCTGGTGAGTGAGCTGGTGGAGTTGGTGAGCTACCATTAGCTCAGGCAAACTTTCACAGTGGATGAACCCCTCATGGTCTTGAATTCCTCATACTCTCACTCCCTCCACTCTTCAACTGGATCTTGGGAGTTCAGTCCAGTGCTCCGATGTGGGTCATTGCCTCTGTTTCCATCTGTTGTTGGACAAAGCTTCTATGGTGATATTTAATATAATCATCAGTCTGACTACAGGGTAAGATCAGTTCAGACACCCTCTCCTCTATTGCTGGAAATGTAGTATAATTACTACATATTTGTGCACATCATCTGAATCGACACATTCCTTTTTTAAATGTACAAGAGCATTATTAAAGAACATAACACTCATTGATTATGCACATCAGGGATGCCAATACAAAATGTTCCATACAGAAAACATTATTATTCAAAGATGTTTTTATACTATTTATGAGATGTTTCTAAAAGTTAATAGTGTTTTGAAAATTCTCTTTATTGCTGCCTTCATTTCTTTATTCCTAAATGTATAGATAACTGGATTTAGAAAAGGAGTAAAAACTGCATCGAAAAGAGCAAGAAATTTGTCTATTTGGGAGTCAGGATGTGGCCATGTATAAACAAACAGTGTGGGACCAAAGAATAAAAACACCACAGTGATGTGAGCTGAGAGAGTGGAGAGGGCTTTGGATGAACCTCCTGAAGAATGTTTCCAAACACTGAACAGGATGAAGATGTAAGAAATGAGAAGCAACAAGAAAGAGCCTACACAGATGAACCCACTGTTGACAGTGACCATGAACTGCAATTTGTAGGTGTCTGTACATGCCAATTTGAGAAGCCGAGGAAGGTCACAGTAAAAGCTGTCAAATACATTTGGGCCACAGAAGGGTAAGCCAATAACAAAAGCCAGCTGGAACAATGAGTGACTAATGCCCAGGACCCAAGAGGCAGCCAGACACAAAACACACACTCGTGGGCTCATGATGGTCAGGTAGTGCAGAGGCTTACATATGGCCACATATCTGTCAAATGCCATAGCCACAAGCAGCACCATCTCCACACCACCAATGACATGAATAAAGAAGATCTGAGTCATACAGCCTCCAAAGGAGATGACTTTGTACTTTCTAAACAAATCATAAACCATCTTGGGGGAAGTAACGGAACAGGCTGCCAAGTCAATGAAGGAGAGACCTGCCAGTAGAAAGTACATGGGGGAGTGTAAGTGAGGGTCAGTGATCACAGAGAACACAATGAGGATGTTTCCAGTCATGCTTAGCACATAGAGCACAGAGGCGAGCACAAGCAGGAGGAGCTGAATCTCCCAAGAGTGGGCGAATCCCAGAAACACAAACTCAGACACCTCTGTGTGGTTCCCTCTATCCATTGATCCAATCAACTGGTCTATAGAACCTGAGAACTAAGAAAATGAGGAAGAAAGTAGAATTATTAGGGATTACAGTAATTTAATTATTTGTGCTTTATTATAACTATAACTACTTAATAAAATTTTTCACATGGGATAAATAATGATGATATTAATGATAGTGAGAATGACAATGGTGTTGCATAAATAACAGCATAATTCAACACAAAGCCTTTCATAGCCTAAAATTAATTAGAAAATAACATAAAGCTAAATTTTTCACAACAGCAATACTAATAAATGGATTATGCAAGCAAGAAATTCCATTTGCTTACAAATATGAAAGAATGCATGGGAAACTTACTTTTCTCCAAAGGTACGAAAGACACAGTGTTAGTTACATCTGACTATGCCATACACTTCATTCCAATTTTTATCTTTTACATAAAACTTACACAAAGAGACTATATAACAGGAAATACTAACTTAAAAATTAGTTGTTGAATCTCCACCAAGAAGTTCAGGAAGTTAGAGATATATGATACTTAAGTTAGAACTGAATTTTTAAAAATAGTCTAAATCATAAGATATAGTTTAAGATTAAATACATGAAATATATGTATACACACACATATATATATACATATATATACATATATATACATATATATACATATGAAGCTCAACGACTTTAACGAAGGCAGAATGTACATTCTTTGTCATGTTGACCAGGCTCCTTATTCTTCTAAGTCACCTCTTTTTTTTTTTATTTTATTTTCGAGACAGGGTTTCTCTGTAGCTTTTGGTTCCTGTCCTGGAACTAGCTCTTGTAGACCAGGCTGGCCTCGAACTCACAGGGATCGCCTGCCTCTGCCTCCCAAGTGCTGGGATTAAAGGCGTGAGCCATTTTAATGTGGTTTTAAAAATAGGAGATCATCCTGACCCTTTTAAATATACAGCTAAGTGATATTGAATATCTCATATTATTGCAAAACATATATTCCAAACTTTATGATGTAACTTTGAAATGTTATATTTATAAAACAACTCTTAAACATGACTCCTAAGACCCTTTTCTAGTTTCTAATAGCCATTCTACTTTCTATGCCTGACAATTTGACAACTTCATATGATGAGTACATTTGGAATCACATGGGACCTTGCTTTCTGAAGCTAGTTTGTCTCTTTTATCATAATATACTTCAGATCTGTCCACTGAGTCTTTTCTCATCTGCTTCCAAGTCTATAAGATTATACCATGCCTCTACTGCTCATTGCATTACACTGGTTATTCTGGAGCCTGTGCCTCATCTTGCCATGCTTTCTCAAGGCCTAAGAAATACACAAATATGCCGGGCAGTGGTGGCGTACGCCTTTAATCCCAGCACTTGGGAGGCAGAGGCAGGCGGATCTCTGTAAGTTCGAGACCAGCCTGGTCTACAAGAGCTAGTTCCAGGGCTGGCTCCAAAACCACAGAGAAACCCTGTCTCCAAAAACCAAAAACCAAAAAAAAAAAAAAAAGAAAAGAAAAAGAAAAAAGAAATACACAAATATTTAAGATTTCACACTATCTTCTATTAATGTAAGCACTGATAGGAGGGTTAGGAATTTTCTGCTGATAAAAATAAAGAAAGGCTTTCTGTGGGAAAATAAAATCACCTAGTAGACACCTAGAACTATTTAACTCTGGCTTTACCATTGTTCAGGCTGAAAAATTCTGAGACTCAAAATTACAAATTAAACTTCTCTTATTCCCACTATTAGCAGAACTAGGAACCAGAACCCAGGACTTTAGATTCTTGACTTATAAACTGCACATTCTCTAAAACATTACCTAAAAATGAAAATCCAAAATCAAAATTTTAAATGTAAAGTATTAAAATTATCAATTCACATATTGACCTAATTTTTCTGTTATGTGCACTAAAATGATTTGCATGATATTAACAATTAATTTAAATAATAACCATGACTAATAACTGTGAACAAACTCTAAAAATAAATAAAAGTGTCTGTTGCTGCCATGTATCATTTTCACTCGTTACTTTAGGGCTCATTCGGAAAAAAAATCACAATGGTTAAAAAATTGAAGGAATATTTGTTATTGAAATGCCTTTTCTACCTCCACATTATTAATCTTCTAAAAATATTCAACATCCATGGTCATCATGAATATACAAATCAAAAACTACACTGAAATTTCATCTCACCACAATCAAAACAACTGCCATGTGAGAAAACTACAAATACAATGAGAAAATGCATGGGGAAAGGAACCCTTAGTCACTATTGTGCTAACAAAAAATGGTTCAGACACTATGCAAATAAGTATGCAAGCTCTTCACAAGTTAAAATAAGGATTTCTACATATCCTTGTCATATACTAGCACAGGAAATTATCACCGTGCTCCAGAGACACTTGAATGCTTATGGATATTGCGTCATTACTCATACCAAGGTGTGAAATTGACATAAGTGCCTCTTAATAAATTAATAAATAAATGGAATGTGTTAAGTGTACACAATTGGTTTTTACTAAGAGAAAAGTATTATATTGTTTTCAGGAAAATTGATGAAACTGCTTCTAATAGGAAGTAAAATAACCCAGACACAGAAGGACAAATATTGTACAGTTTCTATTTTATACATATAGAGAGCTAAACCTGGAACTAAAAGAAGGAATAATTAAAGGTACAGAAGAAGAATATGACAAGGAGTGTAGGGAGAGCCTAATAAAGGATAGTACAAGAGGTAAATATAGTAAACAATCTTTGTAAGATTCAGTAGAAATTTCATAATTAAAGATTTTATAAAATTAATAAATATTAACAAAATATCAATGAAAATTCACAATACTTTCCTAAACCATACCATCTCATAACAGGATTTTCCCTAATATCTGTAGGTGCCCAACTCAGTAAACCAGTTAGAAAAGCATAAATTGCACAGAGAGTAGTTGTAATATAAAGCAATAGGCAGCCTATGATATACAGAGTTGAAGAAATTACATTTTACATGTATAAAATGAGCATGAAATAAGTAAATTATGTTATCTATAAAATACAATATATTTAGGGAGAATGTGAACTATGGTGGGATATGAGTAATAATACAATAAAAAGTACTTTTTCTACAATATGTAGAATCTTTACTCAGATGAGCTATGTTTTTCATTTCTGTCACTACAGGTTCACAATGGACATGAAAGTCAGTAAATATTTCTAGAGTGAATAGTATTGCTAACACCTCCTATTTTTTCCATGTCTTCAAATAGTATATAAATTGTGATTAGTTATAGGCACTAAACACAATTAGTAGTCTACTCAGAAGCATTGTGGTCTTCACAAAACAACAAAATAATTCTTGCATGGGCTAAGGAGAAAGATTTCTTATGTAGATACACAATGTTTAAGCAACATTCTGAGAGGTAAAAAGTAATAAAATAAAAAAAGAAAATGGGTGTAAAGCAGAATCGGAAAAAATATGGAAAGTGATAATGCAAGAGGAAGAGAATATACAAAAGGGGAAATCTAGGAATTCAAATAAAAACGAGCATGATCCTAAGTAAATAAGAAGATCCGATTTTTACTTCCAATCAAACTGTCTGGAATTGCTCCTGGCTCTGAGATTAAGGGGAAAAACAAAACAAAACAAAAACATCACTCTTTCCAGTACCTGGATTTCCAGTACTCACAAGTTGCCTAATTGCCAACATGATAATGGGAACAAAAATTGTTTCTTTCATGCTGAAGTGTAGCTCTTCACAGTTGATGGCTTCTGGTGACTGGGTAGCAAAGGACTCGGTTTTCTTTAAGGGATTAGTCATTGGGAATTTGACCATGTTTTGGTGCGCATATGGGCAAGACATATTAAACGTGGTGGGTTATTTTCTTTTCTTTTCCTTCTTTTTTTTTTTTTTGAGGGGCCACTGGAGGAGGGCAGTAGGGTGGGAGGGTGAACCTGGGAGGAAAGGGAAGCCAGTGTGATCACAGTGCAATGTCTGAAATTTACAAATAGTTAATAAAAATATTATATTGAAAAAAAATGTTTCTTGAGAAACAATGGACATGTGATTCACCCAAAAATATGATTGTCACGAGTACTTAAGAAGCCAGTGTGTAGCGAACAGAAGACCCTATAATAGTATAACATACATATGTACTTAGTAGAGGCAAAATTTGATCTTTCAGACACTCCTCATAAATTTCTACCTCTCTTCTCGAATAGCTCTAACAAGAGAAAATGTAGGGAATGTTTTATTACAGTACAGTGATGAGTGGCGTGGATTTTGAAATCTCCCCAGACTTTTAAATTACTCTCTATTTGCTCTCTAAGCATGGTAAAGTATTGATGGAAATGACAATATACATTTATCATATCTATTCATCATTTAGTACTTTTTGGTCATAGCCACATATTGGACATAGTGACATATGAATGGAAAACACATACACAATTTATGTAAATCTAATAATTAATAGTGGATACAGAAGACAAGTCAAGTCAAATGTAAGCATAATTCTTTTGATTCTCATTCCAATAAAAAATTTTAGTAAATTATTTTGTTATTAGAATGTATTTGCTAAAGATGTTGTTTATTTGGTGCTTTAAAAACAGTATCTACTGACATTTGTATAATAGGGATAGCATGGTAACTGTTACAGAAGCACCATAGCCTCTGTAAAGCCTAATCAAAGCACAAGGAGACACTGTAGCTGGATGATCAGAGAACCGAATTTTGAAAAGGTAGTATTGAACAACAATTTGATAAATGAAAATATTTAAAGATAAAACTTGATAAATCCTTTTGAGAGGAAGACAAGTATCAGAAGTGACAGTCTAGTTCAAGACACTCTGGGACAAGGATGAGAGCATAGGTTGGAGTAAGCATAGAACTGTTTAGAACACTGGAAAACAAAATTAAAGGCAGTTTGATAATATTGCTTGGGCTTAGGCTTTAAGATGATTACACATTGTTAACAAATTAATTCAGGAGAGTGAACTTAGACTGCTGAGAGAGGAATTAATGAGATCAGTGTTCATGGAAGATGATCATCATATTGGTGTATAAATTCTAAGGACAAAATAAGTAGTTACCCTAATTTCCCAGGAATATCAGAGTATACACGGACAGATGATTTTCATCACACAATCAATACAATCTCCATCCCTAAAACAGAGATACTTGTATCCTCTAATATTGTTACTATTCTTCCCTTACCTACCTTTTGTGATAAGGGAACAAAAACAACAATGTTATTACAGATAGAGTTGTAATCTGCCCCAGGCTCTCTGCAGGACTATTGGAGACATGTTAGTATGGATGTTAACTGTAACTCTAGAAGGAAGTGACCAAATAGTGCCACAGAGATCTGAGATTGTTTGAGAGACTAAAATCACATGACCTAAAGAATTATCCCACAGGAATATTTGTATTTTCCCATGGTGGCCAGGTAGAGAAGCTGTTAATGGGAGAAATAGACTTGTAAATCCCCTATGAGAAGAGACTTTGCTGTTTAGAAATACTTTGAAAATTACTTCATTTGTTGGCATATTTTCTTTTTTATTCTTTGAAATTTGCATATATATATATCTACAATGTAATGTATCCAACCACATGTTAAGCTTTCAAGCTTTAAATTACTCAAATTTTGCCAACTTTATGGTTTTTTTTCTTCTTAAATTAACCAATGGATCCACTTAATGCTGTCCATATGTTCAAGGATATGAGATGATGCAATGGAGCAAAGACGAATGACCAGTGATCACAGTCTCAAAGAAGAATATTTCTCCCTTCCCTAGCACCTATCATCTGCCCATAGTTCCCTTGCTGGAGGTAGAGAGTTGTGAGCACTTTCCCCATTTAGGCTAGAATTTTGACTAACTTGATCTTATATAGATTTGGGACAGGTAATAACAGACTCTGAAGTTCATTAATGTAACAGCAGTGTCAAGTTCATAGCATTCCTCCTCCTCATCCATCTCCTATGTTCTTTCTGCTTTCATTTCCAAGAAATTCTGTGAGCTTTGGCCACACAAATGAGGGACTCAGAAGCACTCACTACATGGCAACATATAGCCACTACACTTGCCTAAGATCCAGAGAAAGCAACAGAATCAAGGAATGGAATACCCACCCAACAAAGACAAGAACAGATATCAATATCTATAATTCCAAACCCAGATGCCACATCATTAACACACAAGATAATATGTTTTTAGAAAAACTCAGAAACCCTATTACAGTAGCTCCTGAGAAATGCAATATAGCTAAAACACAGCTATTATGAATATGTTCATGACTTTTAAAGAGTTATGAATAAAATCCATTAATGGAGTCTTTAAATATACAAATAAATTTAAATGAAATGATGGCGATAGTTAAAGTCATAAAAGTGTAACTAGAATCAGTAAAAGAACCCCCAAAAATAAAATTGGAAATGAAAATTTTACAAAATCAAACAGAAACCTCAGAGATAAGTTTCATCAACAGAGATGGAAAACATAATCTTAGGCAATAAAGGCAGGATATAAGAACTTGATACCTAAATCAAAGAAAATGTTAAATATAAAAATTTCAGGAACAAGCCATGCAGAAAAGATGGAATATTGTGATAGGCCAATTCTATGAATAATAGAAATTGAGAAAGGAAAAGAAAATTATATCAAAGACGCAAAAAATATTTTCAAGAAAATCACAGAACAAAGTTTTCCTAAAGAAAAAATGTTTTTCAACGTATGACAAGCAAACAGAAAAACAAATAGACTGGACTAGAAAATAAAGTCCCCTTGTCACATAATAATCAAAACACTAAACATACAGAACAAAGAAAGAATATTAAAAACAGCAAGGGGAAAAGACCAGGTAACATGTAAATTACACATTAGAATAACACCTGACATCTACATGGAGGCTACACAACATGGAGGCTACAAAGGCAACCAAGTCTGCAAGAGATGTTCTATAAACGTCTAAGAGATGACAGCCCAGACTACTAGACCTAACAAAACTTTCAGTCACAATTGAGGCAGAAAACAAAACATTCCACAAACAAAAAAAAAAAAAAACAACAAATTTTGAATACTAAGTGCCTACAAATCCAACTCTACAGAAGGCTCTCAAGGAAAACTTTAACTTGAAATGGTCAACCACATCCAAGAAAGCACAAAGAATAAATAACCCTAGACCAGTAAATCAAAAAGAAAGGAACCAATACCATATCAACAAATCATAAGGAATCAACAAAACTTATCATTGATAACCTTCAGTTTTAATGTTCTCAATTTCCTAATAAAAAGACACAGACTGACAGATTGTATTAGAAAACAGGATCTATTCTTCTGCTATATCCTGGAAACATACTTCAGCCGTTCTTTTTCTAATGAGAGACAGAAAGGGAGTGGATCTGGAGAGGGTTGGGGTTGAAAAGAAACTGGTAGGTATAGAAGAAGGGGAAACTATAATCACGATATTATATGAAAAAGAGTCTATTTTAAACAAAAGAAAAAAAGGGAAAAACAAAGAATGTCCTTATGATACTCTGGATTTCCTTGGTGTCTACTGCTATGTCATTCTTTTTATCTCTAATTTTATTAATTTGTAGCTCTTTTCTCTGTGTTATAGTTAATTTTGATAAAGGTTTATCATTATTACTGATTTTCTCAAAACATTAACTTTTCATTTCATCATTCTTTGTATCTTTGTTATTGTTTCTTTTTTATTAATTTCAGCCTGAGTTTGATTATTTCTTGCCATCTACTTTTTAGGTGTTATTTTTTAAAAGTACAGTATTGATATAAAAATAGACATGCTGACCAATGGAAGCAGGTTGAAACCGAAGCATACATACACACACCTGCAGACACTTGATTTTTTAAAATGAAGCCAGAAACAAACTGGAAAAAATGAGAACATTTTCAATAAATTTTGCTGGTCAAACTGAGTGGCATCATGTAGAATAATGCAAATAGATCCATCTTTATCACACTGCATAAACCTCAACTCCATATGAACAAAGGACCTCAACATAAGATTAAATATCCTGAATCTGATAGGAGAGAAAGTGGGGAATAGTCTTAAATTCATTGTAACAATAAAAGACTTTCTGGTCAGGAAATCAATAGCGCAGGCACTAAGAACAATAGTTAATAAATGGACCCTCATGAAAGTGAAAAACTTCTGTATGGTAAATAACACCTTCATTAAAACAAATTGACAGGCTGCAGAGCATCAAGAAAGCAAGTAATCCAAGTTAAAATGAGGTAAAGGACTATGCAGAGAGTTCTCAATAAAACCGGTCTTGCTGAACATAGCGGACAATGAGGACTACTGAGACCTCAAGAACAATGGCAATGGGTTTTTGATCCTACTGCACCTATTGGTTTTGTGGGAGCCTAGGCAGTTTGGATGCTCACCTTACTAGACCTGGATGGAGGTGGGGGGTCCTTGGACTTCCCACAGGGCAGGGAACCCTGATTGCTCTTTGGGCTGACGAGGGAGGGGGACTTGATTGGGGGGGGGGAGGGAAAGGGGAAGAGGTGAGGGGGAGAGACAGAAATCTTTAATAAATAAATAAATAATAAAAAATTAAAACACAAATGGCTTTAAAACACTTTAAAAATGTTCAGCATCCCTAGTCATTAGGGAAAGGTAAATAAAACTATTTTTGACAATTCATTTTACAACTTCCAGAATGGCCAAGGTTAATAAAACAAATGATAGTTTATGCTTGTGGAGATGTGGGGAAAGGGGCTCACTGATTCTTGGCTAGAAGGAGAAAAAATCTTGTCTGGCCATTGTGAAAAATCAATGACATTTCCTCAGGAATCTTGGACTAGATCTACCTCAAAACCCAAACAATGCTTCATTCTAATTAGAGAATATTTGCTCAAACATTTTCATTGCTGCTGTACTCATAATAGTCAGAAATTGGATACAGTTTAGATGTCCATTAACAAATTAATAGGTAATGAAAGTGGTACACTTACAAAATTAAAAAAAATTGTTAAAAAACAAAATTATGAAATCCACAGATAAATTGATGGAGATATAAAAAATTCATCCTGAATTAGGTGACCCAGACCCATAAAGACAAATATTATATTTGTTTTCTTCTATGTGGATGTTAGTTTTTAAGACTTTGAGAAGCATGCTATAATACATAGGAATAGAGTAAAGAAGTAGGAGGAAAGAGCAAATCTCCCAAGAAATATATAGGTACGGGGAGATGTAGGAGAGACTGAAACAAGAGCAATAAGAAAGAGGGAGTTAAAGGAGGAAATCTGGGAGAGACAACTATAACTAAGGCCATTCTATGTGTCATATGGAAACCTAGTATATATAAATCTGAGTTACAAAATTGATAAAGGAAGGTCATTGGTTAAAAAATAAACTGCTTGGATGACCCTCATAGGTTAAAACATAGGTGGGAGGAGTAAACAGAACAGAATGCTGGGAGGAAGAGGAAGTGAGCTCAGAGATGCCATGCTCCCCTCTCCCGGGCAGCTCTGCTCTCTGAGACACCCAATGAAGCTCTGACCCAGAATGGACGTATGTTCAGATCTTTTCTGGTAAGCCACCTCCTGGCTACACAGATTATTAGAAATGAACTAGTCCAGGTGCAAGAGTTAGCGGAGAAGAGGCTAGATATAGTGGGCCAAGCAGTGCTTAAAAGAATACAGTGTCCATGTAATTATTTTGGGGCATAAGCTAGCAGGCAGCCGGGGTGCTGGGGATGCAGCCCCGCCGCTCCTATTACAACACAAAATAATAGGGGAAACAATGCCCCAACTAGACCAGACCTCTGCTACCACCAATTAAGACATCTAATGCCAACTATGGGTTATATTTAGTTGAGTCATTTGGCCCATGAAAACACCAAAACATCTCAGGCTATTAATAAGGCTATTGAATATTCTTTACACATTAATGGTAAGGCCCTGTTACTGAAAAAAAAAACACTTACATATCTTACTGATTACAAAGTAGAGCTGGCAAATAACTAGAACCTTCAGCCAAACTGAAAAGTATTTGTGGTACTAGGAGATAATCTTCACACTACTAAAAAGAGAAAGGTAAACAACAACCTAGCTTCAAACCATTCAGTCTACAAAGGTGACCTGTTTGCATATTATGATGGTGGAATAGTGGCACAAGTGTTATGGGAGTAACTAACCACTCTTTCCGGATGAGATAAAATCCATACCTGACCATGCCCTGATGACCAAGAAACCTGACACAGGATAGGCCATGAACCTAGAGGAAAATCAAATACTATTGTACTGCTAAAGGAGCATAGCAATAAATAGACTCCTAAAGACATTCTGCTATATTCATGGGTAAGTATTTTGCTGAACCTCCGTCAGAGAAATTTCCTCTTATAGTAGATGGGAACTAATAGAAAGACCCACTACTAGACAATGTATAGAGAATGCAAGACTTTGGAATAGTCCTAAATAAAATGTTTTTTATCAAACCCCACCTTCTCAGGGATCTATGCAAAAGAGGAGGCAGAAAGATTGTAAAAGCCAGAGAGGATATATGCTACCAAGGAAACTGACTTCTAGACACCACAGAAATAACATGCTAATGAATTCACTGAGACTTTAGCAACATGTACAAGTCTATGCAAGTTAAAGCCAGATGGGATCCCAGTGCTGAAGGGGGAAATGGTCACATGTTCCCAGTCCTAATCAAAAATCTATCTGCATTTGAAATGAAAATTTATTTTATCCCAGTGGAGTCTCACTGGGTATATTAATAACATTTAAGGACAAGCCACATGTCCAATAGTAGATGGACACAAAACTCAATGGTATTATTGTATACTTTTTGTCTCATATTTTTGTTTGGGATTTTTGTTTTAGTTATCTTTTGCTTGTATATTATGATTTCCAATTTTGTGTTCTTATGTTTTGGGGTGTGTATGTGTGTTACTTGTACTTCTCTTTTTTTACATTTTTACTGCTCTTCTTTGTCTACTTTTATATGCCTATTTGCTTGTTTTGTAAAAGTAGAGATAAAAAAGACATAGAGTTGGGTGGGTAAAGGGGTGGGAGGGAGCTGAAGGGGTTAAATGAGGGGAAACCATAATCATATTATATTCTATAAAATTGTTCATTAAAAGATAAGTTTTTAAAGTATATTTTTAATAATTTAGAATCCAAGATTTCCTTTAGTAAGGAAAAAAGCAAATATAACTTAATAGTACATAATCCTGAGATCTTACCAGCATAAAGGGAATATCCTAAAAGTGATTGATGATAATGGTCATGCAACTTGATCAGTTACTAAAAATATCATTGACTATATATACTTGAAGTGATTCACATCTTTTCATTGTAACCAATAATTTATAAAATGTTTTATCTTAATAAAATTACTAAAATGTAATAAAAGAAACTTTGGCACTCACAAAGACAAACTTAATTGCAATCTAGTCTTTTGCAGAACATCTACCAACATCTGTTCTAGAAAATACTCTTTAACATATGGAAGAGTATAAAATCAAGATCTGTGACATATAACATGTAAGTAGTAAAAACTTTAAAGGTAGTTGCCTCTTTTTGCTCACTTATAAGACCAAGATAACCAAGCAGAACTAGAGAAAAAAATTAATGTGTGATTCAAACAAGTAATAAATAAACCATTATGTAGGATCTCTAGAAATAGTAAAAACATAACACAGGTGAAACTAAGAGAAAATGGGGGAATACAGGGTTCTTTAACTGGGAGAGCAGAAAGAAGAAAATGAGTAACCCTAAGAAGGTTTGTAAAAAAAAAAATACAGAGAATTACATTATTTTATTTACTTAAAACTGGCAATAATGTACATATGTTCATAGGCAGAAGTTTCCATACAGCCTGGTCCCTCAGTCATTCAGTCCCAATGAAAAACACAGAGGCTTATATTAATTATAAACTTTGTGATTAACTAGCTCTTAAAACTTAAATTAATTTATAATTCTTATCTATGCTTAGCCATGTGGTGTGATACCTTTTCTCAGTAAGGCCTTCTCATCTTGCTTCGTCTGTGTCTGGCTTGCTACTGTGTCTCTACCTTTCCACTTCCAAGAATTCTCATAGTCTGGCTGCCCATGTATGCTTTCTGCCTGACTACTGGCCAATCAATGTTTTATTAAACCAATACAAGTGATAAATCTTTACAACGTACAAGAGAATTATCCCAAAACACTTGCCCTTTTTTCTTTTCAAAACAAGAACCCTAAATGTATTCTCTTTTGTTTAGTTTTTTTTTTCCTCATCATTATATATAAAAACTTGTAACCAATACTCTACACAATGGCAAACATCCATAATCCATTTTTGGGGAATGTAGGCAAAGTTATCTAAGATACTTCCTGATGAATGGAAACATTGATAACCTTTGAGGACACAAAGAAAAATACTGGAGTATTCTGTGATCATCTCAGCCAGCAGTCTTGAGGCTGTTCTAGATATAAAACTCAGAGGAAACTGCAGCAGAGATGCTCTGAAACTTGGATCATCTGGGTCATCCATTCCCAACAAAGATTTTTTCAGGGACTCTTCTTTAATCAAACCTTGTATTTCTTAACCTATAATGAATCCATTGCCACTCATTTCCTGTGGAAACAAAAGCAAAATCTAATCTCCAAAGTAAAATATCTTTTTTTATTTTTTGCTTTTACTTTTATTAACCAACAAAGTCCATCTTTACAACTGTATGGAATTTTGTTGTTACAGAATGTTGAAACCATCAACACAAGATATGATTCCATAAAACCTGATAACAAATTGAAGTAGAGTGCTGTAAGAACTCCTTCAGCTCATAGGGAATAGGAGGAGTAGGCCACAGCATTCTCACTGTTTCTGTTATCACTCAGTCTGTTTTAGTCTTAATTAGAGAGTGAATTTGCAAAATCTAGAACTCTCTAATGCTTATTTAGTTCTGTTTATTTTTGTTTGTTTTTCCATTTTTATTAGATTTTTTAACAAATACCAATCCAAGTTCCCCTCCTCCCATTCCCTCCGCACACCCTCCTCCAACTCCACCCACACACAATCCTCATAGAGGGTAAGGCACGTTGCTTTATGGAAGGTCCAAGGCCCTCCCTACTATATCTAGGCTGAGCAAAGTATACATCCAAAGAGAATAGGATCCCAAAAAGCCAGTATATGCAGTAGGGATAAATCCTGGTGCCACTGCCAGTGACTCTTCAGTCTACCTGAGCCATGCAACTGTCACCCACATTCAGAGAGACTAGTTTGGTCCTATGCTTGTTGCTTCCCAGTCAGGCTGGAGTTGGTGAGCTCCCATTAGCTCAGGTAAACTGTTTCAGTGGGTGAATATCTCATGGTCTTGACCTCTTTGCTCATATACTCATTCCTCCCACACTTTAACTGGAATTTGGGAGCTGAGTCCAGTGCTGAAAAGTAAAATAAATTTAAAAGTCAAGGCATTTTCAAAATTTATGGGTTAGATTAATCCAGCAGCATTTGTGATCAAATGTCTTTTAGCAGCTGTTGCTCCTTCCTCAGAAGTCAAACAATTCAAAGACAACACAATTACCTAAAGTTACATAACCATGCATACACATGCGTGCACATGCGCGTGCACACACACACACACACACACACACAGTTTAAATGAATTTATGATACCTGAAGTGATAGTGACCCTTCTCCAAAGAGTCATAGAGTACCTAACAAGTTCTCCAGCATAAAGCATGAGAACCTCCCTTTAAGTTGTTGCTCAGGGGAGTCCAGGCAACACCAAAAGCAGTATAAACTGTTTTGGTGCCTTTGGTTGCATCCCATAAGTTGAAGATAAGTTCTTACTGTGCACCTCAGACAAGGACTTAGAGGAATCAAGCTTGATCTGATCTAGAAGCCACTTCACAGGGCCTAGCTTCCATAGTACCAGAAGGTGCTATGAGAGTTGCCAAAAGGGAAAAGTAACTTATAGTCCTCCCACACGTGTAGGTAGCTGGGACACTTATCAACGACAAGACTATCAGGATAGCAAGATTTCCCCAAATGTGCAATGGAGGTACTTATAACTTTGTGGGCACCAATAGCTATGAAACTGGACTTCAGTCCCACTCCATAGGAGGGAACTCAAGCCTGCTACTATAAACCTAGCCATCTACCTGTGGCTAATGTGGTCATGGACCCTAAAGGAGAACATACTACTTCCCATTTCAAAACTAAAAAACAAAAATCTCTAACTGCATTATTTTCTCCATATTTTTATTAAAATTTTACTTTTCACTTTATATATCCACCACAGTTCCCCATCCCTCCCCTTCTCTCACCCCTCATCCCTCTTCCCATCGCCTATCGACTCCTCAGTGGGAGTAAGGCCTTCCTGGGGACCCACAGTGAAGCAATGGGCTGAGCTCCTGGAGCTCTGTTGAAGAGAGGGAGGAGAGATCTTATGAATAAGGGGAGTCAAAACCATGATGGGATAAACCACAGAGATAGGTGTCCCAAGCTAGTGGGAGCTCATGAACTATGGACTGACAGCTGGTGAACCCTGTGTAGGACCTAACTAGACCCTCTAAATGTGGGTGAAAATTATATAATTATATGGCTTGATCTATTGAGGCAGCCCCTGCCAGTCAGATGAGGACCTACCCAGGTGCATGAACTGTTTTTTTTTTGTTTGTTTGTTTGTTTTTTTTTTGGAGCCCATTCCCTATGATAGATTACCTTGCTCAGCCTTGATATGGGGGAAGGGTCTTGGTCTTATTTCAAGTTGATATTCTAACTGCATTCTTTATAATTATCCTTAAACCCACAGGCAAGTGTAGCTCTCACCCTTAATCAATAAAACTTCTTTTTGTAGCAGATGAGATTCATTACAGAAAGCCACAACTGTCCAACAAGCAGAGAACAAAAGACCATGGTGTTCACATCCCAGTTGAGACATCTACAACACAACCCCTATACCTAAGACTGAGGGACCATCAATAAAGTTAGGTACAAATGATTGTAAGAGTCAGAGGACTAGGGAGTCTGCTGGTATATAACACCTCCTAAATTTTGCAGCCTCAATAGGATCTGAATAATGACAACCCAAGTTGACATGACAACATGGATAGGGGAAATCTCACAAGATTTCATTCCTAAATAAAGAGCTACAGACAATTATTGACTGCTGAAAAAGAATCAGTCTTCCCTAGGAATGAAGAGCCTAACTTTATTGAATACCAATTGGTCACCCTATGAACATATACAAATGATCAATAGTAAACAAACTCAGCAGGGTATATGTACAGATTGATTTATGTATATGTTGTGTAACAACAATAAAGGGAAAAGACCAGGAATTTGAGATGGAGGGGGAATATGTAAAGCATTGGAGGGAATAGAGGGATGGGGAAATGATGTAAATACAGTACACACACACACACACACACACACACACACACACACACATATATATATATATATAATTTAAAATGAATAATTTTAAATTTTTCAGTTTATTTTTACTAGACAAATTGTCTATATGTCCCATTTTATACTTAATAAATATCTTTGCATTAACAAAAGAAATATGTCAGTGGCAGAACAGCTTGAAACTGGCATGGTTATTGTTAGAACCAAACTACCTTTTTCATAAACACGTTAATGCAATTATTGGCACAGTTGTTTGAGAATTAAGAAGATTTAAAATATTTATTGGTAGATGTTTTGTAAAAATACCTTCTTTCTCTTCAAAAAAAAAGAGTTGCCCATTATTCAGTGGAAACAAAAGAGACTCACATGACAGGTGATGATTGTCTGAATGTATGCAAAGGATTTGTAACACAAAGTGCTTTAGGGGGACTGGCTACTACGAACCTTCAGTTTAATTCTTTATATCTCAATCAGACCATCTATATTAATTTTCTAAAACCCAGGAACTGACAAAATCCTTTCCTGATTGCTATCTTCATCTCCCTGTTCCTGAATGTATAGATAACTGGATTTAGAAAAGGAGTCAAAACTGCATCAAATATAGCTAGAAATTTATCCACATGTGTTGGAGGAGCAGGCCACACATAGAAAAAAATCAATGGGCCAAAAAACAAAATTACGACAGTAATATGGGCCAACAGAGTAGAAAGGGCCTTGGATGAGGGTCCGAAGGTGTGCTTCTGGACAGTGATGAGGAGGAAGATGTAGGAGATGATGAGTAAGAAGAATGCAACCAAGGAAATGAACCCACTATTGGCAGTGACCATAAACTCAAGTTTGTAAGTATCTGTGCACGCAAGCTTAAGAAGTTGTGGTATGTCACAATAGAAGCTGTCTAATATGTTAGGACCACAGAAGGGCAAGTTTATAATAAAAGCCAACTGGGCTGATGAATGAATGAGGCCAATGGTCCAAGCAGCCATTAATATTAACAAGCACACCCGTGGGCTCATGATGGTCAGATAGTGGAGGGGTTTGCATATGGCCACATACCTGTCAAAGGCCATAGCTATGAGCAGCACCATCTCAGTGCCTCCAACAGCGTGACTGAAAAATATCTGACTGATACAGCCTCCAAAAGAGATGACTTTCTGCTTCCTAAAAAGATCACAAATCATTTTGGGGGCTGCAATGGAGCAAAATATAAGATCAATAACAGAGAGATTTGCCAGTAGAAAATACATAGGAGAATGCAAATAGGAGTCAGAAGTGACAGTGACAAGTATGATGAAGTTTCCTGTCAAACTGGACACATAGAATAGACAGAAAAAGAAAAAGAGAAAAATCTGGATCTCCCAGGAGTTTGAGAGCCCCAGCAGCACAAATTCAGACACTGCAGAATGGTTTGCTCTCATGGTGGGCCCAATTCAAGGGTTTATTTTATTGTTACCTAAAGGGAAAAAAATGAGAATATTCAGATTAATAGTGTTTTCATACTCACTATGAAAGGTATATTAACAATGGACAGCAAGTATTACCTGAGTGTTTCACAAAAATTGAATTGCATCCTGTTGGCCACTATTGCTCTTGTTACAAATGACAATCAAAGATTTTCTAAAAAGAAGACTTGCTGCAGAGATCTCTATCACACACAATTGTAAAGAATCCAGCCAACTGGTGTACATGTCGCACCTGATCAAACACAAAAACAAGAGCACTTGATGTTGAGTTGCCGAGTTAGTGCTTTCAATGTTAACCATCCTGTCCCTGGAATCAGAACAACTGATCTCATCTGCCACACATGCAGGGCAGACACTGGCTATTGCACAGAAGAGACTCTAATTTTATTCCTCAAGTTAGAAACCATCTTTCTCTCTATTATAATACACTTTTTTTTGAGACAGGTCTCAAATGATGCTTTCACTTATAGGAAATTTAAGCAAGGAGCACCAGGACAGTACTTGGAATGTGATTCCAAAATGGGACGCATGAGACAGTTCTTGCTCATTGTTCAAATGAGAAGAAACATGAGAAACATGAAAAAACAGTGAATAATTCATTATGGTATTTGGGGTGATAGTATTTCATGTAGACACAACAGAAAAATCAAGAGCCCCTAAGGTTTAAGCTTTACTGCAATGTCCAAAAAAACATACCCAAGGTTAAAGAGACTAAATGAGGGTTGTGTAGATGAGGTCTAAGAGGCAATGGGAATAAAAATCATTTAAACCATAGCAGGCCATTATAATGGTGTACTATCAGAATACTTCAAAATCCCATGGCTAAATGGGATCACACAGGTTTGTATATAACAAAAGGTAAAATTATCAATGAAAAAAATCTAAACTGTAATAGCAAAATAACAGAAAATTAAGGATGTCTTTCTAAATATCGAAATTCACATGTCAAAACAACTTTTCTACACATATAAAATAAAATTCTAATGTCTCCAAGATTTCAGACACTAAGAACTAATGTGCCCTTCATGGATATGTGAAAACTCCTCTCTTTTCAGAGTACTTTCTGGAAAGAAAAGCAAGTGTTTGTGCAACTGGAATTTCCATGTTAGGAAACTGTATGAAGCCTAAGATCATCCAACAATCTTGAATATGGGTAGAATAGAACCAAAAAATGGTGTTTACAATTAGATAGGAAGGAGGAAAGGAAGGAGGGAAGGAGGGAGGGAGGGAGGGAGGGAAGAAGGGAAGGAAGGAAGGAAGGAAGGAAGGAAGGAAGGAAGGAAGGAAGGAAGGAAGGAAGGAAGGAAGGAAGGAAGGAAGGAAGGAAGGAAAATAACTGAGCATATCAGATGATGCTGAAATGGCATGACTTGTGTCTTCTGAGTCTCACAGACAAGAGTTACACCCATTGGCCCCTGGAAGGCTCAGTGATCTCAGAGCATCTTTTGTTCTGAGTAACCTGAGCAAATTCTGAAAGAATATTTTGATTACTTTTATCCTCTAGAATACACACCCATTATTATCTTGTCTTCTTTTCTTTAATTTCTTGCTTACAGGCTATGAAACCACGACTCTCCAATATTTCCTTTCTAAAAATCATCCTATATTGTAGATTTGCCTGGGCTTAGTCATTTAGAATAGAATCTTAGCCACTTGAAGTTCATACTTTAAAGAAAATAAAGGAACTACCACCTTGGTTATAAAATCAGAGAAGTCAAATTTCTGATCCCATGGACACCAAAGGGATATCTAATTTTTACAAAAATACACTATTTAAGGATACAGTAAATATTTTTGAGGTTACTTTTGCCCCATCATTTTGATAGTGCGTATTTTTCTGCTCGTAGAACTATAAGGTCAAACATTTAACCTGTGTACATGTCTGTTTTTCCACAAGCAAAAATGCACAGATGATATTGACATTCTGCTATTCAGTTTTTGCCTGTTTTCCTTCCTTTTTATGTTATCTGTCTCCAAATTAAGCAGTTATATTGTTAACTATTTCCCTATATGTTTCATAATGTCAATCTCTATGCGCCTGTATTTGGGTTTGTGTTTTTCCCTGGGTATTATCTAAATGTATTTCATGTATGATAACCCAAATTAGAATGAAACAGAAAACAACTAAAAACTCAATAAACCAGTTCAGACACCCTCTCCTCTGTTGCTTAGGTTCTTAGCTGGGATCATTCGTGTGAATTCTTGGGAAATTCTCTAGAGGCAGATTTCTTGCTAAACCCATAATGGCTCCTTCATTCAAGATATCTCTTTCCTTGCTGTCATTTCTGTTCTTCCTCCATCTCGACTATCCCATTCCCTCAAGTTCTCCTTGCCTCTCCCCTTCTCCTCTCCTTTTTCCCTTCCATCCTTTCTTCTCCTCCTGAACCTTTGTTCCCAATTTTGTCAGGTGATCTTGTCCATTTCCACTTTCCAGGTGGATCTATATATCTTTTTCTTAGGGCTCACCTTGTTAGTTAGCTTCTCTAGGCTCAATAAACATAATCCATAGAAAATGCTTTATTTTTCCATTGAATGCTATTTTAGCAATTTTATGTTTGTAAATTATAGAATAGAAAAATTAGACATGCAGGGAAAACTTTGCAAAAAGGCTCTACAGTTATTTTGTGTCTAATTTATGTGTCTATCATTCCACTCTTGTTTCAATAAAGGCACCAGAGAACTACAATCTATAATTTATTTCTAGTTAACATGTCTGTGACCAGCATGGAAACAAATCAAAACAGGTAGTCCTGACTTTTGGTTTCTTCTATACATTAAATCCTACTTTGATTCTTGAAGTGATTAATAGCCAAATTCTTTACTAGGCATACTTCACCCTCCAAAATATATGCTGAAAACTTCAGATTGCTCTTAAACCAAAGGTACATTTCTTTTACTACAAGGTAATATTCTATGTCTGATATTTGCCTTTCTCCACTTTTTACAGTTATTTTCTTTCTATTTTGATCTGTTCTATCTTCTCTACATTATAATATAAAACTGGTTGACAGGTATATGGAAAGATAGACCAACAGGCAGACAGAGAGACAGAGAAATGAGACTCTGCCACTAGGCTAGTTTTCTGAAATTGAATTAAAAAATCTGTGTCCAATTTCTCCATTATCATGTTCCCTTTCCATCTTTCACCTACCTATTTCCAAACGGCAGAATTTCCAGTCAGAGAATTCCCTACTAACTAAGTTTTGACATACACCACTGCTATTCTAGAAATAACTGAGTAAATAAAAAAGGATATTAATTAAGAGAGTGGAAACTAATGACCAGATAGATGCTGCTGATGAGCCTAGACGTGCCAACATTGTTCATGTGACCCAGGGAATTACCACTGCAATCCAATCGTTTTGGTGTAAGTAACAAATGAAAATCTAATGAGTCACTGGAGAGGAAATAAAACTGAAACAGTCAGTTCTTAGACTATTGCCTTTGGTGATTTTTATCTGTCACTTCGAACCTGATCACTGAAGACAAAGTGAAGCAGAGTATTTGAAGATAAAAGTAATCAAAATCATGTGAATCTCACTATATACTTCAATGAGAACACATGACCCAGAACAATCCAAAAACAGTTTAATTTCTTTTTGCTTTACAAATTTGTCTACAATATAATCTCCAAAATCATACCAGAAGTTGTCTTGCTAAAGTCCACTAGATTGTAAGTTCCTTGAAAGTAAAAACCTACACACGAAGTTTATTTACACTACTTGTTCTCCAAGTTTAAAGACCTCCAAGCCCAACAAAGAAATACACGCAAACACAGCATTTTAACTTGTTCCAGATAACAGTGTTTTTAAAGGCATGAACAGTTCAGAAAAGAGGAATAGAAAAGAAAGAACACGTAAGTCTACTTCTACGGCTCTAGGCATGCTTTCTGCAGGAACCATCATTCTAATGAAAACTTGACATTATTAGCTAGGAATGAGGGAAGTGAAGATCAAGTGAGGTACTTAATTAAGTGAGGTCACGTAATACTCAATTAATTAGTTCTAAAAAGAACAATTTACTGATTGATAAGAGTTGTGTTCAGCATTGTGTGTGCTGCTCTTTTCCTTTTTTATTATTTTATTTTTATATTCTTTATAATGTATATGTAACATAGTCAGCACATTCACCCCATACTCCACCCTTACCTAACTGTTCACTCTCCCATTATTTTCCTTTATTGTCTTAGATAAATTTTGTCATATACACATACATGATTTTTAAAATGCATATAAACTCTAGGAAACACAAATATGAGAAAACAAATATTTGTCTTCATGGCTTAACTCAGTTAATATGATTATCCCCATATATATCCCTGAAAATGATACAACTTTTTTCTTTTCTATGGCTGAAAAAAAAATTTATTCTGTGTATATATCACATGCCCTTTATCCATTCTTCTTTGGTGAGACACCTAGGTTTGTTCTAAGTCCTATCTACTGTAAACACTGCTACAGCAAACATTGATGTGGAAGTATCTCTGTGATGTCTTATCTCCAAGTAAACACACAAGGGTGGTTTACCTGCATCTTATGTTTAATCTCTTTTCTGTGTTTTCAGAGAAAAATGTTTCCATAGGATCTGGACAAGTTTATGCCTTCCACCAGCAGTGCATAAATGTAACTGATCAGGATTGGACATTTGTTTTCTGTTTTTCTATTTTTTTATTAGTTCTTTGAGAATTTTGGTCAATGTATTTTGAACATACCCACCCCCTCTCCAGCTCCTGCCAGATCTACCTCTGATTTCTCACCTATGCAACTTTATGTACTCTTGTCCTTTTGCAGCCCATCAAATACAGTTGATGTTTCTCATACACGGTTGCACGTGCAGTTTTCTATTGTAGCATAGTCAACTCACCATGGGTCACATTGTTAAAGACATCTGACTCTCCCCTTCCCAGCAGCCATCAGTTGCCCATAGCTCTTAGTTAGGAATAGGACCTTTTGCCTACCTTCCCTTCACCATTCTAGAATATTCTCTGCTATTTTCTTTCTTTCTTCTTAAAAGTAAAACATAAGATAAAACAAAAACTATTACATTGGAATAAAACAAGACAAACCATCAGAAGGAAGAGAGCTCAAGAGATGTCACAAGAATCAGAGACCGACTTATTCACATACTCAGGAATCACATGAAAAAAAAACACTAAACAAGAAACTACAATATGTATGTAAAACACCTGGTGTACACTCTATGTATGCAACCCTATTCGTGCTTCCTCTGTCTCTGTGAGTTCATATGAGCATTGATTATGTTGATTTAGAAAGTCTTATTTTTTTGGTGTATTCCATGCCCTCTGGATCTTGCACTTTGTGCCTTACTTCCACAAGGTTCCCAGAACCCTAAGTGGAGGAATTTCATGGAGTTTTTTTATGAGTATTCCAAGGACTCTTATTCTCTCCATAATGTCTGTGAATCTCTATTTGTTCCTGTCTGCTTCAGAGAAGGCTTCTCTCATAATGACTGAGTAAAGCACTGATCTAATTTTTTTCTAATTGGTCTCATTTTTATTGATTTTATTGAGCTGTACATTTTTCTCTGCTCCCCTCCTTGCCTCTCCCCTCCCCTTTGACCCTCTCCCATGGTCTCATGCTTCCAATTTATTAAGAGATCTTGTCATTTATACTTCCCATATAGATTAAATCCTTGTATGTCTCTCTTAGTGTCCTCCTTGTTGTGTAGGTTCTCTGAGACTGTGATGTGTGGGCTGATTTTCTTTGCTTTATGTTTAAAAATTACTTATGACTGAGTACATATGATAATTGACTATTTAGATCTGGGTTGCCTCACTCAATATGATGTTTTCTAGCTCTATCCATTTGCCTGTAAATTTCAGGATGTCATTATTTTTCTCTGCTGTGTAGTACTCCATTGGGTAAATGTACCAAATTGTCCTTATCCATTCTTTGGTTGATGGGCATTTAAGTTGTTTCCAGGTTCTGGCTATGAAAAACAATTCTGCTGTGAACATAGTTGAACACATGCCCATGTGACACAATTGAGCATTCTTTGGACATATACTCAAAAGTTGTATTGCTAGGTCTTGAGGAAGGTTGTTTCCCACTTTTCTGAGAAATCACAGACTTCCAATACAGATATCCAAAGGGGCTGTACCAGCTTCGACACCCACTAGCAATACAGGAGTGTTCCCTTTAACCCGCATTCTCTCCAGCATAAGTTGTCATCAGTGTTTTTGATCTTTGCCATTCTTACACATCTTGGTGTAAGATAAAATCTCATAGTTGTTTTGATTTGAAATTTCTGATGACTAAGGATATTGAGCATTTCCTTAAGTGTCTTTCAGCCATTTTAGATTCCTCTGTTGAGAGTTTTCTGTTTAGGTCTCTACTCTGTTTTTTAATTGGGGTATTAGTTCTTTTAATGACCAATTTCTTGAGTTCCTTGTATATGTTGGAGATTAGATGTCTGTCTAAAGTGGGGATAGTGAGACTTTTTTTTCCATTCTGTAGGCTGCCAATTTGTCTTGTTGGCTATGTCCTATACTTTACAGAATCTTTTCAGTTTCAGGAGATCCCAATTATTCTTAGGTTTGGTCTTTTTATTGTATCCCATATTTCCTGCATGTTTTGTGATGAGAATTTGTTGGTTTTGCTGTTTTCTTTGATCAGTGTGTTTATTTTCTCTATGGTATCTTCAGTGTCTGACATTCTTTCTTCTATCTCTTGTAATCTGTTGGTAGTACTTGTCTCTGTAGTTCCTGTTCATTTACCCAGATTTTCCATCTCAAACATACCTCAATTTGTGTTTTCTTCATTACTTCCATTTCATTCTTCAAGTCTTGAACCACTTCCCTTACCTGTTTGATTGCTTTTTCTTGTTTCTCTTGGGTATCTTTGAGCGATTTATTCATTTCCTTTACCTTTTTGTATGTAATCTCTAATTGTTTATGGCAGTTTTTCACCTCCTGATTAAGGTCTTCTATTATTTTCATATAATTCACTTTTGAGTCGATTTCTTCTAATTCTTCTGGAGTAGGGTGTACAATTCTTCTTATTTCTGGATCCCTGGATTCTGGTGATGTCATGTTGCCTTTCAGGTTGTTGGAGGAATTCTTGCATTGGCGTCTTCCCATCTCTTCCTTCAAATGGAGCCAGGAGAGGCCTGGTGTCTTGGTCCAGTCTTTGCTGTGACTGACTCTCTGGGTGTATCTCTTCAGTGTAGAAGCAGGAACTGTCCCGTCCAGATGGAATTTCTCAGCACCAAAACATGAACGCCTGGTAGTTCAATGCCCCACGGACAAAAAGGGGGAACTTGGAAGGCAGGGCGGGGACGAGTAGAACACAGGAGACCCTGCTGCACAAGCTGAAGGTACGCGTGCTCCCTTTTGGGGGTCCTTGAGGCCTGCCGGTAGGCAGGCACTCACCGCTCTGGGTGGGTAGCCTTAGTGTAGGAGCAGAAAACTGTTCCTGAGCAAAGGACCTTGGAGAAAACGCAGGCTTTGGGGGGGGGGGGGTCTTGTGTAAGAAAGACAGCCCTGCAGAAGGAGCTGGGGGAGGGGGGTTTGTGCTCTCTTCTGGGACAAACCGCCCCTGGATAGCACACACTCACCGGTCCAGATGGAACTCCTCAGCACCTAAAGAGGGCCGTCTGGTAGCCCAATGATCCGGGACAAAAGGAAGAACGTGGGAGGCAGGGCGGGGTCCAAGAGAGCACAGGAGACCTCTACCTGATCCTCTTAGGATAACCATTGTGTAGTTTGTATTCTTTCAGAGGTTTGCTGTATTTTGCATTTACATATATTTGTCTTTGTAAATGAATGTAAATTCTATTTTCTGTTTATTGTTTCACAGATGCTACAGGGAATAAATCAAGGGCCAGGAAACAAGATATAACAAACTCTAGTAAGGAAAGAGAATTTATATAGAGAAAAATATTCATACTTAGAGCAGGAATATGAGAACAAATAAAAGATAATAAAAGAATCAGAGATGCCTACAATGGTGATTTCTTACCATACTAAGAACAACGGAGCGAAGAAAGATAATAGAGGCTTGAACAAGCCCAAGTAAAATGTACAGCCACAGAAGAGAGTAAACAAAAGGGAACTGTTAGCAAAAGTGGCACAGCTACTTCTGCGGCTACCACATTAGAGGAACACCCATTAGCCCAGTTCCTAGCCCAAGTTTTCCATCACTGGCTTACAAGCATTGAAGCTTGTTGGTAGACTAGTTAGTTTCATGTGTTGTGAGCTCATTATCACATTTCATCTATTTTAAAAGTGTCCCGTGCTTGATGAAATATCATTTGAATAACAAGGAAATTTACAAATTATTAATTTAATGAACAAATGATAGAACTGGCACTAACCACTCACAGGTTTCTCAGTAAAGGACAACAAACATAAGGCTGTACAGTGGCTACTTATGTGAACAAGACTTTATGAATACGGAAGTCATTCAGTACTGCAGGTAAGTCTGATCCTAACTAACCTCATGCTGCACCTCAAGCCACTGAACCAGAATAAAGGAAATGAAAATGTCATGTAGTGAAGAGCAAGGATTAACTGTGCTGTGTCTGTCTTAAGGCACCAAACTTGATGACGCAGGTGAGTGTGTGCCTTGTGACAGTCATCCAGTGGCAATGATCTGCAAATGACTGGGACCTGGAGGAACTGAACTGTGAGATCTATAAAAGCATAGAAAATCTTCAGGGATGGTATTACTTCCGTATCACAGAGTACTTGTAGCAACACATGCAGTATCATAGTACCTATTTACCAACTCACAAAGTGAACATATATGTTGTTTCAATTCCTCCTTTAAATTTCATATATTTTTTCTTGAGTTTCACTGTACCATGGAAATATACTAAGAAAAAAGAAATAATAAATACAAATAAATGATGTGTGAACAGAATAACGCTAATCTGACAGAAAAGTCATGTTTACTTAGTTTCTTGTCAGTTTTCCAAAATGGCTTGCAAGTTTTCTACACAAAACAAGCATCCATTATACCCCTGGATGTGTTCTCTTGAGTTGAATCCTCTTACACAGCAGAAAAACTCCAAATGGGTAACACATACAAACTACAGGAGACAGACAAATGGTTCAGTAGAATAAAGCTTTATAAGAAAACCAGTAAAGGCATCGAGAAATTCCTGCATTTGAGACAATGTACAGTAAACACATATACATATGGGCAACATTAATTGGATTTAATATTTTCTTTATAGTTTATTGTTTTAACATATATTTGAATATATTTAAAATTAAAAAAGTCATAAATAAGAAAAGAAATGAGAGGGGCCAGAAATGAATGGAGGGGGGAGACAGAAGAACGGAACTTTTTAAATTCAATGTTCATGCATGAAATTCTCAACAAATAAAACAAGTGTAAAAAAGAGAAAGTCTCCTTATTCTAAAGGCCTTAAGTATCAGTTACTTCAAAGTAAACATTATTCCTTAGGAATGTAAGTTCAAGATTATTATAATCTGTGCTTTATAAATACATGTGATTCTCTGTTTTCTGGAAAGATTGTTAATCCAGACTAAGCAGGAAAGTATATAGCTATATAGAGAAAGACAAAGATATATACATATTTTATATATGTGTGATATCTATATACATATTCATAAATAAAAGATCTTTCTGAGGTTGATGAACAATAAGTTTCTACTTTCTACATTCATTGAAGACAGTCCTTAGCACATCAGTTTAAGAAGTTTTCCTATAACTAACTAGCTGTCTGCATACTCTCTTCATTGATACCTTCATTTCCTGATTTCTGAGTGTGTATATCACAGGATTCAGAAAAGGAGTAACAACTGCATCAAAAATCATTAGAAATTTGTCCAGGTGTGTTGAAGGAGAAGGCCAGGTATAGAAGAATATCAACGGACCGAAGAATAAGACCACCACAGAGATATGAGCTGAGAGAGTGGACAGAGCCTTAGAGGAAGCACTTGACGAGTGTTTTTGTACAGTGATTATGATGACAATATAGGAAATGATCAGTATGATGAAGGAGCCCACAGAGATGAATCCACTGTTGGCTGTGACCATGAATTCCAGTTGGTAAGTGTCTATGCAGGCAAGTTTGATAAATCGAGGAAGGTCACAGTAGAAGCTGTCCAACACATTAGGTCCACAGAAAGGTAAGTTTACTACAAAAGCCAGTTGAACCAGAGAGTGAAAAAGGCCAACCACCCAGGCAGCCACTAAAAACAAGATGCACATCCTCGGGCTCATAATGGTCAAGTAATGGAGAGGCTTACATATGGCCACATATCTGTCAAAAGCCATGGCTATGAGCAGAACCATCTCCACACCTCCAATGACATGAATGAAGAAGATTTGAGTGACACAGCCTCTAAAGGAGATGACTTTGTGTTTTCTGAATAAGTCATAAATCATCTTGGGGGACACAACAGAAGAAACACCCAAGTCGATGAAGGAGAGGATAGCCAACAGAAAGTACATGGGAGAGTGTAAGTGAGGGTCAGATGCCACAGCGAACACGATGAGGGAGTTTCCTGTCATGCTTGCCACATAAAACATGGAGGAGAACACAAAGAGCAATAGTTGAATACTCCAGGAGTTGGTGAGTCCCAGGAACACAAACTCTGACACCACGGACTGATTCATTCCTTCCATTGACCTTTTTTTGTGCTACCTGAGAGAAGAAACAGGAGAAATGATAAATTATAATTGTATTAAGGTAATGTCCTGCATTTATAAATAAACAAGCGCGAAGCAACACTAGTATTCAGGGGATCATAACTTCAAACCATAGTAAAATATCACCTCACAGTCTCCAAAGATAACAAGAGAAGGTGCTTGGGAACTGTTGGGAGAGGAAAGGAAATGGAAATGAGGTAATTATACTTTTACTTCAAAAACTTAAAATTTTTTTAAAAATAACAAGTTTTGGTAGATTTTAAGAAACTTGATATTAATATGAATTAGTATACTTACTCAGGAAGACAAAAAAATTCATGGAAGTACTTTAAAAAGTAAAAAATATAGACTGGTTTGTAGCTCAATGAAACAAAACTACTATAGGCCCATATTTTACATGATATGGCAGCCAGGATCTCAAGCCATAGGCTACATCTTAAGTGGTCACATAACCTTTCAGACAGGCTGTCCCTGCCCTAACAAAGGGTCAGGATGTTGCTTTGCTCCTCTCTTTGTAATTTGGAGCATGCCTGAAAAGATGTGCTAATTCAGTCATGTGACAACTAGCATACTGACCAAAAAGAGGAGACTTAACAAGCACAGGTAGTTGTGGATGTGACTAAAAGTCATTCACCCTGTTACTTAGGAAACAGATGTTAATGTATTTCCCCCCTCAGTTTATGCTTTCATATGTTTGGAGAGAGACTTCCTGCTCCCTGCTGTGCAGCCTAGCTTCCCCTAGAAGCAGAAAGACAAGTTTGCAGAATAAGTTAGCCTCAGGGAACTACAGCTTCAGAACAATTAAAAATAAATAAGCAGGTTAAATATGCTTCTTTTCCATTTCACAGTTTTGCTTCTTTGTCAAAAATCTGTTTCAGTTTTCAGTACTGTGGCTCTATAGTGAAGTTTAAAGACAGAGATTGTGATACATTCAAAAGGTTCTTGATTGTAGAGAATTTTAAGATTGTTTAGGCTATCCTGGGTTTTTATTTTTTCTTATAAAGTTGAGGATTGTTCTTTCGAGGTCTGTGATAAATTTTGTTATAATTTTAATGGGCATTTGCATTGAATCTGTACATTGATGTCAGTAAGATTGTTATTTTGCTATGTTGGCTCTACTTTCCCAAGAGAATAAGAGATCTTTCCATTTTCTGATGTCTTAAGTTTCTTTCTTCAAAGATTTAAAGTTCTTATCATTATAGGTTTTCCATTCATGAGATTAGAGTTACTCAAATATTTTATGGTATTTACGGCTATTGTAAAGAATGATGTCTCTCATTTATCACTGGTGTAAAAGAGGTGCATTTTGGGTGTTTGCAAATTCTGTCTATGACAAAATAATTCTACTGTGAACATAGTTGAGCACATGTCCTTATGGTATGGCTGAGCATCTTTTGTGTATAGGCCCAAAAGTATTATTGCTGAGTTTTGAGGAAGATTATTGTCTAATATTCTGAAGAATTGCCATACTAGGATCCAAAGTGGTTGTGTCAGTGTGAACTTCCATTAGCACTGGAGGAGTTTTTTTTTTCTTTATCCCACATTCTCTTCAGCATAAGTTGTCAACAGTATTTTTAATCTAGGTCATTCTTACAGGGATAAGATGGAATCTCAGAGTAATTTTGATTTGTGTTTCTCTAATGGTTAAGGATGTTATGTTTAAACATTTTTTAGTGTCTTTCAGTAATTTTAAGTTCATCTATTCAGAGTTTTCAGTTTAGGTCTGTTCCATATATATTTATTGGATTAATTGTTCTTTTGATGACTAATTTCCTGAGTTCTTCATATGTTTTTGGAGTGGATTAGTGATTAGTAAAGATATTTTTCCAATTCTATAGACTGGAATTCTATATATTATGTGTTGTTGACTATTTTCTTTGCTATACAAAAGCTTCTCAGTTCAGGAGTTCTGATTTATTAATTATTTCTCACAATGTCTGTACCACTGAAATTGTGTCTGAGATGTACTAATGCATTCAAATGTACTTCTAACTTTTTCTTCTGTGAGGTTCAATGTGGTTGGTTTTATGTGGAGGTCTTTGATTAATTTAAACTTGAGTTTTGTGCATAGAGAGAAATATGGATCTGTTCTCATTCTTTTACATGTTGATGTCAAATTAGGCCAGCATCATTAGTTAAGTATTCTTTCTTTTTCTATTTTCCCATCAGCTAGGCAGCTTAAGAGGAGGATAGCTTATAAACTTTTAATTCAATATAAAATAGTTAAACCCTTAGTTATAATATTCTATAGGAGATATTGATCCACTAAGTAAAATTATTAAAGGGAACAATGAGCCAATTTCCAATAGAGAGCTTATAGAAGTTGCCAAACAGGTACTCAACTGAGTAGAGTATAGATCTACAGATAGAGTGCACAATAATCAGCAAGTACAGTATATTAATTATGAATCAGCAATGGTAAATATGTATTCAGTGCAAAACTTATTCTACAGCAGTTTTATTTAAAAAATGTTTTTTATGGCTGTACCTTCCCCAAAACGCCCTTGCAATGAATTATAAAATGACCCAACCTATATTAATTTGGGATCAAGGATTTGTTTGTGTTTTTGTTCACAGAAAGAAAAGAAAGCTAAATGAGATGACTGTACATACAGTAAAGGAGGAGCAGACCTGAGGACATAGTAGCTGCAAACACCTTCATAGAGGAGTTGCAGGAGGAAGTTGGAGAAGAGCCCATTGTCCGGTCTTGCCCACCCCCCACAGAGAGGAGGGCCTGATCACAGGACCTGCTACTGCCACTCTACACTGCAAGGTGCCATGCTGCACTGAGGAACAGGTGTTGAGCTGCTTCCAGACATTTGGGACACACACAGAGACCCAGAGGCTCTGCTGACATGACCTGACCACGGTGACTACAATATTTTGCAGTTTGAATCCTGTTTGCTTTGGAGCTAAAATGCGGACAGACCATATAACTGTTTTAATCTTTGAGACACAAAACTCATTTTCAATAAAATATTGAACCTGAGAATGAAGACTTAAGCTTTCCCTTTAGGGAAAGAAAGACTCAAAATAAGGAATGGCTAAAACCCCTCTTCACTTAAGAAGTGGGCAGACTAAGGGTTTAACTACTGCTAAGAGACTGGAACTGGTGTTTGATAACAACAATATCATTGTACTCTTACTGGATTTGACCTAATGATATTTGTATAAAAGATGTTGAGAAAAGTTGGTATTGACCAATAATGCTGTAAATTATGGTACCGACCTAATGATATCTGTAAAAGTTCATATTGACCAATAATGCTGCGAATTATGGTACTGATCTGATGATAGTTGTAAAAGTTGGTATTGACCAATAATATTGAAAATTATGGTACTCACTGATAATATTTGCAAATGCTTATAAGACATTTTAAAAAAAGCTGGTATTGACCAAAAATGCTAAAACATTATGATACTGACATGATAATGTTTGTAAATGCTTATAAGAGGTTGAGAAAGTTTTGACACACTCTGTAAATGTTTGGGCTTAATGCATATGTTAAAAATTTTAGACTGTGATACAACATAAAAGATTTAAGAGGTGTTCTAAACCAGATAAAAAAACATTTTCAACTCAGATAATCCTTTCTCCTTTAAATAGGAGACTATAGCCTTTAGGAGCATGATTATTCATAAAGCATTATAATTTTTCCTGACAAAAAAGTATGGCTCAAAGACACAAAGGCCAAGAGTGTCTCTCTCCATTAATCTCTTTTCTTCACAGAGATTAGCAGTCAATTTAATGACAAGTGTGAAGCCAAATACCTAAGACAGGAGCTTACATATATGAATGCCTGTTCCAGAGACAGGAAAATTTGGGTATTTGAAGAGGTCTTTGACCAAGCCAGGCATGATCATCTGTTCTCTTGCAGAAGCACAGGTTTTATTAAAATTAATAATAGAGAATAGATTGTAGGCCCATATTTCTACATGATATGGCAACCGGGATCTCAAGCCATAAGCCACACCTGAAGTGGTCATGTAACCTTTCAGTCAGGCTGTCTCTGTCCTAAAAAACGGTCAGGATGCTGCTTTGCTCCTTTCTTTGTAATTTGGAGGATGCCCAAAAAGAGGTGCTAATTCAGACTATGTGACAGCTAACATACTGACCAAAAAGACATGAAAGAGCAAGCAGAGGTGGTTGTATACATGACTAAAAGCCATTCACCTGGTTACCTAGGAAACAGAATGTTAATGTATTTCCTGCCTCAGTTTACACTTTGATATATAAGGCTGTTTAGAGAATAAATGAGAGAAATATTTCAAGATATGAACTCAGGATTTCATGAGGGA
>NW_026068122.1:1916927-1976616 GCF_014885135.2 Alexandromys fortis
GGGGGAGGACCTTGGACTTTCCACAGGGCAGGGAACCCTGACTGCTCTTCAGACTAGAGAGGGAGGGGGAGAGGAGTGGGGGGAGGAGGAGAAGAGTGGGAGGAGAGGGAGGGAAATGGGAGGCTGGGAGGAGGCGGGAATTTCTTTTTTTGTTTCTTTCAATAAAAAAAGATTCATTTATTTTTTAAAAAATTGAAATTATAATCATGCAGAGAAGCTGATGCCAGTCATGAAATTATGTTGAGACATTTATGAAATCAATTTGCCTCTACTTTCAAACCAGAGTGAGTTCAGAGATGTTTCTCATGAGGTGGAAGATTAGCCAATACATCAATTCATACCCCAAGTTCTTTACACTTTCATTTGAAGACTAATATATTACCAGTTCAAATACAGAATAAAAAGCTACTCTTCATTGTTTTAACTATCCATGTTGATATCTAAAGCAAAGGATACAGACCTTATTGTGATATATAGTCTCTTACTTCTAACTTCTCTGGAAAATATTTAACACCAAGATTATGAAATGTGTCCCCTTACCCTGAAGTCTTGCTTACAACATTAGCATTAATGTACTTTCCTTTATTTGAGTTAACTGGACACAAGACTAACTCCCCAAATATAGGCTGACTGATACATATTTTTATTCTTTGAAACAATCATTAATGAATTTCATCATGTTGTGTACACAAATTATATCAAGAAATTTTTCTAGCAACTGACATCGTGACAAGATAAGTATCCAAACTCACATTGTTGGAGACTATCAGTCCTTGAAGTACTGGGAATAATAAAATCACTGCCCTGAATCCTCTGTAAGATGACATCATGGAATAGTAACTGGATGTTCATATCTCTATAAAATGGGTTGTCACATTATACTGTAGGGTTTTGTTCTATTTAAATAATTAACAGATATGATAGAATAGGCTTTTTGGTTCAAAAACCAATATTAACACCATACTTTAAATACTGATAGTTTAATACCAGGCTAATTGCTTAACAATCTGATAATTGGTATTACTTATATATTGAACAAACAAAAATATTGATTCATATTTAACTGTCAAACCAAAATGAATATCCTAACCATATACTCAATAAGTAAGTATATAAATGTGAGACTTCAATAAATGTTATCATTTTAATTCCTTCCACTTGTCCGTAATTGGGTCTAGCACGTCAGATAAACCAATTCAAAAGTGAATGTCAGTTAGCAGAAAGCACCAAAAATACAGATTGAAAACATAGTAGCACACTTATTTAACAATATTTTAATGTTTGTGTTTATAGTCTGGCAAATAAATGAATGTATTCTTAGTTCACTTGCTCTCAAAGAACAGTTGGTCTGTATTTACTACTCATCAAAAATATAATTCATTAAACCCTCCTCCAGTAGACACCAGCCTATGAGGCTTAGTCTTACATCTTTCTTCCTGTCTTCTCGTCCCAAACCTTAAAATCAGAAAAACTTTAAAAATAAAGAAACAAATATTTGCTAAAAGATGTTCTTTTTTATTCCTTTTACTGAGATACACATATTCTTCACTCCCCTTCCTTCCTCTCCTCTCCCTTTCTGTCCTCTCTGTGACTCCCATGCTCCCAATTTACTCAGGAGATCTTGTCTTTTTCTCCTATCTATGTAAAGCCACGTAAAGCTCTCGTAGGATTTTCTTTGTTGACTAACATCTATGACATTGTGAACTGTAGGCTGATTTTTTTTCTTTATGTTTAAAAGTCACTATGAGTGAGTGTGTATTACACTTGTCTTTCTGGGTCTGGGTTACCTAATTCAGTATGGTTTTTCTAGATCCATCCATTTGCCTGAAAATTTCAAAATGTCATTATATTTTACTGTAGAATGGGAAAAGATGTTATTTATCGATCAAAAACTCTATATGTAGCTGTATAGTTTATTGAGATAGTGTAGGCAGAGTTCTGAAGCAACAGAGAAAACTGAAGAAAAATGATATTATTCAAACTGAATAGAGAATGCGGGATAAATAAGTGATAATAAACAAAAAGTCAAAAACTACAATGATTACACTTGTCTAAATAGCTTTTGCAATGCCTTTGTATTAATGATTCTTTTTCTCAAATTCTACTATATCTGCTTGACAAAATTTTTAAAACTTCTCCACTATACTTATAGTTTAGAAACAAAATTATCAGTATAATTTACGTTCTTTAGAATGAAGCAAGAAATAAATATAGCTCCTGGCACCTCAGGAATCACTGTGTTCTGAAATTGCACATATCAGGATGAAAAAATAAAATTATATAGGATAGTATGATTTCAGCACTGGGTCTTATTTTCTTCATGTTAAGCACTATTTTCTACTCAGGAACACATGAGGCACTTTCATCTTGCAAACTCACTAATAAAATTTGCTACTATATTACACAAAATAGTATGCTTATTTTCTTCTATTTGGAAAAAACTGAAAGAAAAGGCAACAAATTCTTCCATTTTATTTGTATGTGTTAACAAGCTATTTTTTATTTGTCATTCAGTAGGAGATTATATCATTTTATCATTTCTGAGCACAGAATAACAGATTAATGCAGAAGTTTCACACAAAACATTACAAAGTTTTTGGCATTTTCTAGTCCTATTAATATTCCCCAATATATAATGTGGTTCTAGCTCAAAGGCAGTCAATTGTTTTGCTTTTTCCAATATTTGTATAGATATTTTTCTCTTATTTTTGTGATTATGATGTAATCTCATTACATCATTTCTCCCTTCACTTTCCTCCCTCTAAATCACTCCACGAGCCCCTCCTTGATCTCTTTCCAATCAATTTCAAAGCCTTTTCACACCGTGAATAATGTTACAATCATCCTTCTGTGTTGTTCAATTCCTTTTCTTGCCTGTGCTCTACTTTGCCCTAGACTTCATCAAGTACTTTAGGATGCAACTCAGATCCACAGCAACACTAATCACAAACAAATATCTGTGAATAATCCACTTATGCACTGTTAATTTTATTTCCGTCTATCCATTTTACCTGAATGATAACAACATCTTGTAGAGCCAGGTTTCCCTGTGTCGTCTCAGATAAAGTCCCACAAAGAATCTTCCATTAGGAATATATGAAGCTAATTATATACACCTTGTGAGGCTCTGACCAAGGGACACTGCAAAAGCNAGGGGGAGGGAAATGGGAGGTGGTGGCGGGGAAGAGTCAGAAATCTTTAATAAATAAATAAAAAAATATAAAAAAAATTTAAACCCTCCTCAATTAGACAACAGCTTATGAGGTTTAATCTGAAATCTATTTTCCTGTCTTCTTGTCCCAAACCTTACAATCAGAAAAACTTTAAATTAGGAAGAAGCAAATATTTGCTAAAAAATGTTCTTTTTATTGCTTTTACTGAGCTATACATTTTCCCCACTCCTTTTATTTTCTCCCCTTTCTATCCTGTCCCAATGTATTTCAGGAGATCTTGTCTTTTTCTCCTACTGAGATGGACCCATATATAGCTCTCTTAAGATAGCTTCTCTGAGGTTGTGGACTGTAGGCTGATTTTCTTTAGTTTATGTCTAAAAGTCACACTGAGTGAGTACATATTATAGTTGTCTTTCTGGGTCTGGGTTACCTCACTCAATATGTTTTTTTCTAGATCCACCCATTTGCCTGCAAATTTCAAGATGTCATTATATTTTTTTACGACAGAATGGGAAAAGATGTTATTTATCGATCAAAAACTCTATATGTAGCTGTATAGTTTAATGAGATAGTCTAGGCAGAATTCTGAAGCAACAGAGCAAACTGAAGAAAAATTATATTATTAAAACTGAATAATGGATGGAGAATAAATAAATGATAATAAAACAGTCAAAAACTAAAATGATTACACTTGTCTAAATAGCTTATGCAATGCCTTTGTATTAATGATTCTTTTTTTCATATTCTACTATACCTGCTTGACAAAATTTTTTAACCCTTCTCTATTCTTACAGCTTAGAAGCAAAATTATCAGTGCTATTTACATTCTTTAGAATGAACCAAGAAAATAACTCTAACTCCTGGCAAATCAGGTATCATTGTAATCTGAAATTGCACATATCATGATGAAAAAAATGACATTACATGGGATGGTATGCTTTCAACACTGGGTCATGCATTTTCCATGTTAAGCACCATTTTCTACTCAGGAATACATGAGGTACTTCCATTTTAAATCACAAAGGTATCTAATACAAGTTGCTTCTATGTTAGAGAAAATGGTAAGTTTACATCTTTTCTTTGTAAAATTTGATAGAAAGGGCAGCAACTCCTGCCATTTTATTTGTATGTGTTAACAAGCTATTTTTTATTTATCATTTTGTAGGAGATTATATCATTTTATCATTACTGATCATAGACTAACTGATTAGTGGATAAGTTTCACACAAAACTTTACATTTTTGGCATTTTCTAGTACTATTTATATTCCCATATGTGTAAAATGGTAATAGTTCAAAGTCAGTGAGTTATTTTGCTTTTTCCAATATTTTTAAGGACATTGTCTCTTATTTTTGAGATTATGATGTATTCTCATTACATCATTTGTCCCTTTTCTTTCCTCCCTTCAAATCACTCCACATACCCATCCTTGATCTATTTTCAATCAAATTAAAAATCTCTTCATTGTAACAGTGAATGTTGTTACAATTATTCTTCTGTGTTGCTCAATTTTTTTTTCTTGTCTGTGCTCTACTTTGTTCTAGACTTCCTCAAGTGTTTTAAGATGCAACTCAGGTCCACAGCAATATTAATCACAAACTTCACAAACTAACATCTGGGAATAATCAACATACATACTGTTAAGTTTATTTCCATCTATCCATTTTACCTGAATGATAACAACATCTTGTAGAGCCAGGTTTCCCTGTGTCCTCTCAGATAAAGTCCCACAAAGAATCTTCCATTAGGAATATATGAAGCTAATTATATACACCTTGTGAGGCTCTGACCAAGGGACACTGCAAAAGCATGACAGCTTTGAAGGAGCTCCTGGTTACAGAACTTTTCTCCAGAGAATTATTTGTTTAGGTCAGTGTGTCCAAAGAACTCTGAAATGCAGATATGACAGAGAAAGAAGGAAATAAAAGTGGAATTATTTTGGTCTCATTAAGCTATTGATCCACATTGATATTTACTCTTTGCAATTACTTCTTGCTTCGAGGTAAATATTTTATCAAAATTAAACATAAATAATCAAAGGACTAGAAATATACTGGACCAAAGAGTTGGATCAAGAAAAAGAACACAAATTATCAAGCTTGAGAATGTGAATTCAATCTCTGGAGCTAGAATGTGGAAGAAGAGAATAGACTCCTAAGAGTTGACGCCCTCTCCACACAAGCCTTCTTTTACAAAACAAACACTAATTATAGAATTTTAAACTTCATAATTCATTGTTTTGTGTTGAGTAAAATATTTTTGTGCATATGTACCACAATTTCATTATCTATTCACAAAGTGATCTGTGACTTATTCCATTCTCTAGCTATTGTAAATAGAATAGCAAAAACCATGAATATATCTTTGCAGTAAAATCTTGTCTGTGGTCATTTAAATAAGAATATCTCCCATACGCTCAAATGTTTGTATATTTGGTCCCAGTTGGTGGCACTCTTTGGGTAGGTTTAGGAGCTATACACTACCTGGTAGAAGTAGGTGACTGTGATGAGCTCTGAGGGTTCAAAGCCTCGCAGCACTCCCAATGTGGTCTGTTTTGTGTTTACAACAAGGATGTAAGTTCTTAGATCCTGTCATCATGCTTCTGCTCTGCCATCATGGATGTTTATTTCTCTTTAACCACAAATCTAAATAAACTATTTCTTCTAGAAGTTGCTTTGGTCATTGTGTATTATCTCATATAAATGGAAAAGTAAGTAAGTCAGGGTCTTTTATGTATGTGGCCATGGTTGGTATAGCTGCTAATGTGATATTTCTATTTTAATTTTTTTCTTTTCTTTGTTTATGTTTTAAACTTTTCATACAATGTATTTTGATCACATTCTTTCCCTTAAATCCAACTCCTCCCCACACCCCATGCTTGTTCTTCCTAATTCATATTCTTACCTTCTCTTAAAGAAAACAAATAAATGCTTAAATAAACACCTAAACAAACAACAAAACCATAAAGTCTGTTTTGTGTTGAGCAAGTATTTCTTGAGTATATAGCCTTCTTTGTAGTCATATACCCAGTGTCACTTCACTGAAAGAACCTGATTTTTCCTGTCTCAACATCAGTCAATTGTAAATAGTTACTCGGGGGTAGGAAACTATGCCCATTTCCCCTTCTTCATGATGGGCTATTTTCTGGTTTGAACTTGGTGGATATAGTGCATGCAAATATAGTATCTGACAGTTCATTTGCCCAACATCAATGCTGTTTCCTTAAAGTCATCCACCACCTTTGGCTCCTAGAATCTTTCTATTGCCTCTTCCATATACATCTCTGAGTCCTGAGCGGGGAGGCATAATACAGTCATCTCATTTAAGGACAAGTGGTCTGAAGTCTCTCACCCTGTCCATGTTGTCCAGTTGTGAGTCTCTGTGTTAACTACCCTCTACTGCAAGGATTTTCATTGATGAGAGTTGAGTGATTCACTAACCTATGGGTATAGTAATATATTATTTAGAATCGTTTTGTTAGCAGAATAATTGTATATTTTCTATTGCGTCTCTGACCTACGTAGTCTCAGGTTCTTGACATACTTAGAAGTCTCAGAAATGGGTTCATATCATTGAATAGGTCTTGAATCCAAGCAAACAATGGCTTGTTAGTTCCCTGGCATTTGTGTCACTATTGCGCCAATGGGTATATCATGCAGATATGTTGCTTTTGTAACTTACAGGGTTGGTGGCAGGGTGAACTTAATGATTACTTTTCTCCTCCAGTAGTGTGCATAGTACCATTCAGTGCTATGAACACTAGTCAGTATGTTTTAGATGCCTCCACACTGATTTCCATAGTGGTTACACCTATAAGCCCAACAGTAGTGAATAAGGATTCCATTTTTCCGAAAACAATTGTAGTCACTGTTTTCTTGATGATAAAGATTCTGACTGGAGTGAGATGGAACCAATAATAGTTTTAATTTGCAATTCACTAGTGGCTAATGATGTTGAGAATTTTAAAACATTTTTCTTCTTTTTATGTATTCTTCTCTCATGAGATAAATGTCAGTTGCACCCTGCCCTCCTCCAATGCATTAATCTAATAAATCTCTTCCGTTAAAAAATCAGGAGTCGTATCAGGGTTAGAACCTGAAAGACAAGAGAAGCAGGAAGCAGCCGCCAGTGGCTTCATACTTCTAACATTCCTCCATCGAAAAGGAGATCCTCTCCCTGCTGGACCTTACTACTTCCTGTCTCCTCTCTGTCTATAGTCCTCCAAATCCCTATGGGTAGTTTAGATTAGCTACTTGCTAGTACCACCCTTTGACTCCAAGGAAGATTGATTTGTCAGAATGCAATCAAGATATCACACAACACTTCTCCCTGTACCTACCTCTCCTTCCTTCCTCCAGATCCACTTCTCTGTTTCCCTTCAAAAAAAAAAAAAAAGAGCTTGCTTACCAGGGAGATCATAACAAGATATCATAATGCAGCATAATAAGAAACAATAAGACTAGGGACAAACTCTCATATCATGGTTGGAGACAAAAAAGTAGGAGGAAAAGTGTGCCCCAAACAGGTAAAAAAAAAAAAAACATGTCAGAGATAACCCCACTCCAACTTCTATGTGTCCCACACACACAAAAAAGAAAACCCAAGTTAAACAACCACAGCATGTATGCAGAGGGCCTGATACAGACCCTTCCAGGCTCCATGGATGCTGCTTTATTGTCTGTGAGCACATGTGAGCCTTGCTTAGTTGATTCTATGGGTCTTGTTCTTCTGGTATCCTCTGACTCCTACAGTCCTTCCTCCCCTTCTTCTGCAAGCTTCCCAATCTCCACCAGGCTGTTGGTCTCTGCATTTGTTCCCATCATCTGCTGGAGAAAGCCTCTCTGATGACAATTGAGCTAGACACCAACCTTTGCTTATAGCAAAATATTATTAGGAATCATTTTACTGACTTTTTCACAGTCATGTTTGTTTCTTTCCAGAATTTGGAGCCAGGCAGTGTCAGCCATGTATCCCTCTGGTGGCTTAGGCCTCAGAAATGGATGGCCACTTCCAGAAGCTCTGATCCACCATTGTGCCAGGTGCCAGAGCATCTTGCAGGCAGGACAAGTTGTGGATCTAAGGTTTTGTGGCTGGGTTAGTGTCCCAGTGTCACCACTGGGAACCTAGCCTGTTTGTAGAAGATGGCCAGTCAGGCTCCATATCATTCAAAACACTTATAAACTTTTGAAACTTTTCTTCTAAGAACTTTGTTTAGCTCTGTAGCCCATTTTTATTGAGTTGTTTATTCACAGAGATTTTAGGTCTTCACATAGCCTAGATAGTAATATTCTGTCAAATATAAAGATAGGAAAGATTTCCTCAGATGCAGTAGACTACCGATTAAATTAAATCAATTAAATTAAAATTTTTATCTGCTGTATAGATACTTTTAAATTCCATAAAAACCCATTTGCCAATTGTTGGCTTTATTTCCTGAGCAACAAGAGTACTATTTAAGAATCCTGTACCTTATCGTAGACTACTATGGGAGTTTGAATGAGAAGTGTCTCTCATAGGATCATGTATTTGAGCACTTATTTTGTTTACAGTGCTGTTTTGGAGCGTTGTGGAACTCATAGGCTATAGATTTTGCTGGAGAACTGCATTTCAGAAGGGGATCTTAAGAGATTATAATATCTCCCTACACCCAGTTCATTCCCTATTTTCTGTATGTGTTTGGCAACTAGATTAGCATGCTTCCTCCTGCAACACCTGCTGCTATTCCTTTCTCGCCACTGTGGGCTTCCCCTTTGGAAACATAAGTCAAAATAAATACTTCCATTAGATGCTTATGGCGTTTGTCACAGCAATAAAAGTACCTAATACACGTATCTACTTTTTCAGCTAACAGTTTCAGAGATTCATTACCATTTTAGTATTTTCTGTTGTCTTATTGCTCTAGCTAATAATTGAATTCTTTTATTGAATAACAGCAGAAAGAATTGTATATCTTTCTTCTGATTTTCAATAGAGTGTTTCAAAAATATTCTTCATTTGCCATGTTGTTGGTTATAGATTTATAAAGTATACCTTTTATTGTATTGAGATATCTCCCTTCTAATGCTAGCTTATTGATGACTTTAATCATGAAATCATGAATTGCATTAAAGGTTGTCTTTCTACATTTTCAGAGATGATCATGAAGCTTCTGACTTTGATACTATTTATGTGATGAATGATATTTATTGATTTTAAGCATGTTAGATTATCCTTGTAAATATGCATGAAGCCAACTGGGTCCTACAAATAATCTTTGGTGTTTCTTGAATACTGCTTACAAGTATTTGAAGCAATTGCACATGTATCGTGTATTATTTTAAAAAATAAATGTAAAAGAAGACCAAAAAGTTTCCTTTACCTGAAGACAATAAAGTGACATTCCCTCTTCTATGTCTAAAAGCTTTCTTCAGGGAAATATTATTTCATATATATTTAGATTTGTTATATTTTTGCTATACAAATAAATTATATATTGTCATTTTACTAAGTATAAGACAAAATAGAAGATATATGAATATGACTAAACATACCAAAATTTAGAAAGAAATATTTTTCTTAGAAATTAGTTAACTGAACATTTACGCTCAATTAAGAATGATCAGAGTGCAAGTGTTTGATTATTTGTCTATAACCCATTATCTGTTTAAATACTCTCATCATTGCCATTTTCATTTCTTGATTCCTGAATGTGTAGATCACAGGGTTCAGAAAGGGAGTGACAACTGCATCAAATATGGACAGAAACTTGTCCAAGTGTGTGAAAGAAGAAGGCCATGTGTAGATGAACATCACAGGGCCAAAGAATAAGATCACCACAGTCACATGAGCTGAAAGTGTAGACAGAGCCTTGGAGGAGCCACTTGAAGAATGTTTCTGAACAGTAAATATGATGACAATATAGGAAATGATCAGTATGAAGAAGGAACCTACAGACATGAATCCACTATTGACTGAGACTAGTAATTTCAGTCTGTATGTACTGTATGTATCTACACAGGCAAGTTTGATAAACCGGGGAAAGTCACAGTAGAAGCTGTCCAAAACATTTGGTCCACAGAATGGTAAGTTTACTACAAAAGCAAGTTGGATGAGAGAATGCATAAAGCCAACCACCCAGGAGGCCACTGAAAACAAGATGCACATCTTTGGGCTCATAATGGTCAGATAATGGAGAGGTTTACATATCGCCACATATCTGTCAAAGGCCATGGCTATGAGTAAAATCATCTCCACACCACCAATGAAGTGAATGAAGAATATTTGAGTGACGCATGCTCTAAAAGTGATGACTTTATGTTTTCTCAACAGATCGTAAATCATCTTGGGGGAAATAACAGAAGAAACACCCAAGTCAATGAAGGAGAGGTTAGCCAACAGAAAGTACATGGGAGAGTGTAAGTGAGGATCAGAAGCCACAGCAAACACAATGAGGGAGTTTCCTGTCATGCTTGCTACATAAAACATGGAGGAGAACACAAAAAGGAATAACTGGATGTCCCAAGAGTTGGTGAGTCCCAGGAACACAAACTCTGACGCCACAGACTGATTCTTTCCTTCCATTGGCTTTGTTGGCAGTGCTACCTGAAGAAGAAAATGTGAGAAACTGTGATTTATAATTTTATAAATAGACTAGGAGAACATCCAAGTTATGAAAATCTATTGTACTACAGCATTGAAACTGGCTTTAAAGTAAGTAGTGTGAGAGAAGTAAGTACTATACACAACCAATAATCTGAAATTTATAAATTAGTTTGAAATAGGACTTAACACCTGTAACAAATGTTTTGAACAAAACCCCAAAGACAATAAGGTTTGGTGGGCTTTAAAAGTGGATTTTAGAGCCTGGAGAGATGCCTTATCAGTTAAGAATATTTGGATTACAAGTGCACATATATACACAAAAGTATCATGCAAGTATTGTTTTCATAACTCTAGGAAAAGATTAATCATATTGTATAGTAGTTTCATTCAGAGAAGAAACAGCACAGCAGACAACATCTAAGCTTTTGATCCAGGGTCCGTGATTAATCAGCTATGTGCTTTCTGCCATCAAAAAAGAGGTTGAGCCCCAAACCTGGTGTTTTCTTTTTTTAAACAAATTTAAATGGTTACTTCAGTGAAGTTATAGGAATAAAACAAAGATCACAATCATGTCTTAAGTAAGGATTGGACAGGAAGGGTTACAAGGCCATAAACAGAATCATGTCCCCAATAGATAAGTGGATATTCAATTAATGCTAACAATAACAATGCATTTCTTCCACTTGCTCATAACAGTGACAAACACATGAGATTTCTCAAAAAACATTAATGAATATTAATACGCAAAGGGCATCACACTACCGTGCCAAATTTGTTTCAAATGCACTACCCATCTAACATTAAGTAACGTATTACATTATTCACATCATTTCAACAACAATATAACACATTTCAAATGTGAAATTGGTGCATTTGCTCTCATAGAACATCATATATATGTTTAGTATTCAATAAAAATGAAATTCGTTGGTTTATTTCTCAAACAGCAACCTCTATACAGCTCAATTTATGTATGTCTTCTCAGTGCATAACAAAGTTTACACTCTGAAAACCTAGAAATGAGGGAAAAATACATATTTGGTGAAAATGGAAAATTCTGCATTTATATTCTTTAAAACAACACAAAAATATATGTGGTTATATAATATCAAAGATTGGGTTAAATTATGAAATTATAAAGAAAATAAGCTGTAATTTTTGCTTTAAATCATTCTATCTCTGCCCTAAGCCTGTCTTAAACAGTCTTTCTCTGGTTCTCAGGGCTTCTTTACTCTTTCTTTAAAATTACCCTCCCCTCCATGTACGTGATTTCCAAGTCAAGTTAACTAATTCTAATTCTTTCCTCTTCTCTTCTCTTTTACTTTCTTTCTCAGTCTCTATCTTTCCTCTGCCCCTCCCTCTCTCCTTCCTCCCCTATAGTACTGCTGAGATTTAAAAACTGTCCTCCCTGGGGTAATTTTCTCCTAAACACTAATAAAAGTATTCTCGGGCTTCAAAATAAAGAGATAAATAAGATTAAAAGAAAAATCTAGACCTAGATTGTGTAGAATGAACATAGAAAGACTATAAAATTTAAAAAGTTGGTATATAATCAGAATAGAAAAATGAGAAAGCTTACTGTAAATTAGGCAAAAAAATTTAAATTATGAACCTATCTCCCTCAGTTGAATCTGTCTGTATTTTCACTATGCTTATTATTTCAAAGCATTTCTTAAATTCAAAAAAAAAAACCTAACCAAATTTGGTTGTCCCTAATTTAAAAACATAACTACATCTATTTAGCAGTTTGAGAGATATAAATAGTTCTGTATCCTTTTCAAATAAATAATTAGATATAAGTCACTTCATACATCTTTAACGTGTTCCTGATCAGATCACAAATCAGAATCAAATTAATAGAGAAATTCCAACTTTATATTTTATACCACAGATGAAGAAAACAAAAAAATCAATTCAACATTTTATATTATATGTACCATTTTGTTCTAAAATTAAAATGACATTTTATCACAACATCTGTTTTCAACATAGAGGATTTTGGTCTCATGTTAAAATTTACTTCTGGTCAGGTTTTCATAAAACTCTTCCTATCAGAAAAGCGTGAAAATCCTTAATAAATTTGCTTCTGTTTTACAGAACAGTCACAAAATGTTTTATAAAAGGTGAGTTGTTTGAACTCACCCTGTTTTTAAAAGCCAGCAAAGAGAAAACTGCAAATCTTCCCTTTTTTTATAAGTATCATTGATATTTCATTAGTTACCAGTTCGTAGGGTATTATATCATTCATTCAATCAATTATTGGTGAATAAAGAATGATTCATTATATTGCTACACAAACTTAGTAGAAAATGTTACAAGGTTGTTTGGCTTCTCAAGGTCATTTACATTGTGGGTCTAGCTCATAGGCAGTCGGTTACTTAGCCTTTGCCAATACTTCAGTTGGTGTTTATCATCTATCCTCCTGTGCGTTCAGTTCCTTTTCTTACTGCTCTCTACTTTGCTCGTCTTCCTCAAGCCCTTTAGGATGTGACTCTTATCCACAGTAATTCCAAGCACAAACTAGCATCTGGGAATTAGCCACCCAAGCATTGCTAAATTTATTTCCGACCATGCATTTTACCTGAATGATAACAACATCATCTTAGCAGAGACAGTCTTCTCTGTGTGTCCTCACATAAAATGCCACATGGAATCTTCAATTAGGGAGATAAGAAACTAATTATATGCCTCAAGAGGTCAGTGACCAAGAGACACAACAAAAACATGGCAATTTAGAAGCATCATGTGGTTATAGAATTCTTAACTCTCGAGTATCTGGTTTGGTCTGTGTGACCATAGAATTTCTGTAGCACACAGTATGATATTAAGGAGGAAGAATAAAAGAAAACCATGTTTCTTTGTTATGGTGTCATTAAACTACGTGAATCTGAAAGTTTAACAGTTAACATGGTGGCACACACCTTTAATCTCAGCAATCAGAAGGCAGAGGCAGGTGAATCTCTGTGACTTTGAATCCAGCCTTACATAGTGACTTTCAAAACATTTAGAGCTACATAGTAAGATCCTACTCAATGCAAAAATATATCACTGCTATTATTCCCTAATAATAGATAAATATTCTCTCAAAGTTTAACTATCATCACAGAGTTAAATCAAACTAATATGGTGTAGTTTAAGAAGAAGAATTTTTGTGAAATCTTCATTTTCAGTAAAACCGTGACCTAGAATTACAGATGTCTAAAATAGCTGTCAAATAAAAACAACAGAGAAGCAAGGCTCCACACACATACCTTCCTATAACCCCCCCCCAAATTTTTGAGACTATATAAGAAAAGTTACACAGTTTATACAAAGAGCAGACAGCAGAAGAACAGCAAACAAACTGTTGTCCAAGTAAATAAACATGAATATGGACAAAAATAGATTTATTTCCAATGAGTACCACAGCACAGTAAGGGTGTAACAACAGTGAATTATACTGTGATTTAATTTTCTACAACATGTAAGGAAATGGCTGCAACAAAGAATGGCATATTCATGTCAAGGGTGTGGACTGCTGCTTAATATATCCACAAATAGGAGAGAAATAGAAATCAGGTGTAAGTGGAGGGTGAAATATTTGTACCTTCTGTTTTCTTATATCTGAGGGATGAACAGAGTTGGGAAAATAATATCAAGTTAGGAAAGCATTTGGCCATATAATGAGTAATTATGTCATTGCCAGATAACTGTCTGTGTGTTATCATGAGATGTGTTCTAATAACACAGTTTCCCTCAGATCATCTATCCTCCATCAGAATTTGTATTACATAGTATTCTCACTTAAAAAATGAAGTTTCACTTTAAATAACCATCTATCTTGACATGTTACATTTATATAAAATTTACAATGTATGAAAACCACTTGTCAGACATTGTTAAAAGAACACCAATAATATCCCTAAATTTTAAATATCATGTTTCCAGTCCCCATTGTAGAGTTCAAATTGTACCCGTATAATTGACAGATTTCTGTATTAGATTTTTTTCAGTGGACAGTCACTTCCAAGTTAGTCCAGCAATGTATGTGAATCCATTCACAATACAGGCTCATGTTTTCTCATGTGTTATGGAGAAAATACTGCAAGATATATATACAGAGAAAGAGAGAGAGAGAGAGAGAGAGAGAGAGAGAGAGAGAGAGAGAGAGAGAGAGAGAGAGAGAATATGTACATTAAGATTGGCTTTAACATCAACTTGCCACAAAATAGAATCACCTGAGTAGAGAGGAGACTCTCCTGAAAAATTGTCCTGATTGTCTTGTAGGTATAGATGTTATCTCCCTGTTTCTTTTACTTAGAGAACCGGTTTAAAATTGTTAGTGTGTGTGTGTGTGTGTGTGTGTGTGTGTGTGTATTCGAGATAAGGAAACTGACACTCTACATTGCAATTTTATCTTTTACTACAAAAAAAAATGTATATGAAGTACCACTTCATCTCCAAACCCACAAATCCCAGGTGACTTCAGAAGCTCCCTGAGACACAGACTACAACTGCATAGAACAAACCAAGATGTGAGTGACTAGCCTTTCAGCTGGACAGCACAGTATTTAGGCCCAAGGCAAAACCCAGGCCCTTCCCCACATACACACACATTTCAGCTACAAGGGCAAGCCTCCTATAGGCAGGGGGCCCAAGCACCACCCATCAACACCTGCAATCTATATGTCCCACTTCACTCTCATCCTCTGCGACCTCAGACTGTGACTGCACAGAACTAACCAGAGGTAAGGGACCAGAAGCTCTCTGAGAAACAGACTGCAACTACACAGAGTGAACCAAGAGCCACTCCCTAAAACAGAAAGTGACTGCACAGATTGGTCCAAGACAGAATACCTGAGACACAGGCACCAACTGCTGCAAAAATCAAACTAAAAGGTAAAGACAGTGACTGCACCAATTGAATTAACAGATGGGCAAACACCAATGCAAGAATATATTCAAAAACCTAAAGATCAATATGGCACCACCAGAACCTTGTAGTCCTACTGCAGAAAGACCTGAACATCCCACCCCAGAAAAAGAAGAAATAGATTTATCGGTCAAAGAAAACATTAAAGGCAACAAGGTCATAACACAAAAAGTCCAGGAAAAGCCAGGCGTTGGTGGCGCACGCCTTTAATCCCAGCACTCGGGAGGCAGAGGCAGGCGGATCTCTGTGAGTTCGGGACCAGCCTGGTCTACAGAGCTAGTGCCAGGACAGGCTCCAAAGCCACAGAGAAACCCTGTCTCAAAAAAAAAAAGTCCAGGAAATCTGAGATACCATTAAAAGACCAAACACAAGAATAATAGGGATGGAAGGAGAAGAATAGCAGCGCAAAGGCACAAATAATATATTCAACAAAACCATAATAGAAAACTTTACCACCTAAAGAAGGAAATAGCAATAAAAATACAAGAAACTTATAGAACACTAAACAGACTGGACCTAAAAAAGTCCCTTCATCACATAAAAATCAAAAAATAAAATATATAGAATAAAGAAAGAATATGAAGAGCTCAAGGGAAAAAGGCTAAGTAATATATAAAGATAGAACCATCAGAATAACACTAGACTTCTCAGTGTAGACTCTGAAAGCTAGAAGGTCCTAGATAGGTATTATGCAGACACTAAAAGACCATGGATGCCAAACCAGACTACTATACCCAGCCAAACTTTCAATCACCATAGATGGAGAAAACAAGATAGTCCATGACAAAACAAGATTTTAACAATACCTATCCACAAATCCATCCCTACATAAGGTACTAGAAGGAAAAATTCCAACCCAAGGAAGTTAGCTTTACCCATGAAAGCACAGGCAATAGGTAATCCCACAACAGCAAATCCTAAAGAAGAGAAACACACATACTGCCACCAAAAGTATCAGGAATTAACAATCACTGGTCAGTAACATCCCCCCCCTTTTTTTTTGTTTTTGTTTTTGTTTTTCCAGACAAGGTTTCGCTGGAGCTTTGGTGCCTGTCCCGGAACTAGCTCTTGTAGACCAGGCTGGCCTCAAAGTAATATTCTTTAATATGAATGGACTCAATTTGCCTATAAAAAGACACAGACTAACAGAGGGGACATGAAAACAGAATCCACCCTTCTGCTGTTTACAGGAAACACACCTCAAATTCAAAGACATATATTTCCTCTGAGTAAAGGATTAAGAAAAAGACTTTCCAAGCCCATCAACTGAAGAGTGGATAAAGAAAATGTTGGAGTATTACTCAGCTGTACAAAACAATGACATCTTGAAATTTACAGGCAAATTGATGGGAAAAAACCATGCTGAGTGAGGTAACCCCGACAGAGAAAGATAAACATGGTATGTACTCAACCATAAATAGATATTAGATGTAAAACAAAGGATAATCAAACTATAATCCACAGATCCAGAGAAGCCAGATGACAAGGAAGACTCTAAGAGTGACACATGGATCACTTGGAAGAATTACTTGAGATTTCCCTGGGTAAATTGGAGGGAATCAGTGGGTAAAGGGGAAAGGAGGGGATGGGAGATTAGAACTTGAGGAAACAGAATGGTTGAGGGAAGAGAGGGATGGAGTGGGAGAGCAATGGAGAGGTCTGGACTGAGCGAGCCACTGTGGGGTTGGGGAGAAACCTAGTGCCAGGAATTCCCAAGAATCCCCAAGGATGACCCCAGCTAAGACTCTTGCAATAGTGGAGAGGGAGCCCGAACTGGTCTACCTCTGTAATCAGATTAGTGAATACTCCAACTATCATCATTGAGCCTTCATCCAGTGATGTGGGATTCCCCTCTGTATGCTGTGATTAACATTAACAAATAAAGAAAGCTTGCTTGAGCCTATAATAGGGCAGAACGGAGGTAGGCAGGGAACACTAAACTGAATGCTGGGAGAAAGAAGGAGGAGTCAAAGAGACACCATGTAGCCCCACCAGGAACAGACATGCCAGAACCTTGCCTGCAATCCATAGCCATATGGTGATAGACAGATTAATAGAAATGGGTTAAATTAAGATGTGAGAGTTAGCCAATAAGAAGCTAGAGCTATTTTTTTAATTCTTTTTTGTTTTTTTATTGCAAATTTCTGCCTCCTCCCTGCCTCCCATTTCCCTTCCTCTCCCCTCACTCCCCTCCCCCTCCCTCTCCAGTCCCAAAAAAATATAAAATAAAAAATAAAAAAGATGATCATACATAAAGGAAATTGTAGCATGACAAAAATTAAATTTTTCTTTTTAAAATATTTTTTTGAAATTAAAATATAATTATGCTATTTTCTCTCTCTCCTTTGTATCCTCCTTACTCTTTCACAAATCCATAGCCTCCTTTTCTTTACTTGTTACATATATATGTATGTGCATGTGTTCCTAATTGTATAAATAAAACTTACCCAGTCTGAAAAAAAAGAAGCTAGAGCTAATAGATCAAGCAATGATTTAAATAATACAGTTTCTGTGTGATTATTTCATTCATGGGCAGCTGGGAACAAACAAGTGGCTTCTTTAAACAATCCAGCAACTGACAGAACCAGATGAAGAGATCTACAACCAAACACCAGGCCTAACTTTGGGAATCCAACTGAAGAGAGGGATGAGGGAATATATAAGCAAGGGAGGTCAAGATCATGATAGAGAAATCTACAGAGACTGCTGAACCAAGCTCATGAAAACTCATGAGCTCTAGACCAAAAGCTACGGAACCACCATGGGATCAAACTAGGCCTTCCCTATGTAAGAGACAGTGGTGAAACTTGGGCTATATGTGAGGCACCTGGCAGTAGAACCAGGATCTATCCCTGGTGCATGAGATAGCTTATTAGAGCCCATTCTCTATGATGGGATGCTATGCTCAGCCTTAATGCAGCAGAGGAGGGGGTTGGTACTACCACAATGTAAGTGCCAGACTTGTTGACTTCCCATGGGAACTCTTACACATTGGGAGGAGTGGATGGGGTTTAGTCTGACAGGGAGGTTGGGGGTGAGAACTGTGGATGGAATGTAAAATGAAATTTAAAAATATAAATTAAAAAAGGAAAAAAATGTGTACATCTTAAAACAAGCTCAAGCTAGACAGTAGTGTCACATGCCTTTAATGTCAGCACACAGAAAGCAGAGGCAGGCATATCTCTGTGTGTTTGAGGCCAGCCTGGTCTACAAAGGAAGTTCCAGCACAGCCAAGGCTACACTGAGAAACTTTGTCTCAAGAAAACCTAAATAAATAAAAGAACTGTTCAACAAGAGAGTAATTATGCATGGAATTGGAAACCTTACCAGCTACTCAGGGCTAGGAGATTCATTCATGGATCTTGGAGGAAAATCAACAATTGCTACTTATTAAACCAGCGTTATCTCTAACTGCATTCTAAATATTTGTCCTTATACACACAGATAAATGATGTCCCCACCCCTCATCAAGGAAGCTCCTCTTAGGAATGGATGGGGACCATTATTAAAACAAAACAACTCCCACACCTCAGGTAGAAGAGATCAGAAAGATTGGAAGAGTCAGAGGACAGGGAGTTTGCTATGAGCATGACCTCTAGTAATGTCAGAAGTTGTACTCATAACGTCTCAGCATGATTGCCTAAACATTATGTGAACAAGGCCAACATCCATGGTAAAATGGATGAGGGAAAGCCCAAAAGGCTCATTTCTACACAGAGAACTACAAACAGCCCAGGAATGCTGACTTTGGGAGAAATAATCTTCCCCAAAGAAGAGCACACTAATTGGCTCTCCAATAAAAATGGTCAGTTCTATAATATCTGTATAAGTATTATACAGGCTCCTAATTTCATTGATTCTTTGTAAACTTTTTTGCTTTCTATTTTGTTCATTTCAGCTAGTGTTGATTATCTCTTCCCATCTACTGTTTGGGCGAGTTATTTGTTGTCGATTTTCAAAGGCCTTCAAGCACATAGTTAAGTTATTCATTTGACATCTCAATAAATTTTAGAGTAGGGACATGGTGCTCTAAATTTGCCAATTTTGACTACCTTAATTATGCTCCATAAATATTTAGATACCCTGTTTTCATTATATTCAATTATAAAAGTTTCTAAATGTCCTTCTCGATTTCTTCCTTGAATCAATTATCATTCAGTAGTGTGTTGTTTGCTCTCTATGAGCTAGTATGCTTTCTGCAGTCTACTAGTGTTGATTTCCAACTTTATCCAATTAGGGTAATATAAAATAGAGAATGTCATTTCAGTTTTTCTACATTTGTTGAGACATGTTTTGCATCCTAATACATCATCTGGTTCGTAGAAAGTTTTATGGCCTGTTTAGAGGTAGATGTGTTGTTTAGTATTAGTGGGCTATTTAAGTCACCCGTTATCACTTTTTTGGTTAATTTGTGGATTTAGGGAAAATAGTATTTCTTTTATGAAATCTGGTTGTCCAGTGCTTAGTATTTATATGTTTAGAATTGGAGTAGCTTCTTGTTGGATTTTTTTCTTTAATGAATATGAATGACTGTCTTTATCATTCTTACTTGTTTTTTATACTTACTGGGTAGTTCTGTGGAAAGTAACAAAAATCCCTCCTTGATTTTAGAGTCAACTAACCCCATACTCAATCCAGTAACACCAAGGCACATAATTCCCTGCTTGTGGTTTTTCCCTTTAAAGAAAGCTCAGGGCCCTTTTTCTTCACCCACTGCACTGCTTGCAAGCCTGTAGAACAATAAAGAAACCCTGTGTAATTGCATTGGAAAGTAGGCTTCTTGTAGGTCATGCTGGGGAGGAGGGGATCTCGCGACTCAGGTAAAAAAGACTCCTACCTGATTCTCTTGGGATAACCATTGTGTAGTTTGTGTTCTTTCAGATCTTTGTTGTGTTTTGCATTTACATATATTTACCTTTGTAAATTAATGTGATTCTATTATCTGTTTATCGTTTTACAGATGTTACAGGGAATAAATCAAGGTCCAGGAAACAAGATATAACAAACTGGTAATGGAAGAGAACTTATGTAAGCAAAGATATTCAGAGTTTGAGCAGGATTATGAGAACAAATAAAAGATGAAAAAGAATAATAGATGTCTACAATAATGAGTTCTTATCATACTAATGGCATCAGATTTAAGAAAAAAAATGGGGGCCAGAACAATCCCAAGTAAAATGTATAGCTACAGAATGGAGTGAACAACTGGGATCTGTTAGCAAGATTGGCACAGCTACTTCTGCGCCTACCACATTGGAGGGACAACCATTAGCCCAGTTCCTAGCCCAAGTTTTCCATCACTGGCTTACAAGGAATAAAGCACGTGGGTAGACTAGTTAGTCCCATATATTGTGAGCTCATTGTCACATTTCATCTGCTATAAAAGTGTCCTGTGCTTGATGAAATATCATTTGAATAACATGGAAATTTATAAAAATTTTTTTGATTAACAAATCATAGGGTTGACACTAACCACTCACAGGTTTCTCAGTAAAGGACAACGAACATAAGGATGTACAGTGGCTACTTATGTGAACAAGACTTTATGAATATGGAAGTCATTCAGTACTGCAGTTAAGTCTGATTAATCTCATGCTGCACCTCAAGCCAGTGAACCGGAACAATGGAAATGAAAATGTCATGTAGTGAAGAGCAAGGATTAACTGTGCTGTGCCTGTCTCGGTGCACCAAATTGGATGATGCAGGTGAGTGTGTGCCTTGTGACTGTCATCACCGCGGCAGTGACCTGCAAAGGACTGGGACCTGGAGGAACTAAACTGTGAGGTCTATAAAAGGGCCATTGAAGGGGAGGGAAGAGGCAGGGAGAGGAGCGGAGAAAAATGTAGATGTCAGTAAAAATCATTTTAAGAAAAAAGGCAGAAAATCTTCAGAGATGGTACTAGTCCCGTATCACAGAGTACTGGTAGCAACTCGTGCAGTTCGTAGTACCTATCTACCAACTCACAAAGTGAACATACATGTTGTTTCAATTCCTCTTTTCAGATATCACACAATTTTTTGAGTATCTCTGTAACATGGAAATATACTAAAAAAAAGAAATAAATATAAATGAATAGAAATTTGATGTATGTGAATAGAATATTGCTAATCTGACAAAAATCATCTTTACTGAGTTTTTGTTAATATTTCAAAATGACTCTCAAGTCTTCTACACAAAACAAACATCCATTAAACCCTTGTGTGTGTTCTCCTGATGTGAATCTCCTTCCACAGCAGAAAAACTCCAAATGGGTAACACATACAAACTACAGGAGACAAACAAATGGCTCAGTAGAATAAGCCTTTATAAGGAAACAAGTAAAGGGATGCAGAAATTCTTGCATTTGAGACAATGTATAGTAAACACATATACATGTGGGCAACATTGTATGAATTCAGTATTTTCTTTATATATTATTGTCTTAACATATATATTTATATATATTTAAAATTAAAAGTCATAAATTAGAAAAGTAATGAGGGGACAGAAATGAATAGAGGGGGGGGAGACAGAAGAATCAAAATTTTTTAATTCAATATCATGCATAAAATCCCAACATATAGAACAAGTGTAAAAGGAGAGAGAGAGAGAAAGTTCCCATGTTCTAAAGGCTTAAGTATCAGCTACTTCAAAATAAACATTATTCCTTAGGAATGTAAGTTCAAGATTATTATAATCATTGCTTTATAAATACATGTGATTCTCTGTTTTCAGGAGAGATTATTAATACAGACTAAGCAGGAAAGTATATAGAGATATAAGGGAAGGACAAAGATATATACATAATTTATATGTGTGTGAAATATATATATATGCATACATGCAACGATTTTTCTCACGTTGATGAAAAGTAAACTTCTGTATTCATTGAAGACAGTCCACAGCACATAGATTTAAGAAGTTTTCTTATAACCAACTAGCTGTCTGCATACTCTCTTCATTGATACCTTCATTTCCTGATTTCTGAGTGTGTATATCACAGGATTCAGAAAAGGAGTAACAACTGCATCAAAAATTGCCAGAAATTTATCCAGGTGTATAGAAGGAGAAGGCCAGACATAAAAGAATATCAAAGGACCAAAGAATAAGACAACCACAGAGATATGAGCTGAAAGTGTGGACAGAGCTTTAGAGGAAGAACTTGATGAATGTTTTTGTACAGTGATTATGATGACAATATAGAAAATGATCAGTATGATGAAGGTGCCCACAGAGATGAATCCACTGTTGGCTGTGACCATGAATTCTAGTTTATGGGTGTCTGTGCAAGCAAGTTTGATAAATCGAGGAAGGTCACAGTAGAAGCTGTCCAACACATTTGGTCCACAGAAAGGTAAGTCTACTACAAAAGCCAGTTGAACCAGAGAATGAATAAGGCCAACCACCCAGGCAGCCACTAAAAACAAGATGCACATCTTTGGGCTCATAATGGTCAAGTAATGGAGAGGCTTACATATGGCCACATATCTGTCGAAAGCCATGGTTATGAGCAGCACCATCTCCACACCTCCAATGACATGAATGAAGAAGATTTGAGTGACACAGCCTCTAAAGGAGATGACTTTGTGTTTTCTGAATAAGTCATAAATCATCTTAGGAGAAGAAACAGAAGAAACACCCAAGTTGGTGAAGGAGAGGTTAGCCAACAGAAAGTACATGGGAGAGTGTAAGTGAGGGTCAAAAGCCACAGTGAACACGATGAGGGAGTTTCCTGTCATGCTTGCCACATAAAACATGGAGGAGAACACGAAAAGGAATAACTGGATGTCCCAAGAGTTGGTGAGTCCCAGGAACACAAACTCTGACACCACAGACTGATTCTTTCCTTCCATTGACCTTTTGACAGTTCTACCTGTAAGAAGTAACAAGAAAAATGATAAATTATAATTGGATTTAGGTAAAGACCTGCATATATGTGTGTGCATATACACATACATATATACAAGCGCTGATAATCACTAGTCACCAGTGGACCATAACTTCAAACCATAGTAAAATATCACCTCACAGTAACCAAAGATAACAATAGACTGTGCATGGGAAGTGTTGGGGGAGAAAAGAAAAAGGAAATGAGGTAGTTGTATTTTTATTTCAAAAAGTTTAATTTTTTAAGATAATAGTCTTTGGTGGATTTCAAAAGACTGGATGTGAATATATATTAATATATTTACTCAGAAAGACAAAAAATAATGGAGGTACTTCAAAAAATTAAGAGATAAAGACCCAGTTTGTAGCACAATGAAATAAACTACAGATGAGTAAGGTCCTATATTTGATTCCCAACTCCACAAATGTTAAAGAGGTTGTAGAGGATGTAGGCAGAGAAATAAAGGTTGAAGAGCAATGGAAATGACTAAAAACTAGAAATATCAGGCTAGAAAGATAGCCTTTTTAAAATGGGCATTCACTGTGCAATCGTGAGGACCTGTGCTCAGATGCCATTACCCAAACAAGAAGCCAATGTGACTGTGTATGTGTCAACACTGGTGAAAAGTGGAAATAAATGATCACTTGATCTTGGGGGCTGCCATACTAGAACCAGTCTCAGCATAAGACACATTCAAAGGAATAAAGTGGAAATTGAGAGAGCAGGATCCAGAACACTGTCTTCTCATCTCCAATGGACACAGATCTGTGTTACTGTGTGTGTACGTACATGCACACACACATACACACACACATTAAGTATATATTCACCCTACTCATATATATAAAATCACACATACAAAATAATAATAATAAAATTATTTTTTTAATTTAAATCTAAAAATACTGTATTATTTGCAATGCTAATTTGAAGAATCTGTATCCAGAAGAAGTAACATTCACAAATAAAGATTAATATGTAAAAATAAGATGTGTTAAATAATAGATGAGTGGAAAACACACACGCACACAGACACTCGGACACACATGGACTATTCTTTCATCCCCTTCAAAGAAAAGGAATCCTATTTTTCTTCTACCATGAATAAGACTAGAAGTCATTGTGCTAACTGAATTAAAGAAACATAGAAAGTCAAATGCTGAAATATCTCAGTTGACATGGATTCTAGAGATTCTACAGTGATAGAAGCAGAAAGTATAATAAAGTATCATGAGTAAATGGGATGGGATAGAAAATTGAAATTGAGAATATTTGTTAAAAGAAAGAATACATAATTAGACAGGATGGGTACTTTCTGGAAATGCATGGCACAGTGAGGTGACTGTTACTAACAGTGGGGCCTACATGAAAATTGGTCAGTGCAGAACTTCACCATTCATTTTCTAAATCAGTATGGGTGGCAACTATGCTAGTTAGCTCACAATATGCATATGTATTTTACGATTTTAATTTTTGTATTTTATATATTTACATACATAAATCTTCTTACTGTACACTATAATATATACAGAATTGTGCCTTCATAAAACTAGAAGAAGAAAGGTTTCCTATTATACTCATATAATTTGAATTTGTAGCCATGCAATGAAGCTGCTGCCAGTCATGCGGTCATGTGGAGATATTTATAAATTCAATATCCCTGTGCTTTCAAACTAGAGTGAGTTCACAGCTGTTCCTATTAAGGTAGAAGTTTAGCCAATACTAGAGACAACAATTCATCCCCAAGGTCTTTACACTTTCATTTGAAGACTAATATGTTATCAGTTCAATTAAGAATTAACACTAGTCCAGTTGTGAGTCTCTGTGTTAACTACCCACTATTGCAAGAATTTTCTTGATCAGAGTTGAATGATTCACTAATATATGGGTATAGATATAATATTGGGGTTAGAACCTGAAAGCAGTGAAGCAGGGAGCAGCCACCAGTCGCTTTATATCTCTACCATTCCTCCATCCAAAAAGAGATGTTCTTCCTGCTGGACCTTACTACTTCCTGTCTCCTCTCTGTCAACAGTCCTCCAAACCCCTATGGTTAATTTAGATCCACTATTGGTGAGCACCACCCTCTGACTTGAAGGAAGGTTCATTTGTGAGAACACAATCAAAATATCACACAACAATTCTCCCTGCCTTCCCCCAGATCCACTACTCTGTTTCTATTCAACAATGAGCTTGCTTCCCAGGGATATAATAATGCGGCATAACAAGAAACAATAAGACTAGGCACAAACTCTCATATCATGGCTGGAGACCAAAAAAAAGTAGGAATTAAAGGATTTCCCAAAAGGTAAAAGAGTCCGAAATACCCCCAATCCCACTTTTATGCGTCCCATAAAAACCTCAAGTTAAACAACCACAGCTTGTATGCACAGGGCTGGTTCAAACCCTTTCAGTATCCATGGTTGTTGACTTATCTGTGAGCCTGTGTGAGCCCTGCTTTGTTGATTCTATGGGTCTTGTGTTTCTGGTATCCTCTGACTCCTACAGTCCCTTCTCCCCTTCTTCTGCAAGTTTTGCAGTCTGTACCAAGCTCCTAATCTCTGCATTTGCTCCCATCATCTGCTGGATAAAGCCTCTCTGGTGGCAACTGGGCTAGACACCAACCTTTGCTTATAGCGGAATACTATTAGAAATCATTTTACTGAGCTATACATTTTCTCCACTCCCCTTCTTTCCTCCCACCTCCCTTTCTATCCTCTTTTGTGACTCTTATGTTCCCAATTTTGTCATGAGATCTTGTCTTTTTTTCCTATCTATTTAGAGCCATGTAGACCTCTTGTAGAATTGTTTTGTTGTCTAGCTTCTATGATGCTGTGAATTGTAGGCTGATTTTTTTTCTTTATGTTTAAAAGTCACTATGAGTGAGTGTGTATTATATGTGTCTTTCTGGGTCTGGGTTACCTAATTCAGTATGGTTTTTCTAGATCCATCCATTTGCCTGAAAGTTTCAAAATGTTATTATATTGTACTGTAGAATACGAAAAAGATGTTATTTATCCATTAAAAACTATATATGTAGCTGTATAGTTTATTGAGATAGTCTAGGCAGAGTTCTGAAGCAACAGAGAAAACTAAAGAAAAATGATATTATTAAAACTGAATAGGGGATGGAGCATAAATAAATGATAATAAACAGAAAGTCAAAAACTACAATGATTCCACTTGTCTAAATAGCTTTTTTTTTAAATATAATTTTTTTATTGAGAAAAAAAAGATTTCCGCCTCCTCTCCGCCTCCCATTTCCCTCCCCGTCTCCCTTTTCCCCCCTCCTCCCTCTCCTCTCCCCCTCCCTCTCCAGTCTGAGGGGCAGTCAGGGTTCCCTGCCCTGTGGAAAGTCCAAAGTCCTCCCCGCTCCATCATGGTCTAGGAAGGTGGACATCCAAACTGGCTAGGCTCCCACAAAGCCAGAACATGAAGTAGGATCAAAACCCAGTGGCATTGTCCTTGGCTTCTCAGCAGCCCTCATTGTCCGCCATATTCAGAGAGTCCGGTTTTATCCCATGGTTTTTCAGTCGTAGTCCAGCTGGCCTTGGTGAGCTCACAATAGATCAGCCCCACTGTCTCCGTGGGTGGATGCACCCCTCGTGGTCCTGACTTCTTTGCTCATATTTTCCCTCCTTCTGCTCCTCCTTGGGACATTGGGAGCTCAGTCCAGTGCTCCAGTGTGGGTCTCTGTCTCTATCTCCATCCATCTCCAGATGAAGGTTCTATGGTTAGCTTTTGCAATGGCTTTGTATTAATGATTCTTTCTCACATTCTAGTATATCTGCTTGACAAATTTTTTGAAACCTTCTCCACTATACTTATAGCTTGGAAACAAAATCATCAGTACAATTTGCATTCTTTAGAATGAAGAAAGAAAGAAATATAACTCCTGGCACCTCAGGAATCACTGTGTTCTGAAATTGCCCCATCATGATGAAAAAATAAAATTAAATGAGATAGTATGCTTTCAGCACTGGGTCTTGTATTCTCCATGTTAAGTACTATTTCCTACTCAGAAATACACGAGGCACTGTCATCTTGCAAACTCACTAATAAAATTGCTACTATGTTATACAAAATGGCAAGTTTATATCCTTTACTTGAAAAAATAAAAGAAATGGCAACAACTGACATTTTATTTATATGTGTTAACAAGTTATTATTTATTTGTAATTTAGTAGGAGATTATATCATAATCTGAGCATAGAATAACTGATTAATGCAGAAGTTTCACACAAAACATTACAACATTTTTGGCATTTTCTAGTACTATTTATATTCGCCTATGTATAATGTGGTTCTAGCTCAAAGGCAGTCTGTTGTTTTGCTTTTTTCTAATATTTTTATAGACATTTTTCCTTTATTTTTGTGATTATGATGTAATCTCATTACATAATTTCTCCTTTCACTTTCCTTCCTCCAAATCACTCCACATACCCCTCCTTGATCTCTTTCCAATCAAATTCAAAGCCTTTTCTGAATACTGTTACAATCATCCTTTTGTGTTGTTGAATTTTTTTTTCTTGTCTGTGCTCTACTTTGCCCTAGATTTTCTCAAGTACTTTAGGATACAACTAAGGTACACAGCAATACTAACCACAAACTTCACAAACTAACATCTGTGTATGATCCACTTATGCACAGTTAAGTTTATTTCCATCTATCCATTTTACCTGAATGATAACAACGTCTTGTAGAGCCAGGTTTCCGTGTGTCCTCTCAGATAAAGTCCCACATAGAATCCTCCATTAGGAATATATGAAGCTAATTATGTACACTTTGTGAGGCTCTGACCAAGGACAATGGAAAAGCATGACATCTTTGAAGGAGCTTCCGGTTACAGAACTTTTCTCAAGAGAATTATTTGTTTTGGTCAGCGTGTCCAACGAACTCTGAAACTCAGATACTATGGAGAAAGTGGAATTGTTTTGGTCTCATTAAGCTATTTGGATCCAACAATTGATAATTACTCATTGCAATTACTTCTTTCTTCAAAGGAAATATCTTGTCAATATTAAACAGAAATAATCAAAGTATTAGAAATATCCTGGCCAAATGAGTTGTCTCAATGAAAATGGCACTTACTATCATGCTTGAGGACCTGAGTTCAATCTCTGGAACTAACATGTGGAAGAAAAGAATGGACTAATAACAGTTGACTCTATCTCAACACAAGCTTTCTTTACAAAACTAATACTAATTGTAAAAATTTTAAACAGCATAACTCATTGTTTTGGGCTAAATAAAATTTCTTTGTGTGTATTATCTATTCATTAGGTGTTCTGTGACATATTCCTTTCTCTATCTATTGTAAATAGAATAGCAAAAACATGAATATACAAATATCCTTGCAGTAAAATATTGTCTGTGGTCTTCGAATAAAGTATTTCCCATATGCTCAAATGTTTTACTATTTGGTCCCCAGTTGGTAGCACTGTTTAGGTAGCTTTAGGAGCTATACACTACCTGGTAGAAGTAGGTGACTGTGATGGGCTCTGAGGGTTCAAAGCCTCGCAGCACACCCAGTGCGGTCTGTTTTGTGTTCAAAACAAGGATGTAAGTTATTAGTTCCTGTCATCATGCTTCTCCTCTACCATCATGGATGCTTAGCTCTCTGTAACTATAAATCTAAATAAAATATTTCTTCTAGAAGTTGCTTTGGTCATGGTGTTTTATCTCATTTAAATGGAAAAATAAACAAGACAGGGTCCTTTATGTATGTAGCCATGACTGGTATAGCTGGTAATATGATAATTTTATTTTAATGTTTACTTCTCTTAATTTATGTTTTAAACTTTTAATACAATATATTTTAATCACGTTCTTTCCCATAAATTCAACTTCTCCACACATCCCAGCCCTACTCTTCTAAATTTATATTCTTACCCTCTCTTAAGAAAAACAAACAAAATCAAAAACAAATAAAAGTTTTAATAAACACCAAAACAAACAACAAAAAATGGATTCTGCTTTGTGTTGAACAAGTATTTCTTGATCATGTAGCCTTCTCTGGGATCATATACCCAGTGTCAATCAGTGAAACTGATTTTCCCTGTCCCAACATTAATTGCAAATAGTTTCTTGGATAGAAACTTTTTTTCCTTCTTCTTGAGAGGCTATTTTCTGGTTTGAATAGCCTGGTGGATATTGGGCTTGCAATTACAGTCTCTGACAGTTCATTTGTCCAACATCCATGCTGTTTCCTTAAAGTCATTGAACACCTTTGGCTCTTAGAATATTTCTATCTCCTCTTCCATATAGATCTCTAGCATGAGGGGAGAGCAGTACTACAGTCATCTCATTTAAGGATAGGTGGTCTGAAGTCTCTCACCTGTCCAGTTGTGAGTCTCTGTGTTAACTACCCATTAGTGCAAGAATTTTCTTGATGAGAGTTGAGTGATTCACTAATTTATGGGTATAGTAATATGTTATTTAAAGTCGTTTTGTTAGTAGAATAATTGTAGTATATTTTCTATAGTGTCTCTGGCCTATGTAGTCTATGGGTCTTGACATAATTAGCAGTCTCAAATATGGGCTTCATATCATTGAATAGGTCTTGAATCCAATCAAACCATGTTTGTTAGTTCCCTGGCATTTGTGTCACTATTGTACCAATGGGTATATCATGCAGATATGTCGCTATTGTAATTTAAAGGGTTTGTGGCAGGGTGAAATTGCAACTACTTTTTAAATCAGCATGGTGGTTTCTCAGAAAATTGGGAATCAACCTACCTCAGGATCCAGCAATACCACTATTGTGAATATACACAAGAGATACCCAATCATAATACAAAAGCATTTGTTCAATAATGTTCATAGCAGCATTACTTGTAATAGCCAGAACCTGGAAGCAACTTAGATGCCTCTCAATGGAAGAATGGATAAAGTGTGGCATCTACACATTAGAGTAGTACTCAGTGGTAAAAAAAAAAAAAAAAACAACGACATCTTGAATTTTGCATGCAAATGGATTGAAGTAGAAAACACTCTTCTGAATGAGATAACCCAGACCCAAAAATATAATTATGGTATGTACTCACTCATTAGTGGATTCTAGCTATAAACAAAGGACATTGAGCCTATTGTTCACGATCCTAGAGAACATAAAAAGTAAGATGAACTCTCTCCCCCCCCAAAAAAAATATATATAGATCCTCTTGGAAATTGAAAGCAGACAAGATTGCCAGACAAAAGTTGGGAGTATGGGGCTGGGGGATGGAACAAGGGGAGATATGTGAGATAAGGGAGAAGGAGGGAGTAAGGGAGAGATTGGGAGAATGGGATGATTGAGATGGAGGAAGGACAGTTATGGGAGCAGGGAAGAAGATATCTTAATTAAGGGATGCATTGTGGGGTTGGCAAGAGGCTTGACTCTAGAGGAGGTCCCAGATCCCATAAGGATGTTCCCAGCTAGGACCCTGGGCAGTGGAGGAGAGGGTGCCTGATCTGGCCTTGTTTTATATAGCTAGTTCCATATAACTGTCTTGAATATCACCATAGAAACTTCATCAGGTGACAGATGGAGATAGAGACAGAGACCCACGTGAGAGCACTGGACTGAGCTCCCAAGGTCCAGTTGAAGACTAGAGGGAGGGAGAAGATGAGCAAGGAAGTCAGGACCACCCACTGAGACCATGTACCTGAGCTAAGGGGGGCTCAACAAAGCCAGCTGGACTTGAACTGAATGAGCATGGGATCAAAGTGGACCCTCTAAATGTGGCTGACAATTGGGGCAGACGGAGAAACCAATGATAATGGCACTGGGATTTGTCTCTACTGCATGTACTGGCTTTTTGGGATCCTAGTCTATTTGGATGCATACCTTTCTAAGCCTGGATGGAAGAGGGAAGGACTTGGACTTCCCACAGGACAAGGTACCCTGCCCTCTCTTAGGACTGGAGGGCAAGGGGAGAAGGGAGAGTGCTAGAGTGGGAGGGAAGTGGAAAGAGGGGATGAAGTGGAAATGTTGATTCCTATTATTTATAAAGTAATAAATAAATAAATAACAGTGTTTCTTCCATTTATTCTTTTCTCATGCAATAAATCCCATCTGCAGCCTGCCCTCCTCCAAAGTATTAATCTAATTTGTCTCTTTCAATCCCAGGAGTAGGTATTGGGGTTAGAACCTGAAAGACCAGAGAAGCAGGGAGCAGCCACCAGTCACTTTATATCTCTACCATTCCTCCATCCAAAAAGAGATGTTCTTCCTGCTGGACCTTACTACTTCCTGTCTCCTCTCTGTCAGTACTCCTCCAAACCCCTATGGTTAATTTAGATCAGCTATTGGTGAGCACCACCCTCTGACTTGAAGGAAAGTTCATTTGTGAGAACGCAATCAAAATATCACACAACAATTTTCCCAATGCTCTTACCTCCCCTGCCTCCCCTAGATCCACTACTCTGTTTCTATTCAACAATGAGCTTGCTTCCCAGGGATATCATAACAAGATATCATAATGCGGCATAACAAGAAACAATAAGACTAGGTACAAACCCTCATATCATGGCTAAAGACAAAAAAAAAGTAGGAATTAAAAGGATCCCCCAAAGAGTCAAAAGAGAAAGAGATACCCCCAACCCGACTTTTATGTGTCCCATAAAAACCTCAAGTTAAACAGCCTCAGCATGTATGTACAGGGCTGGTGCAAACATTTCCGGGATCCATGGTTGTTGACTTATTATCTGTGAGCCTGTGTGAGCCCTGCTTTGTTGATTCTATAGGTCTTGTGCTCCTGGTATCCTTTGACTCCTACAGTCCTTCATCCTCTTCTTCTGCAAGTTTTGCAATGTATACCAAGCTCTTAATCTCTGTGTTTTCTCCCATCTTCTGCTGGAGAAAGCCTCCCTGGTGACAATTGGGCTAGACACCAACCTTTGCTTATAGCAGAATAATATTAGAAATCATTTTACTGACTTTTTCCCAGTTACATTTGATTACGTTTGATTCTTTCCAGATTTTGGGGCCATCTAGGTTCCAATTCATGGCCATCCAGCCAGTGTCAGGGAAGTACTTTATCTTGTGGCTTAGGCCTCAGATGAATGGCCACTACCACAAGCTCTGATTCACCACTGTGCCAGGCAGGACAGGTTGTAGGTCTAAGGTTTTGTGGCTGAGTTAGTATCCCAGTGTCACCACTAGGAGCCAAGCCTGGTGATAGAAGATGGACAATCAAGCTTCATATCATTCAAAATGCTTATAAACTTTTAACATTTTTCTTCTGAGAACTTTGATTAGCTCTGTAGCCCATTTTTATTAAGTTGTTGATTCATACAGATTTTAGTTCTTCATGTAGTCTAGATAGTAATATTCTGTCAGATATATAGGTGGGGAAGATTTCCTCCCATGTAGTAGACTACCTTCTCACTCAATTAAAAATTTTATCTGCTGTACAGAAGCTTTTAAATTCCATAAAGTTCATGTGCCAATTGTTGGCTTTATTTCCTGAGCAACCAGAGTACGATTTAGGAAGTCTGTCTCTTATTGTGGACTACTATAGGGGTTTGAATAGAAGTGCCTCTCATAGGCGCATATATTTGAGCATTTGGTTTGTTGGCAATGTTGTTTTGGAGGGTTATGGAACTCATAGAACACAAATTTTGCTGGGGAGCTGCATTTCCAAGAAGGTCCTGAAAAATTATAACTTCTCTTCACTTCTAGTTCATTCTCTACTATCTGTGTGTGATGGGTAGCTAAATTAGCATGCTTTCTCCTGCAACACCTGCTGCAATGCTTTCCTTTTCATTATGGGCTTCCCCTTTGAAAACATAAGTCAATATAAACCCTTCCATTAGATGCTCTTGTTCATGATGTTTGTCACAGTAACAAAAGTACCTAATACCTTTCTACTTACTCCACTGACAGTTTCAGAGTTTCAATACCATTTTTATATTTTCTGGTGTCTTATTGCTCTAGTTAATAATCAAGTCCTATTATTGAATAACAGCAGGATATTTTCTTCTGGTTTTAAATAACGTGTTACAATTTTTTTCTTCATTTGGCATGTCGTTACTTATTTATAGATTATAGCTTTTATTGTGTTGAGACAGCTCCCTTCTAATGACTGTAATCACAAAATCACGAATTGGATTAAAGGTTGTTTTTCTACATTTTCAGATGTGATCATGAAGTTTCTGACTTTGAGACTCTTCATGTGCTAAAACACATTTATTGACTTTAAGCATGTTGGACCACCCTTCTAAATATGAATGAAGCTAAATGAGTCCTAACAAATAATATTTGGTATTTCTTGAATTCTGCTTACAAGTATTTGAGGCATTTGCACGTACAGAATACAAAAAAACATAATTAAAGAGCATAATTCTTGGAAAATTAGAACAAAAATATTCCTTTACCTGAAGACTTCAAACAACACGCCCTCTGCTGTGTCTAAGAGCTTTCTTCAGGAAAATATTATTTCATATGAATTTAGATTTGTTATGTTTTCACTATTTAAGTAAATGATATATTGACATTCTTACTAAGTATAAGACAAAGTAGAATATATATGAATGTGACTAAACACACCAAAATTTTCAAGGAAATATGTTCCTTTAATACTGGTTAACAATGAACATTTATATGCAATTAAGAATGATCAGAGTGCAAGTGTTTAATTATTTGTCTACACCCCACTATATGTTTAAATACTCTCATCATTGCCTTTTTCATTTCTTGATTCCTGAATGTGTAGATCACAGGGTTCAGAATGGGGGTGACAACTGCCTCAAATATGGACAGAAATTTATCCAAGTGTGTGAAAAAAGAAGGCCGTGTGTAGATGAACATCACGGGGCCAAAGAATAAGACCACCACAGTCACATGAGCTGAAAGTGTAGACAGGGCCTTACAGGAGCCACTTGAAGAATGTTTCTGAACAGTAAATATGATGACAATATAGGAAATTATCAGTATGAAGAAGGAACCTACAGACATAAATCCAGTGTTGACAGAGACCAGTAATTTCAGTCTGTATGTACTGTTTGTATCTACACAGGCAAGTTTGATGAACCCAGGAAAGTCACAATAGAAGCTGTCCAAAACATTTGGTCCACAAAATGGTAAGTTTACTACAAAAGCCAATTGAATGAGAGAATGGATAAAGCCAACCATCCAGGAGGAGACTGAAAACAAGATGCACATCTTTGGGCTCATAATGGTCAGATAATGGAGAGGTTTACATATAGCCACATATCTGTCAAAGGCCATGGCTATGAGTAAAATCACCTCTACACCACTAACGAAGTGAATGAAAAATATTTGGGTGATGCACCCTCTAAAAGTGATGACTTTATGCTTTCTCAACAGATCATAAATCATCTTGGGGGACACAACAGAAGAAACACCCAAGTCAATGAAGGAGAGGTTAGCCAACAGAAAGTACATAGGAGAGTGTAAGTGAGGGTCAGAAGCCACAGCAAACACGATGAGGGAGTTTCCTGTCATGCTTGCTACATAAAACATGGAGGAGAACACAAAAAGGAATAACTGGATGTCCCAAGAGTTGGTGAGTCCCAGGAACACAAATTCTGACGCCACAGACTGATTCTTTCCTTCCATTGGCTTTGTTTGCAGTACTACCTGAAGGAGGAAATGTGAGAAACTATAAATTATAATTTTATAAATAGAATAGGAGAATCTCCTAGTTATGAAAATCTATTTTACTGCAGCATTGAAACTGACTGTAAGGTAAATAGTGTGAGAGAAGGAAGTTCTATACACAATCAATAATCTGAAATTTATAAATTAGTTTGAATTATGACTTAACACTTGTAGCAAAAGTTTTTATCAAAAACTCAAAGACAATAAGGTTTGCTGGGCTTTAAAAGGGGACATTAGGGCTTGGAGGGATAACTCATCAGTTAAGAGCACTTGCTATTATTTCAAAAGACCCTAATTTTGTTCTTAGCATCCATTAAATTAGCTTAAAATAGCCTAGAGTTCTAGCTCCCGAAAGTCAAATGACACCTCTTGGTTTCCATAAATTTCCACAAACATGAAACATGAACTTAATCACAAGGACACATACAAGTAATTTTTAAATGAACTTTTAAAAAGAAAATATTTTTACAAAATGTTGATGACATTTAAATTAACACATTCATTAAAGAAAAAAGTATGGAAAGTTTTCAAAAACTGAATTAGAGTTTAAATTTGCAGCACAGTATAGGTGTGCTTGTCTAACAATTTATTTCTTTACATTGGCTTTATCCTTAATAGTATAATACAAAAAGAGAAGTGGGTTGGGGTATAAAGTATAAAAAAGAAGACAAGGGAAAAGATGCAAATGATTAAAAGAGAAATACCATATAATATAAAAATTCTCACCTTAAGGGTATATAAGCAGAAAAAAAACATTTTATGAATATGTTTCCTTTTTTATTGTAGTGTTATTCTTAAAAATTAATATTATGATGAACAACCTCTGTTCATTTAACATTTATAGGAACGTGGATTATAAAGGTACATATATAAAACAAAAACTGTAAGAATCCTTTTATTATAATTTTATGAAAAGATTTATATTATTTGGTAGTTTCATTTTATTTAGCGAAGAAACAACATAGCAGACATCATCTTTTCTTTAGATTTAAGAACTGTGATTAATCAGTTATGTGCTGTCTACCTTTTGAAAAGATGCTGAGCATTCAACCTTGAGGGTTTTTTTGTTAAACAAATTAAAATGGTTACTTCAGTGAAGTTATAGGAATGAAACACAGATCACAGTCATGCATTCAGTAAGGATTGGGCAGGACAGGGTGAGGCAGCCATAAACACAATCATGTCTACAATAGATAAGAGCTCCATTTGTGAATGTTCAATTAATGCTAACAATATCAATGCATTTCTTCCTCTTGCTCATAGCAGTGACAACTTCATGAGATTACTCAAAAACATTAATGAATATGAATAAGCAGAGGGCATCACACTACCATGACCAAATATGTTCCAAAATGCACTGCCCATCTATCATTAACTAACACATTACATTATTCATCTCATTTCAACAAGAACACATCACAACATTTCAAATGTGAAATTGGTGCATTTGCTCTCATAGAACATCATATATATGTTTAGTACTCAATAAAAATTGAATTCATTGGTTTATTTCTCAAACAGCAACCTCTATACAGCTCAATTTACATCTGCCTTCTCATTAGTGCATATCAAAGTTTAGACTCTGAAAACCTAGAAAATGAGGGAAAATAAATACATATTTGATGAAATTTGAAAATTCTCTGTTTATGATTTTAAAGCTACAAAATATACATGATTATATAATATTAAAGATTGGATAAAATTATGAAATGATTAAGAAAATGAACTGTAATTTTTTCTTTAAGCATTCTCACTCTGCCCTAAGCCTGTCTTAAGCATACTTCCTCTGGTTCTCAGGGCTTTCTTACTCTTTCTTTAAAGTTCTTTTCCCTTCATGTACCTGATTTGCAAGTCACCTTAACTAATTCTCTCTCTTTGTCTCTCCTTCACATTCTTACCTTCTTTCTCAGTCTCTATCTTTCTTCGGCCCCTCTCTCTCCTTCCACCCATAAAGTACTGCTGAGATTTAAAAATTGTCTTCCCTGGGGTAATTTTCTTCCAAACACTAAATTATTCTCAGTCTTCAAAAAGCAGTAATAAAGGGATAAATAAGAATGGAAAAAATCTAAATATAGGTCATGTAGAATGTTCACAGGAAGACTATGAAATTTGAAAAGTTGGTGTATAACAGGGATAGAAAATTGAGAAAGCTTACTGTAAAATAGGTAAAAATATTTAAATTATGAACTTATCCCCCTCAGTTGAATCTGTTGTATTTTCACTATGCTTATATTTTCAAAGCATTTCTTAAATCTAAAGAAACTTAACCAAATATGGTTGGCCTAATTTAAGACATCACTACATTTATTAAATAGTTTGGGAGATATAAATAGCGATGTATCTTATTCAAATACATAATTAGGTAAAAGTCACCTCATACATCTTTAGTCTTCCTGATAAGAACACTGATCAGAATCAAGTTAATTCCAACATTCAAACTTTATATTTTATACTACAGATGAAAGCAAGAAAATAATTAAACCTTTTATATTTTAAATACCACTTTGTTCTGAAATTAAAATGACATTTTGTCACAACATATACTTTCAACATTGAGGCTTTTGTTCTCATGTTAAAATTTACTTCTGGTCAGGTTTTCATAACACTCTTCCAATCTGAAAAGCATGAAAATCTCTCACAAATTTGCATCTGTTTTACAGAGCATCCATCAAACATTTTGTAGGTGAGTTGTTCACACTCAACCTATTTTTAAAAGTAAGAAAGGAGAAAACTGCAAATGATTATATGTATCATTGATATTTCATTAGTTACCAGTTTGCAGGTATTATATCATTCATTCAATCAGTTATCAGTTAACAAAGAATGATTAATTATATTTCTACATAAACTTAGTAGAAAATGTTACAAGGTTGTTTGACTTCTCAAGGCCATTTACATTGTGGGTCTAGCTCATAGGCAGTTGGTAACTTAGCCGTTGCCAATACTTCAGTTGCTGTTTATCAGCTATCCTCCTGTGCGTTAAATTCATTTTCCTGACTGCACTCTACTTTGCTCGTCTTTCTGAAACCCTTTAGGATGTGACTCTCGTCCACAGTAATTCCAAGCACAAACTAGCATCTGGGAATTAGTCACCCAAGCATTGCTAAATTTGTTTCCAGCCATGCATTTTACCTGAATGATAACAACATCATCTTAGCAGAGTCAAGCTTCTCTGTGTGCCCTCACATAAAATGCCACATGGAATCTTCCATTAGGGAGATAAGAAGCTAATTATATGTACCTCAAGAGGCCACAGACCAAGGTATACTCTAAAACATAGCAATTTATAAGCATCACGTGGTTATAGAATTCTTTTCTCTAGAGTATTTAGTCTATTTGACCAAAGAATTTCTGTAGCTCACAGTATGATATTAAGGAGAACAAAAGAAACCAGAGTTATTATGGTATCATTAAACTACGTGAATTTAAAAGTTTAAAGTTAACATGGTGGCATACACCTTGAATCTCAGCAATCAGAAGGCAGAGGCAGGTGGACCTCAGTGAGTTTGAAGCCAGCCTTAAATAGTGACTTTCAAAACATTTAGAGCTACATAGTGAGATCCTGCTCAGTGCAGAAAATTCTCACTGCTATTATTCCTTAATAATAGATAAATATTCTCTCAAAGTATACCTATCATCACAGAGTTAAATCAAACTAGTATTTTAATTATAGTGTAGTTTAAGAAGAAGAATTTGTGTGAAGTCNAGATCCTGCTCAATGCAAAAATATATCATTGCTATTATTCCTGAATAATAGATAAATATTCTCTCAAAGTTTAACTGTCATCACAGAGTTAAATGAAACTAATATTTTAATTATAGTGTAGTTTAAGAAGAAGAATTTGTGTGAAGTGTTCATTTTCATTGAAACTGTGACCTATAACTTTGATGTCCAAAACATTTATCAACTAAGAATAACAAAGAAACAATGCTATACATGTCAATTCCTACAACCCCCTGAAAAGAATGTTGCTACTATATAAGAATAGTTACACAGTTTATACAAAGAACAGACAGTAGAACATCATCTAATAAACTGTTATACAAGTTAATAAACATGAATGTAGACAAAAATAGATTTATTTCCAATGAGTACCACAGCACAGTAAGGGTGTAGCAACAGTGAACTATACTGTGATTTAATTTTATAAAACTTATAAGGAAATGGCTGCAACAAAGGATAGCATACTCGTGTCAAGGGTGTGGACTGCAGCTTAATATATCCACAAATAGGAGAGAAATGGAAAATGGGTGTAACTGGAGCAGTGAAATATTTGTATCTTTTGTCTTCTTATATCTGAGAGATGAACAGAGCTGGGGAAATAATATCAAATTAGGAAAACATTGGGCCATATAGTGAGTAATTATGTTATTGCCAGATAACTGTCTGCATGTTATCATGAGATTTGTTCTAATAACACAGTTTCCGTCAGATCATCTCATCCTTCATCAGTATTTGTATTACATATTATTTTCTATTTAAAAACTGAAAAAAGTGTCACTTAAATAACCATCTATCTTGACATGATACATTTTATATATATCATTATTTATTTACAATGTACGAAAACCACTTATCAGAGATTGTTAAAAGTACAGCAAAACAATCCCTAAATTCTAAATCGCATGTTCCCAGTCCCCATTGTAAATTAGAGTCCAAATTGCACCCACATAATTGGCAGGTTTCTGTATTAGATATTTTTCAGTGGATATTCTCTTTGAAGTTATTCCAGCAATGTATGGGAATACCTTCACAATACAGGTTTATGTTTTCTTCTCCATAATGAAGAATATACTGCAAGTTGTATGTGCACAGAGAGAGAGAGAGAGAGAGAGAGAGACAGAGAGACAGAGAGACAGAGAGACAGAGAGAGACAGAGAAAATATTACATTATGATTGGTTTTAATGTCAATTTGCCAAAAAATTAGAATCACCTAAGTAGGGAGAAGATCCTCCTGAAAAATTGTCCTGATGTCTTGTAGATATAGATGTCATCTCCTTTTTTCTTTTACTTAGAAAAGCTGTCTAAAATTGTTTGTGTGTGTGTGTGTGTGTTCAGGATAAGAAATCTGTGACACTCTATACTGCAATTTAATCTTTTATTCTACAAAATTTACATATTATTTTCCTGCTCCAGAGCTACCACAAAATGCATAGCATTGACAAGTAACACTTCATCTCCCAACCCACAAATCCTAGGCAACTTCAGCAGCTCCATGAGACATGGACTATAACTTCATAGAACAAATCAAGTGGTGAGTGACCAGCATTTCAGCTTGTCAGCCCAATATCTATGCCCGAGGCAAAACATGGGCACTTCCTACACACACACACCTCAGCTACAAAGCAAACCTCCTATAGGCAGGGTTCCCAAGCACCACCAATCAGGTCCTGCAATCTACATGTTCCATTTCAATCACAAGCCTACTCATCTCCTGTGACCTCAGTAGCCCCCTGAGATACAGACTGTGATTGCACAGAACTGAACAGAAGTGAGTGACCAGCAGCAAACAGACTGCAACTACACAGAGTGAACCAAGAGCCACTCCCTAAAACAGACAGTAACTGCATAGATTGGTCCAAGACAGGATAACTGAGACACAGACACCAACTGCAAAAATTGAACTAAGAGTCAAAGACACTACCTGTACAAATTGGACTAACAGATGGGTAAACACCAATGCAACAATATATTCAACAACCTAAAGAGCAATCTGGTACCACCAGAACCTTATAGTCCTACAACAGAAAAACCTAGACATCCAAAGCCAGAAAAAAGCAGAAGAAATAGAATTATCTGTCAAAGAAAACATTAGAGGTAACAACGTCATAACACAAAAATCCAGGAAATTTGGGACACAATTAAAAGACCAAACACAAGAATAATAGGGATAGAAAAAGGAGAATAGCAGCTCAAAGGCACAGATAATATGTTCAACAAAAAACATAGAAAAAAAACTGTACCAACAAGAAGAAGGAAATACCTATGAAAATACAAGAAACATAAAGAACACTAGTTAGATTGGACCCAAAAAATTCCTTCATCACATAAAAATCAAAACATAAAATATATAGAAGAAAGAAAGAATATGAAAAACTGTAAAGGAAAAAAAACTAAGTAATAGATAAAGAAAGACCCATCAAAATAACACCTGACTTATCAATGTAGACTCTGAAAGCTAGAAGGTCCTGACAGGTATTATACAGACACTAAAAGACCATGAATGCCAAACCAGACTACTATATCCAGCAAAACTTTCAATCACCATAGAAGAAGAAAACAAGATAGTCCATGACAAAACAAAATTTAAACAATACCTATCCACAAATCCAGTTCTACATAAAGTACTAGAGGGAAAAATTCCAACCCACGGAAGTTAGCTTTTCCCATGAAATCACAGACAATAGATAATCCCACAACAGCAAATCCTAAAGAGAAACACACACATACTGCCACCAAAAAGTAACAGGAATTAACAATCACTGGTCATTAACAATCCTTAAATTGAATGGACTCAACTTGTCTATAAAAAGATACAGACTAACAGAATGGATATGAAAACAGAATCCAACCTTCTGCTGCATACAAGAAACCCACCTCAACTTCAAAACACATATTTCCTATGAATAAAGGGTTATAAAAAGACTTTCCAAGCAAATGAACCTAAGAAGCAAGCTGGTATAGCTATCCTAATGTCTCACAAAATAGACTTCAAACTAAGAACAATCAAAAGCAATGAAGAAGGACATTTAATATTTATTACAGGAAAAATCCATTAAGATGAAGTCTCAATCCTGAACATTTATGCCCCCAAAACAATGGCACCCAATTTGTAAAAGAAATATTACAGAAGCTTAATTTGTATATTAACCCATACAAGCTAATAATGGGAGATTTCAACACCCCTCTCTCACTAATACCCACGTCTTCCAGACTGAAAATTAACAGAAAAACAAGGGAACTATGAGATGTTATGAGTCAAATTCAAGGCAAAAAAATCAATAAAATAGAATCAAATAAAACAATATAAAGAATCAATGAAACAAAGAGTTTGCACTTGATTCAATAAAATAGAAATGCTTTAAAATCCATAAAATAGACAAACTCTCATCTAAATTAATGAAAAGTCAGAAAGAGTATATATATATTAACAAAATCAGAAATGAAGAGGGGCATACCAACAGATACTGAGGAAATTCAGAGACTCATCAGATCACACTTCAAAAATCTGTACTCCACAAAATTGGAAAATTTAAAAGAAAGGGTTAAAAAATTGATAAGTTCCATATACCAAAATTAAATCAAGACAAGAAAAACAATTTAAATAATCCTATAACCCAAAGGAAATAGAAATAGCCATTAAAAGTCTCCCATCCACAAAAAGCCCAGGACCAGATGACTTCAACACATAATTATACCAAAATTTTGAGTAAGGACTAATTCCAAAACTCTTAAAATTGTTCCATGGAATAGGAACAGAAGAAGCATCCCCAAACTCTACTACTGTTACCCTGATAACCAAACCACACAAAGATGTAGCTAAAATAGAGAAGTAAAGCCCAATCTCACTTACAAACATTGATGCAAAAATACTAAGTAAACATACAAACAGAATCTAAAAACACATCAAAAAAAAATCCACCATGACCAAGTGGACTTCATCCCAGATATGCAGGGTTGGCTCAATATCTGAAAATCTGTCCATATAATCCACCGTATCAACAAACTGAAAGAAAAAAAAAAAACAAGATCATCTCATTAGACGCCAAAAACGCCTTTGACAAAATTCAACACCCCTAATAATAAAGATCTTGGAGAAATCAGGAATACAAGAAATATATCTAAACATTATGAAAGCAATATTTAAAACCCAAAAAATTAACAGAAAAATTAAATGAAAAGAAACTCAAAGTGATTACATTAAAATCAGGAACATGATAAGACTCTCCATATCTAGTCAATATAGTACTTGAAGCTCTAGCTAGAGCAAAAAGGCAGCAAAAGGAGATTCAAGGGAATAAAAATTAAAAAGGAAGAAGTCAAACTTTCACTATGATGAGATAGAATAAGTTTATGTAAGTGAACCAAAAAACTCTATCTGGAAACACCTATAGTTGATAAACACCTTCAGTTATATAAAGGGATACAAGATTACCTCTAAAAAAAATCAGAAGCCCTACTACAAACAAATGATAAATGGGCCAGGAAAGAAATCATAGAAACATCAGTCTTTAAAATACCCACAAATAACATAAAATATCTTTGGTTAACTCTAGGTAAAAACGTGAAAGGCCTGTATGATAAGAACTTTAAGTCTCTAAGAAAGAAATTGAATTTTGTCAAATGCTTTTTCAGCATCTAATGAAATGATCATATGGTTTTTTTCTTTCAGCTTATATATATGATGGATTACATTGATAGATTTTCATATGTTGAACCAGTCGTGCATCTCTGGGATGAAGCCTACTTGATCATAATGGATATTTTTTTCTAATGTGTTCTTGGATTCGTTTTGCTAGTATTTTGTTGAGGATTTTTGCATCAATGTTCATGAGTGGGATTGGCCTATAATTCTCCTTCCTGGCAGAGTCTTTGTGTGGTTTTGGTATCAGAGTAACTGTAGTTTCATAAAAGGAATTTGGTAATGACTCTTCTGTTTCTATATTGTGAAATACATTAAGGAGTATAGGTATTAGGTCTTCTTGGAAGTTCTGGTAGAATTCCGCATTGAAACCATCTGGTCCTGGGCTCTTTTTGGTAGGGAAGTTTTTGATAACAGCTTCTAATTCTTCGCGACTAACAAGTCTATTTAGATTGTCCACATGGTCCTGGTTTAACTATGGTATACGGTATTTATCTAAAAAAGTGTCCATTCCTTTTACATTTTCCAATTTTGTAGCATACAGGCTTTAGTTGTAAGATCTAATGATTCTTTGAATTTCCTCTGTATCTGTGGTTATGTCCCCCTTTTCATTTCTGATCTTATTAATTGGCATATTCTCTCTCTGCCGTTTGATTAGTTTGGATAGGGGTTTATCAATCTTGTTGATTTTCTCCAGGAACCAGCTTTTTGTTTCATTGATTCTTTGGATTGTTTTCTGTGTTTCTATTTTGTTGATTTCAGCCCTCAGTTTGATTATTTCCAGTCTTCTACTCCTCCTAGGTGAGTCTGCTTCTTTTTTTTTTTTAGCTTTTTCAGGTGGGCTGTTAAGTCTCCAATGTGTGCCTTCTCAGTTTTCTTTAAGTGGGCACTTAGTGCTATGAACTTTCCTCTAAGGACTGCTTTCATAGTGTCCCATAAGTTTGAGTAAGTTGTTTCTTTATTTTCATTGAATTCAAGGAAGACTTTAATTTCTTTCTTTATTTCTTCCTTAATCCAGGTATGGTTCAGTAGTTGACTGTTCAGTTTCCATGAGTTTGTAGGCTTTCTGGGGGTAGAATTGTTGTTGAATTCTAACTTTCATCCATGGTGATCTGATAAGACACAGGTGGTTACTAATTTATTTTTGTAACTGTGGAAGTTTGCTTTGTTACCGAGTATGTGGTCAATTTTCAAGAAGGTTCCATGAGCTGCAGAGAAGAAGATATATTCTTTCCTCTTTGTCTGGAATATTCTATAGATGTCTGTTAAGTTCAATTGATTCATTACCTCCATTAATTCTCTAATTTCTCTGTTAGGGTTCTGTCTGATTGACCTGTCCATTGGTGAGACAGGAGTGTTGAAGTCTCCTACTATTAGTGTGTGCGGTTTGATGGTTGCCTTGAGTTTTAGTAATGTTTCTTTTACGTACGTGGGTGCTTTTATATTAGGGGCATAGATATTCATGATTGAGCCTTCCTCCTGATGAATTGTTCCTGTTATGAGTATAAAATGTCCCTCTCCATCTCTTCTGATTGACTTAAGTTTGAAGTCGACTTTGTTAGAAATTAGTATGGCCACACCTGCTTGTTTCTTAGGTACATTTGCTTGATAGGCCTTTTCCCAGCCCTTTACTCTGAGTAGGTGCCTGTCTTTGTGTTTGATATGTGTTTCTTGTAAACAGCAGAATGTTGGATCCTGTTTTTGTATCCAATCTCTTAGCCTGTGCCTTTTTATAAGGTGAGTTGAGCCCATTGACATTAAGTGATATTAATGACCAGTGGTTGTTAACTCCGGTCACTTTTTTAGTAGTAGAGTTTGTGTGCTTCTCTTCTTTGAGTTGCGCTGGTGACGGGTCTCTAGATGTCTGAGTTATTGTGGTCATTGTTGGACTCCTTGGTTAGAGATTTTCCTTCTATTACTTTCTGTAAGGCTGGATTTGTGGCTATGTATTGTTTAAATTTGTTTTTATCCTGGAAAATTTTGTTTTCCCCATTTATAGTGAACAAAAGCTTGGCTGGGTATATAGTCTGGGCTTGCATCCATGGTCTCTTAGTTTTTGTAGTACATCTATCCAGGACCTTCTGGCTTTCATGGTTTCCATAGAGAAGTCAGGTGTAAGTCTGATAGGTTTACCTTTGTAAGTAACTTGGCCTTTTTCCTCTGCAGCTCTTAATATTCTTGAAATTGAAGAAGATATCAGGGAGAACTAAATTGAATGCTGAGAGAAAGAAGGGGGTGTCTCAAAGACGCTACATTGCCCCACCGGGAACAGACATGCCAGAATCATTAGAGTAATCCACAGCCATGTGGCAATACACAATGGGTTAAATTAATTTGTAAGAGACAGCCAATAAGAAGCAAGAGTTAATGGAGCAAGCAGTGATTTAAATAATACAGTTTCTGTGCGATTATTTCAGTTCTGGGCAGCTGGGAACAAACAAGTGGCTTCTTTAAACAATCCAGCAACTGATAGAACCAGATGCAGAGATCTACAACCAAACACCAGACCTAACTTTGGGAATCCAACTGAAGAGAGGGATGAGGGAATAAAAGGGCAAGAGAGGTCAAGATCATAATAGAGAACTCTACAGAGACCACGCCCGTAGAAATTCCTGAACACTAGACCAAAAGCCGTGGAACTGACATGGGACCAAACTAGGCCCTCCCTATGTCTGAGACAGGGGTGAAAACTGGACTATATGTGAGGCACCTGGCAGTAGGATCAGGATTTATCCCTGGTGCATGAGCAAGCTTATTAGAGCCCATTCCCTATGGTGGGATGCTATGCTCTGCCTTAATGCAGGGTATGGGGGAGGGGCTTAGTCTTGCCCCAACTTTTGTGCCAGATTTTGTTAACTTCCCATGGGAACCCTTACACATTGGGAGGAGTGGATGGGGTTTGATCTGACAGGGATATTTGGGATGGGAACTATGGATGAAATGAAAAATGAAATTTAAAAAAAATAAAGAAGGAAAAATGCATAACTTATTAAAACTTGCTCAAGCCAGATGGTTGCAACATGCACCTTTAATCTCAGCACACAGAAAGTAGAGGCAGGCAGATCTCTGAGAGCACCAAGCCAGCCTGGTCTACAGAGTGAGTTCCAGGACAGCCAAAATTACACTTAGAATCCCTGTCTTAAAAACCTAAAGAAATAAACAAATAACAAACAAATAAAAGAATTGTACAACAAAAGGATAATTATGTGTGAAATTGGAAACCTTGCCAGCTACTCAGGGAAGGAAATTCATGGATCTTGGAGAAAATCCAACAACTGCCACTTTATTAAACCAGCGTTATCTCTAACTGCATTCTAAATATTTGTCCTTATACACACAGAGAAGTGACGTCCTCACCCCTCATCAAGGAAGCTCTTCTTTGGAATGGATGGAGACCATTATTGAAACAAAACAACTCCCACGCTTCAGGTTCAGGAGTAATTGTAGAAGAGATCTGAGAGATTGGAATAGTCAGAGGACAGGGAGATTGGAATAGTCAGAGGACAGGGAGTTTGCTATGAGATTGCGACCTCTAGTAATGTCAGAAGTTGTAATCATAAAGCCTCAGCATGATTGTCTAAACATGATGTGAACAGGGCCAACGTCCATGGTAAAATGGATGAGGGAAAGCCCAAGAGGCTCATTCCTACACAGAGAACTACAGATAGTTCAGGAATGCTGACTTTAGGAGAAATAGTCTTCCAAAGAAGAACACATTAATTGGCTTTCCAATACAAATGGTCTGCCCAATAATATATGTACAAGTATTATGCAGGCTCTTAATTTCATTGATTCTTGGTGGTCATGCTGGGTCATCTCACAACTCAGGCATAACAAACCCCTACTTATTCCTTCTGGGATAACCATTGTGTCGTTTGTGTTCTTTCAGATATTTCTTGTATTTTGCATTTATATATATATATTTGCCATTGCAAATAAATGTAATTCAATTTTCTGTTTATTTTTTCACAGATGTAACAGGGAATAAATCAAGATCCAGGAAACAAAATATAACAAACCTTGATAATGGAAGAGAATTTATGTGAGCAAAGATAGTCAGAATTTGAGCAGGGTTATAAGAACAAATAAAAGATAAAAGAATCAGAGATGTCTAGAATAGTGAGTTCTTACCATAAAAGGGTAACGGAGCTAAGAAAAAAATAGAGGCTTGGAAAAACACAAGTAAAATGTATAGCTACAGAACAGAGTGAACAACTGGGAACTCTTAGCAAGATTGGCACAGCTACTTCTGTGCCTACCACATTGGAGGAACACCCATTAGCCCATTTCCTAGCCCAAGTTTTCCATCACTGGCTTACAAGGATTGAAGCATGTGGGTAGACTAGTTAGTTTCATGTGTTGTGAGCTCATTATCACATTTCATCTGCTATATAATTGCCCTGTGCTTGATGAAATATCATTTGAATAACATGGAAATTTACAAATTATTCATTTAATGAACAAATGATAGAACTGGCACTAATCACTCACAGGTTTCTCAGTAAAGGACAACTAATGTAAAAATGTACAGTGGCTACTTATGTGAACAAGATTTTATGAATACGGAAGTCATTCAGTACTGCAGTTAAGTCTGATCCCAATTAACCTCATGCTGGACATCAAGCCACTGAACCAGAAAATGGAAATGAAAATGTCATGTAGTGAAGAGCAAGGATTAACTGTGCTGTGTCTGTCTCAGTGCACGAAATTTGATGATGCAGGTGAGTGTATGGCCAGGTGACTGTCATCACATTGGCGATGACCTGCAAATGACAAATGACTGGGACCTGGAGGAAGTAAAGTTTGAGACCTATAAAAGCACAAAAAAAAATCTTCAGGGATGGTTTTACTCCCATATCACAGAGTCCTTGTAGCAACACATGCAGTATCTTAGTAACTATCTACCAACTCACAAAGTGAACATACATATTGCTTCAAAGCCTCCTTTCAAATAATATACAATTTATTCTTGAGTTTTATTGTAACATGGAAATATGCCAAGAATAAAGAAATAATAAATATAAATGAATAGAAATTTGATGTATGTGAATAGAATATTGCTAATCTGACAAAAATCATCTTTACTGAGTTTTTGTTAATATTTCAAAATGACTCTCAAGTCTTCTACACAAAACAAACATCCATTAAACCCTTGTGTGTGTTCTCCTGATGTGAATCTCCTTCCACAGCAGAAAAACTCCAAATGGGTAACACATACAAACTACAGGAGACAAACAAATGGCTCAGTAGAATAAGCCTTTATAAGGAAACAAGTAAAGGGATGCAGAAATTCTTGCATTTGAGACAATGTATAGTAAACACATATACATGTGGGCAACATTGTATGAATTCAGTATTTTCTTTATATATTATTGTCTTAACATATATATTTATATATATTTAAAATTAAAAGTCATAAATTAGAAAAGTAATGAGGGGACAGAAATGAATAGAGGGGGGGGAGACAGAAGAATCAAAATTTTTTAATTCAATATCATGCATAAAATCCCAACATATAGAACAAGTGTAAAAGGAGAGAGAGAGAGAAAGTTCCCATGTTCTAAAGGCTTAAGTATCAGCTACTTCAAAATAAACATTATTCCTTAGGAATGTAAGTTCAAGATTATTATAATCATTGCTTTATAAATACATGTGATTCTCTGTTTTCAGGAGAGATTATTAATACAGACTAAGCAGGAAAGTATATAGAGATATAAGGGAAGGACAAAGATATATACATAATTTATATGTGTGTGAAATATATATATATGCATACATGCAACGATTTTTCTCACGTTGATGAAAAGTAAACTTCTGTATTCATTGAAGACAGTCCACAGCACATTGATTTAAGAAGTTTTCCTAAAACTAACTAGATGTCTGCACACTCTCTTCATTGATACCTTCATTTCTTGATTTCTAAATGTGTATATCACAGGATTCAGAAAAGGAGTAACAACTGCATCAAAAATTGCCAGAAATTTATCCAAGTGTATAGAAGGAGAAGGCCAGACATAAAAGAATATCAAAGGACCAAAGAATAAGACAACCACAGAGATATGAGCTGAGAGAGTGGACAGAGCCTTAGAGGAAGAACTTGACAAGTGTTTTTGTACAGTGATTATGATGACAATATAGGAAATGATCAGTATGATGAAGGAGCCCACAGAGATGAATCCACTGTTGGCTGTGACCATGAATTCTAGTTTATGGGTGTCTGTGCAGGCAAGTTTGATAAATCGAGGAAGGTCACAGTAGAAGCTGTCCATCACATTTGGCCCACAGAAAGGTAAGTCTACTACAAAAGCCAGTTGAACCAGAGAATGAATAAGGCCAACCACCCAGGCAGCCACTAAAAACAAGATGCACATCCTCGGGCTCATAATGGTCAAGTAATGGAGAGGCTTACATATGGCCACATATCTGTCAAAAGCCATGGCTATGAGCAGCACCATCTCCACACCTCCAATGACATGAATGAAGAAGATTTGAGTGACACAGCCTCTAAAGGAGATGACTTTGTGTTTTCTGAATAAGTCATAAATCATCTTGGGGGACACAACAGAAGAAACACCCAAGTCGATGAAGGAGAGGCTAGCCAACAGAAAGTACATGGGAGAGTGTAAGTGAGGGTCAGATGCCACAGCGAACACGATGAGGGAGTTTCCTGTCATGCTTGCCACAAAAAACATGGAGGAGAACACAAAGAGCAATAGTTGAATACTCCAGGAGTTGGTGAGTCCCAGGAACACAAACTCTGACACCACGGACTGATTCATTCCTTCCATTGACCTTTTTGTCAGTGCTACCAGAGATGAAACAGGAGAAATGATAAATTATAATTGTATTAAGGTAAAGTCCTGCATATGTGTGTATGTATATATGTATATATATATAAACAAGCACTGATCATGCTTTTGTATATACATATATATAAACAAGCACTAGTCATCAGGGGTTCATAACTTCAAACCATAGTAAAATATCATCTCATGGTTTCCAAAGATAACAAGAGAAAGTGTGTGGGAAGTGTTGGGGAAGAAAAAGAAAAGGAAATGAGGTAGTTATATTTTTATTTCAAAAAGCTTAAGTTTTTTAAGAAAATAACTTTTGGTGGATTTTAAAAGACTTGATGTGAATATATATTAGTATACTTAGGAAGAAAAAAAACTCATGGATGTACTTCAAAAAATTAAGAGATAAAGACCCAGTTTGTAGCACAATGAAATAAACTACAGATGAGTGAGGCCCTGTATTTGATTCTCGATGCCACAAATGTTAAGGAGGTTGTAGAGGTTTTAGGCAGAGAAATAAAGGTTGAAGAGCAATGGAAATGACTAAAAACTAGAAATATCAGGCTAGAAAGATAGCCTTTTTAAAATGGGCATTCACTGTGCAATCGTGAGGACCTGTGCTCAGATGCCATTACCCAAACAAGAAGCCAATGTGACTGTGTATGTGTCAACACTGGTGAAAAGTGGAAATAAATGATCACTTGAGCTTGGTGACTTCCATACTAGATCCAGGCTCAGCATGAGACACATTCAAAGGAATAAAGTGGAGATTGAGAGAGCAGGACCCAGAACATTGTCTTCTGACTTCCAATGGACACAGGTCTGTGTTATTGTGTATGCACGTACATGTACACACACACACATACACATCAAATAATACATTCACCCTACTCATATATATATATGTAATCATACATACAAAATAATAATAATAAAATTAGTTTTTAAATTAAATATAAAAATGTTATTATTTGCAATTCTAATTTGAAGAATCTATATCCAGAAGAATTAACTTTCACAAATAAAGATTAATATGTAAAAATAAGATGTGTTAAATAATAGATGAGTGGAAAACACACATGCAGACACACACACACACTCGGACACACATGGACTATTCTTTCATCCCCTTCAAAGAAAAGGAATCCTATTTTTCTTCTACCATGAATAAGACTAGAAGTCATTGTGCTAACCGGATTAAAGAAACATAGAAAGTCAAATGCTGAAATATCTCAGTTGACATGGATTCTAGAGATTCTACAGTGATAGAAGCAGAAAGTATAATAAAGTATCGTGAGTAAATGGGATGGGATAGAAAAGTGAAATTTAGAATATTTGTTGAAAGAAAAAAATACATAATTAGACAGGATGGGTACTTTCTGGAAATGCATGGCACAGTGAGGTGACTAACAGTGGGGCCTACATGAAAATTGGTAAGTGCAGAACTTCACCATTCATTTTCTAAATCAGTATGGATGGTAACTATGCTAGTTAGCTTACAACATGCACATGTATTTTACGTTTTTATATTTTTGTATTTGATATAGTCACATATATAAAACATCTCACTGTACACTATAAATATACACAGAATCTATTTGTTAATTGTGTCTTCATAAAACTAGAAGAAGAAGAAGAAGAAGAAGAAGAAGAAGAAGAAGAAGAAGAAGAAGAAGAAGAAGAAGAAGAAGAAGAAAGGTTTCCTATTATGCTCATATAATTTGAATTTGTAGTCATGCAGAGAAGCTGCTGCTCGTCATGCAGTCATGTTGAGATATTTATTGCTTTTAATGAGCTATACAGTTTCACCACTCCCTTACTTTCCTCCCCTCTCCCTTTCAATCCTCTTTTGTGACTCCCACGTTCCCAACTTACTCAGATCTTGTCTTTTTTTCCTATCTATGTAGAGCCATGTAGAGCTCTCATAGGATTCTCTTTGTTGTCTAGCTCCTATGATGTTGTGGACTCTGGGCTGATTTTCTTTGCTTTATGTGTCAAAGTCACTATGAGTGAGTGTGTATTATACTTGTCTTTCTGGGTCTGGGTTACCTAATTCAGTATGGTTTTCCTAGATCCATCCATTTGCCTGCAAATTTCAAGATGTCATTATATTTTACTGTAGAATGGGAAAAGATGTTATTTATCTATTAAAAACTCTATCTGTAGCTGTGTAGTTTATTGAGATAGTCTAGGCAGAATTCTGAAGCAACACAGCAAACTAAAGAAAAATTATATTATTCAAACTGAATAGGGGGTGGGGAATAAATAAATTATAATAAACAGAAAGTCAAAACTACAATGATTACACTTATCTAAAAAGCTTTTGCAATGCCTTTGTATTAATGATTCTTTCTCACATTCTAGTATATCTGCTTGACAAATTTTTGAAACCTTCTCCACTATACTTATAGTTTGGAAACAAAATTATCAATAATATTTATGTTCTTTAAAATGAAGCAAGAAATAAATATAACTCCTGGCACCTCGGGAATCACTGTATTCTGAGATAGCCCCATCATGATGAAAAAATAACATTACATGGGATAGTATGCTTTCAGCACTGGGTCTTATATTCTACAGGTTAAGCACTATTTTCTACTCAGGAATACATGAGGCACTGTCATCTTGCAAACACACTAATTTGCTACTATACTACAAAAATGGTACATTTATATTCTTCTCTTTGGAAAAAATGAAAGGAAAGGCAATAACTCCTACCATTTTATTTGTATGTGTTAACAAGCTATTTTTTATTTGTAATTTAGTAGAAGATTATATCATTTTATCATTTCTGAGCATAGAATAGCAGATTAATGCATAAGTTTCACACAAAATATTACAATGTTTATGTCATTTTCTAGTAATACTTATATTCCCCTATGTATGATGTGGTTCTAGCTCAAAGACAGTCAGTAGTTTTGCTTTTTCCAATATTTGTATAGATATTTTTCTCTTATTTTGTGATTATGATGTAATCTCATTACATCATTTCTCCCTTCACTTTCCTCCCTCTAAATCACTCCACGTACCCTTTCTTGATCTCTTTCCAATCAAATTCAAAGCCTTTTCACACAGCAAATATTGTTATAATCATCCTTCTGTGTTGTTTAATTCCCTTTCTTGTCTGTGCTCTACTTTGTTCTAGACTTCCTCAAGTACTTTAGGATGCAACTCAGGTCCGGAGCAACACTAACCACAAACTTCACAAACTAACATCTGTGTATAATCAACTTATAAACTGTTAAGTTTATTTCCATCTATCCATTTTACCTGAATGATAACAACATCTTGTAGAGCCAGATTTCCCTGTGTCCTCTCAGATAAAGTCCCACATAGAATCTTCCATTAGGAATATATGAAGCTAATTATGTACACTTTGTGAGGCTCTGAACAAGGACAATGGAAAAGCATGACATCTTTGAAGGAGCTTCCGGTTACAGAACTTTTCTCCAGAGAATTATTTGTTTTGCTCAGTGTGTCCAAAGAACTCTGAAACTCAGAAAAAGAGAGAAAGTGGAATTATTTTGATCTCATTAAGCTACATGGATCCAATAATTGATAATTACTCACTGCAATTACTTCTTTCTTCAATGTAAATATTTTCTCAATAATAAACATAAATAATCAAAGTATTAGAAATATGCTGGACAAATAAGTTGGCTCCATGAAAAAAAGGCTCTAAGCTTACTATCAAGCTTGAGGACCTGAGTTCAATCTCTGGAGCTAACATGTGGAAGAATGGAACTGACCCTAACAGTTGACTCCATCTCCATACAAGCCTTTTTTTTTTACAATACTAATGCTAATTATAAAAATTTTAAACTCATTGTTTTGTGCTGAATAAAATTTCTTTGTGTATATTATCTATTCACTAGGTTATCTGTGACATATTCCTTTCTCTAGCTATTATAAATAGAATAGCAAAAACATGAATATACAAATATTTTTGCAGTAGAATATTGTCTATGGTCATTCGAATAAGAATATCTCTCAGATGCTCAAATGTTTGTATGTTTGGTCCCAGTTGGTGGCACTGTTTGGGTAGCTTTAGGAGCTATACACTACCTGGTAGAAGTAGGTGACTGTGATGGGCTCTGAGGGTTCAAAGCCTCGCAGCACTCCCAATGTGGTCTGTTTTGTGTTTACAACAAGGATGTAAGTTATTAGTTCCTGTCATCATGCTTCTGCTCTGCCATCATGGATGCTTAGCTCCCTGTAACTGTAAATCTAAATAAACTATTTCTTCTAGAAGTTGCTTTGGTCATGGTGTTTTATCTCATTTAAATGGAAAAGTAAGTAAGACAGGGTCCTTTATGTATGTGGCCAGAACTGGTATAGCTTATAGTATGATCGTTCTGTTTTAATGTTTTCTTCTCCTAATTTATGTTTTAACCTTTTCATACAATATATTTTAATCACATTATTCCCCTAAATTCAACTCCTCCCTACAGCCCCCCTACTCTTCTAAATTTATATTCTTACCCTCTCTTAAAAACAACAAACAAAAGCAAATAAAAGTTTTAATAAACACAAAAAATGGATTCTGTTCACCCACTTTGGAAATCGGTGTTTCGGTTTCTCAGGAAATTTGGGATCAACCTACCCCTGGACCCAGCAATACCACTCTTGGGAATATACCCAAGAGATGCCCTAGCATATGACAAAAGCATTTGTTCAACTATGTTCATAGCAGTATTATTTGTAATAGCCAGAACCTGGAAACAACCTAGATGGCCTTCAATGGAAGAATGGATGAAGAAAGTGTGGAATATATACACATTAGAGTACTATGCTGCGGTAAAAAACAATGACTTCTCGAATTTTGCATGCAAATGGGTGGAAACAGAAAACACTATCCTGAGAGAGGTAACCCAGACCCAAAAAGATGAACATGGGATGTACTCACTCATAATTGGTTTCTAGCCATAAATAAACGTCACGGAGTGTATACCTGGTGAACCTAAAGAAGCTAAATAAGAAGGTGAACCCAAGAAAAAACATATAGTTATCCTCTTGGCTAAAGGAAGTAGATAAAATTGCCGGGGAGAAAATTGGGATCTTGGGGGTGGGGTGGGTTGGGGATAAGGGGGGACGGGGAGAGAAAAGTGAGAAGGGGAGGATTGGGGGAACTTGGGGAAACAGGAAGATTGGNATACATACAAAATAATAATAATAAAATTAGTTTTTAAATTAAATATAAAAATGTTATTATTTGCAATTCTAATTTGAAGAATCTATATCCAGAAGAATTAACTTTCACAAATAAAGATTAATATGTAAAAATAAGATGTGTTAAATAATAGATGAGTGGAAAACACACATGCAGACACACACACACACTCGGACACACATGGACTATTCTTTCATCCCCTTCAAAGAAAAGGAATCCTATTTTTCTTCTACCATGAATAAGACTAGAAGTCATTGTGCTAACCGGATTAAAGAAACATAGAAAGTCAAATGCTGAAATATCTCAGTTGACATGGATTCTAGAGATTCTACAGTGATAGAAGCAGAAAGTATAATAAAGTATCATGAGTAAATGGGATGGGATAGAAAAGTGAAATTTAGAATATTTGTTGAAAGAAAAAAATACATAATTAGACAGGATGGGTACTTTCTGGAAATGCATGGCACAGTGAGGTGACTAACAGTGGGGCCTACATGAAAATTGGTAAGTGCAGAACTTCACCATTCATTTTCTAAATCAGTATGGATGGTAACTATGCTAGTTAGCTTACAACATGCACATGTATTTTACGTTTTTATATTTTTGTATTTGATATAGTCACATATATAAAACATCTCACTGTACACTATAAATATACACAGAATCTATTTGTTAATTGTGTCTTCATAAAACTAGAAGAAGAAGAAGAAGAAGAAGAAGAAGAAGAAGAAGAAGAAGAAGAAGAAGAAGAAGAAGAAGAAGAAGAAAGGTTTCCTATTATGCTCATATAATTTGAATTTGTAGTCATGCAGAGAAGCTGCTGCTCGTCATGCAGTCATGTTGAGATATTTATTGCTTTTAATGAGCTATACAGTTTCACCACTCCCTTACTTTCCTCCCCTCTCCCTTTCAATCCTCTTTTGTGACTCCCACGTTCCCAACTTACTCAGATCTTGTCTTTTTTTCCTATCTATGTAGAGCCATGTAGAGCTCTCATAGGATTCTCTTTGTTGTCTAGCTCCTATGATGTTGTGGACTCTGGGCTGATTTTCTTTGCTTTATGTGTCAAAGTCACTATGAGTGAGTGTGTATTATACTTGTCTTTCTGGGTCTGGGTTACCTAATTCAGTATGGTTTTCCTAGATCCATCCATTTGCCTGCAAATTTCAAGATGTCATTATATTTTACTGTAGAATGGGAAAAGATGTTATTTATCTATTAAAAACTCTATCTGTAGCTGTGTAGTTTATTGAGATAGTCTAGGCAGAATTCTGAAGCAACACAGCAAACTAAAGAAAAATTATATTATTCAAACTGAATAGGGGGTGGGGAATAAATAAATTATAATAAACAGAAAGTCAAAACTACAATGATTACACTTATCTAAAAAGCTTTTGCAATGCCTTTGTATTAATGATTCTTTCTCACATTCTAGTATATCTGCTTGACAAATTTTTGAAACCTTCTCCACTATACTTATAGTTTGGAAACAAAATTATCAATAATATTTATGTTCTTTAAAATGAAGCAAGAAATAAATATAACTCCTGGCACCTCGGGAATCACTGTATTCTGAGATAGCCCCATCATGATGAAAAAATAACATTACATGGGATAGTATGCTTTCAGCACTGGGTCTTATATTCTACAGGTTAAGCACTATTTTCTACTCAGGAATACATGAGGCACTGTCATCTTGCAAACACACTAATTTGCTACTATACTACAAAAATGGTACATTTATATTCTTCTCTTTGGAAAAAATGAAAGGAAAGGCAATAACTCCTACCATTTTATTTGTATGTGTTAACAAGCTATTTTTTATTTGTAATTTAGTAGAAGATTATATCATTTTATCATTTCTGAGCATAGAATAGCAGATTAATGCATAAGTTTCACACAAAATATTACAATGTTTATGTCATTTTCTAGTAATACTTATATTCCCCTATGTATGATGTGGTTCTAGCTCAAAGACAGTCAGTAGTTTTGCTTTTTCCAATATTTGTATAGATATTTTTCTCTTATTTTGTGATTATGATGTAATCTCATTACATCATTTCTCCCTTCACTTTCCTCCCTCTAAATCACTCCACGTACCCTTTCTTGATCTCTTTCCAATCAAATTCAAAGCCTTTTCACACAGCAAATATTGTTATAATCATCCTTCTGTGTTGTTTAATTCCCTTTCTTGTCTGTGCTCTACTTTGTTCTAGACTTCCTCAAGTACTTTAGGATGCAACTCAGGTCCGGAGCAACACTAACCACAAACTTCACAAACTAACATCTGTGTATAATCAACTTATAAACTGTTAAGTTTATTTCCATCTATCCATTTTACCTGAATGATAACAACATCTTGTAGAGCCAGATTTCCCTGTGTCCTCTCAGATAAAGTCCCACATAGAATCTTCCATTAGGAATATATGAAGCTAATTATGTACACTTTGTGAGGCTCTGAACAAGGACAATGGAAAAGCATGACATCTTTGAAGGAGCTTCCGGTTACAGAACTTTTCTCCAGAGAATTATTTGTTTTGCTCAGTGTGTCCAAAGAACTCTGAAACTCAGAAAAAGAGAGAAAGTGGAATTATTTTGATCTCATTAAGCTACATGGATCCAATAATTGATAATTACTCACTGCAATTACTTCTTTCTTCAATGTAAATATTTTCTCAATAATAAACATAAATAATCAAAGTATTAGAAATATGCTGGACAAATAAGTTGGCTCCATGAAAAAAAGGCTCTAAGCTTACTATCAAGCTTGAGGACCTGAGTTCAATCTCTGGAGCTAACATGTGGAAGAATGGAACTGACCCTAACAGTTGACTCCATCTCCATACAAGCCTTTTTTTTTTACAATACTAATGCTAATTATAAAAATTTTAAACTCATTGTTTTGTGCTGAATAAAATTTCTTTGTGTATATTATCTATTCACTAGGTTATCTGTGACATATTCCTTTCTCTAGCTATTATAAATAGAATAGCAAAAACATGAATATACAAATATTTTTGCAGTAGAATATTGTCTATGGTCATTCGAATAAGAATATCTCTCAGATGCTCAAATGTTTGTATGTTTGGTCCCAGTTGGTGGCACTGTTTGGGTAGCTTTAGGAGCTATACACTACCTGGTAGAAGTAGGTGACTGTGATGGGCTCTGAGGGTTCAAAGCCTCGCAGCACTCCCAATGTGGTCTGTTTTGTGTTTACAACAAGGATGTAAGTTATTAGTTCCTGTCATCATGCTTCTGCTCTGCCATCATGGATGCTTAGCTCCCTGTAACTGTAAATCTAAATAAACTATTTCTTCTAGAAGTTGCTTTGGTCATGGTGTTTTATCTCATTTAAATGGAAAAGTAAGTAAGACAGGGTCCTTTATGTATGTGGCCAGAACTGGTATAGCTTATAGTATGATCGTTCTGTTTTAATGTTTTCTTCTCCTAATTTATGTTTTAACCTTTTCATACAATATATTTTAATCACATTATTCCCCTAAATTCAACTCCTCCCTACAGCCCCCCTACTCTTCTAAATTTATATTCTTACCCTCTCTTAAAAACAACAAACAAAAGCAAATAAAAGTTTTAATAAACACAAAAAATGGATTCTGTTCACCCACTTTGGAAATCGGTGTTTCGGTTTCTCAGGAAATTTGGGATCAACCTACCCCTGGACCCAGCAATACCACTCTTGGGAATATACCCAAGAGATGCCCTAGCATATGACAAAAGCATTTGTTCAACTATGTTCATAGCAGTATTATTTGTAATAGCCAGAACCTGGAAACAACCTAGATGGCCTTCAATGGAAGAATGGATGAAGAAAGTGTGGAATATATACACATTAGAGTACTATGCTGCGGTAAAAAACAATGACTTCTCGAATTTTGCATGCAAATGGGTGGAAACAGAAAACACTATCCTGAGAGAGGTAACCCAGACCCAAAAAGATGAACATGGGATGTACTCACTCATAATTGGTTTCTAGCCATAAATAAACGTCACGGAGTGTATACCTGGTGAACCTAAAGAAGCTAAATAAGAAGGTGAACCCAAGAAAAAACATATAGTTATCCTCTTGGCTAAAGGAAGTAGATAAAATTGCCGGGGAGAAAATTGGGATCTTGGGGGTGGGGTGGGTTGGGGATAAGGGGGGACGGGGAGAGAAAAGTGAGAAGGGGAGGATTGGGGGAACTTGGGGAAACAGGAAGATTGG
>NW_026068122.1:1977226-2012881 GCF_014885135.2 Alexandromys fortis
GGGGGGAGGGAAATGGGAGGCTGGGAGGAGGCGGAAACTTTATTTTTTCTTATTCTCAATAAAAAAAAAGAAACTAAAAAAATGGATTCTGTTTTGTGTTGAACAAGTATTTCTTGATCATGTAGCCTTATCTATAGTCATATACCCAGTGTCAATCAGTGAAACTGATTTTCCCTGTCCCAACATCAATTGCAAATAGGTTCTTGGGGATAGAAACTTTTACCCATTTCACCTTCTTCTTGAGAGGCTATTTTCTAGTTTGAATAGCCTGGTGGATATTGGGCTTGCAATTACAGTCTCTGACAGTTCATTTGCCCAACATCCATGCTGTTTCCTTAAAGTCATTCAACACTTTTAGCTCTTATAATCTTTCTATCTCCTCTTTCCATATAGATCTCTAGGAGAGGAGTACTATAGTCATCTCATTTAAGGATAGGTGGTCTGAATTCTCTTATCCTGTCCATGTTGTCCAGTCATGAGTCTCTGTATTAACTATCCACTACTGCAAGAATTTTCTTGATGTGAGTTGAGTGATTCACTAATTTATGGGTATAGTAATAGGTTATTTAGAGTAGTTTTGTTAGCAGAATAATTGTAGTATATTTTCTATAGCATCTCTGGCCTATATAGTCTCAGGTTCCTGAAATAATTAGCAGTCTCAGATATGGCGTTCCTATCATTGTATATGTCTTGAATCCAATCAAATCATGTTTTTAGTTCCATGGCATTTGTGTCACTATTGCACCAATGGGTATATCATGCAGATATGTTGCTTTTGTAACTTACAGGGTTGGTGGCAGGGTGAACTTGATGATTACTTTTCTCCTCCAGTAGTGTGCATAGTACCGTTCAGTGCTATGAGCAGTAGTCAGTATATTTTAGATGCCTCCACACTGATTTCCATAGTGGCTATACCTAGAACCTCAACAGTAATGAATAAGGATTCCACTTTTCTTACCAGCAATTGTTGTCATCTGTTTTCTTGATGATAAATATTCTGACTAGAGCGATATGGAATCCGATCATAGTTCTAATTTGCAACTGTCTAGGAGCTACCGGATATTAGTCCACAAACCTATGAACACCTGATTTTTGACAAAGAAGCTGGAATTATACAATGGAAGAAAGAAAGCATCTTTAACAAAAGCTGCTGGCTTAACTGGATGTCAACTTGTAGAAGACTAAAAATAGATCCATATCTATCACCATGCACAAAACTCATGTCCAAATGGATTAAAAACCTCAATATAAATCTGAACACACTGATCCTGATAGAAGAGAAAGTGAGAAGTAGCCTGCAATTCATGGGCACAGGAGACACTTCCTACGTATAACCCTAGTAGCACAGAAAATAAAAGCAACAATGAATAAATGAGAGAATTCTGTAAAGCAAAAGACACAGTCATAAAGACAAAAAGGTAACACACTGAATGGGAGAAGATCTTCACAAACCCCACATCAGACAAAGGTCTGATCTGCAAAATATATAAAGAACTCAATAAACTAGACATTAAAAATTCTAAACAACCCAATTAAAAAAAGAGGTACTGAACTGAACAGAGAATTCTCAACAGAAGAATTTCAAATGGCCAAAAGATACTTAAGGACATGTTCAACTTCATTAACTATCAGGGAAATGCAAATCAAAACAACTTTGAAATACCATGTTATACCTGTCAGAATGTCTAAAATCAAAAACACTAATGATAACCTATTATGGAGAGGATGTGGAGTAAGGGGAACACTCATCCATTGCTGGTGGGAATGCAAACTTGTACAACCACTTTCAAAATCAGTGTGCCAGTTTCTCAGAAAATTGGGAATCAACCTACCTCAGGATCCAGCAATACCACTCTCGGGAATATATCCAAGAGATGCCCAATCATACTACGAAAACATTTGTTCAACAATGTTCATAGCATCATTATTTGTAATAGCCAGAACCTGTAAACAGCCTAGATGCCCTTCAATGGAAGAGTGGATAAAGAAAGTGTGGCACATATATACATTAGAGTACTACTCAGTGGTAAAAAAAAAAAAAAAAAAAAAAAAAAAAAAAAAAAAAAAAAAAAAAAAAAACAATGACATCTTGAATTTGGCATGCAAATGGATGGAAGTAGAAAACACTCTTCTGACTGGGATAACCCATACCCAAATATATGAATATGGTATGCACTCACTCATTAGTGGATTCTAGCCCCTCAACAAAGGACATTGAGCCAATAGTTCGTGATTTTAGAGAACCTAAATAATAAGGAACTCCCCCCAAAAAACAAACATATATAGATCCCCCTGGAAATTAGAAGCAGACAAGATGGCCAGGCAAAAGTTGGGAGCATGGGGCTGTGGGTGGGGGCAAGGAAAGAGGGGAAGAGAGACGGGAAAAGGGAAGAACTTTGGGGAGTGGGATGGTTGAGATGGAGGAAGGACAGATATAGGAGCAGGGAAGAAGATATCTTAATTAAAAGAGGCATTGTGGGATTGGTGAGAGGCTTGACTCTAAAGAGGGTCCAAGATGCCCACAGGGATGTTTCCAGCTAGGACTCTGGGCAGTAGAGGAGAGCGTGCTTGAACTGGTCTTGTCCCATAGTCAGGCTAATGACTATCTTGAGTATCACCACAGAAACTTCATCTGGTGGCAGATGGAGATAGAGACAGACTTACATGGGAGCACTGGACTGAGCTCCCAAGGTCCAGTTGATGAGCAGAAGAAGGGATAACATAAGCAAGGAAGTCAGGACCATGAGGGGTTGGTCCACCCACTGAGACAGTGTGCCTGAACTAATGGGAGCTCACCAAAGCCAAATGGACTTGGACTGAATGAGAATGGGATCAAACTGGAGCCTCGAAATGTTGCTGACATTGAGGCAGACTGAGAAGCCAATGATAATGGCACTGTGATTTGTCTCTACTGCATGTACTGGCTTCTTGGGATACTAGTCTATTTGGATGCATACCTTTCTAAGCCTGGATGCAGGGGGAAAGGCCTGGGACTTCCTAGAGGCCAAGGTACCCTGCCCTCTCTTAGGACTGGAGGGCAAGGGGAGAAGGGGAAGTGGGGAAGCGGGAGGGAAGTGGGAAGAGAGGAGGAAGTGGAAATGTTGATTCCTATTATTTAGAAAGTAATAAATAAATAACAGTGTTTCTCCCATTTATTTATTCTTTTCTCATGCAATAAATCCCATTTGCAGCCTGCCCTCCTCCGAAGCATTAATCTAATTTGTCTCTTTCAATCCCAGGAGTAGGTATTTGGTTAGAACCTGAAAGACCAGAGAAGCAGGGAGCAGCCACCAATTGCTTCATACCTCTACCATTCCTTTATCCAAAAGGAGATCCTATCTCTCCTGGATCTTACTACATCCTGTCTTCTCTCTGTCTATAGTCCTCCAAACCCCCGTGGTTCATTTAGATCCGCTATTGGTGAGCACCAAGCTCTGATTCGAAGGACACTTCATTTGTAAAAACACAATCAATTCTCCCAATGCTCCTTCCTCACCTGCCCCCCCTACCTGATACACTACCTCATTTCTATTCAACAATAAGCTTGCTTCCCAGGTATATCATAACAAGATATCATAATGTGGAATAACAAGAAACAATAAGACTAGGCACAAACCCTCAAACGATGGCTGGAGACAAATACATATATATGGAAAAGGATCCCCCAAAGAGTCAAAGATATCCCCATTCCAACTTTTATGTGTCCCATAAAAAAAACTCAAGTTAACAACCACAGCTTGTATGCACAGGGCTGGTTCAAACCCTTTCAGTATCCATGGTTGTTGACTTATTATCTGTGAGCCTGTGTGAGCCCTGCTTTGTTGATTCTATGGGTCTTGTGTTCCTGGTATCCTCTGACTACTACAATCCTGCCTCCCTTCTTCTGCAAGTTTCGCAATCTATACCAAGCACTTGGTCTCTGCATTTTCTCCCATCATCTGCCTTAGAAAGCCTCTCTGGTGACAATTGGGCTAGACACCAACCTTTGCTTATAGCAGAATAATATTAGAAATCATTTTACTGACTTTTTCCCAGTTACGTTTGATTCTTTCTGGATTTTGGAGCCATCCAGGTTCCAATTCATGGCCATCCAGGCAGTGTTAGGGAAGTACTTTCTCTTGTGACTTAGGCCTCAGATGGATGGCCACTACCACAAGCTCTGATCCTCCATTGTGCCAGGGCATCTTACAGACAGGACAGGTTGTGGGTCAAAAGTTTTATGAGTATCCCGGTGTCACCACTAGGAGCCAAGCCTGGTGATATAAGTTAGACAATCAGGCTCCATATCATTCAAAATACTTATAAACTTTTAAAATTTTTCTTCTGAGAACTTTGATTAGCTCTGTAGTCCATTTTTATTAAGTTGCTTATTCATACACATTTTAGATCTTCATGTAGTCTAGATAGTAATATTCTATCAGATATATAGGTGGGGAAGAGTTCTTACCCTGTAGTAGACTACCTTCTCACTCAATTAAAAATTTTATCTGCTGTACAGAAGCTTTTAAATTCCATAAAGTTCATTTGCCAATTGTTGGCTTTATTTCCTGAGCAACCAGAGTACGATTTAGGAGGTCTGTCTCTTATTGTGGACTATTATGGGGGTTTGAATAGAAGTGCCTCTCATAGGCTCATGTATTTGAGCACTTGGTTTATTAGCAATGTTTTTGGAGGGTTATGGAACTCATAGAATATATATTTTGCTGGGGAGCTGCATTTCTAAGAAGGTTCTGCAAAATTATAACCTCTCTTCACTTCTAGTTCATTCTCTACTATCTGTGTGTGATTGGTAGCTAGATTAGCATGCTTCCTCCTGCAACACCTGCTGCAATGCTTTCCTTTTCATTAAGGGCTTCCCCTTTGAAAACATAAGTCAATATAAACCCTTCCATTAGATGCTCTTGTTCATGATGTTTGTCACAGTAACAAAAGTACCTAATACCTTTCTGCTTTCTCCACTGACAGTTTCACAGTTTCAATATCATTTTAATACTTTCTGTTGTCTTATTGCTCTAGTTAATAATCAAATCCTATTATTGAATAACAGCAGGATATCTTTCTTCTGATTTAAATAAGGTGTTACAATCTTTTTCTTCATTTGCCATGTTGTTAGTTATAGATTTATAGATTATAGCTTTTATTGTCTTGAGATAGCTCCCTTCTAATGATAGCTTATTCATGACTGTAATCATGAAGTCACGAATTGGATTAAAGGTTGTTTTTCTACATTTTCAGATGTGATCATGCAGTTTCTGACTTTGAGACTCTTCATGTGCTAAAACACATTTATTGACTTTAAGCATGTTGGACCACCCTTCTAAATATGAATGAAGCTAAATGAGTCCTAACAAATAATATTTGATATATCTTGAATTCTGCTTACAAGTATTTAAGGCACTTGCACATAAAGAATACAGGGAAACATAATCAAAGAGCATAATTATTGGAAAAGTAGAACGAATATATTCCTTTAACTGAAGACGTTAAAACAACACGCCCTCTGCTGTGTCTAAGAGCTTTCTTCAGGAAAATATTATTTCATATGAATTTAGATTTGTTATGTTTTCACTATTTAAGTAAATGATATATTGTCATTCTTACTAAGTATAAGACAATGTAGAATATATATGAATGTGACTAAACACACCAAAATTTTCAAGGAAATATGTTCCTTTAATACTGGTTAACAATGAACATTTATATGCAATTAAGAATGATCAGAGTGCAAGTGTTTAATTATTTGTCTACACCTACTATATGTTTAAATACTCTCATCATTGCCTTTTTCATTTCTTGATTCCTGAATGTGTAGATCACAGGGTTAAGAATGGGGGTGACAACTGCCTCAAATATGGACAAAAATTTATCCAAGTGTGTGAAAGAAGAAGGCCGTGTGTAGATGAACATCACGGGGCCAAAGAATAAGACCACCACAGTCACATGAGCTGAAAGTGTAGACAGGGCCTTGGAGGAGCCACTTGAAGAATGTTTCTGAACAGTAAATATAATGACAATATAGGAAATGATCAGTATGAAGAAGAAACCTACAGACATGAATCCAGTGTTGACAGAGACCAGTAATTTCAGTCTGTATGTACTGTATGTATCTACACAGGCAAGTTTGATGAACCCAGGAAAGTCACAATAGAAGCTGTCCAAAATATTTGGTCCACAAAATGGTAAGTTTACTACAAAAGCCAATTGAATGAGAGAATGCATAAATCCAACCACCCAAGAGGACACTGAAAACAAGATGCACATCTTTGAACTCATAATGGTCAGATAATGGAGAGGCTTACATATAGCCACATATCTGTCAAAAGCCATGGCTATGAGTAAAACCATTTCTATACCACTAACTAAGTGAATGAAGAATATTTGGGTGATGCACCCTCTAAAAGTGATGACTTTATGCTTTCTCAACAGATCATAAATCATCTTGGGGGACACAACAGAAGAAACACCCAAGTCAATGAAGGAGAGGTTAGCCAACAGAAAGTACATAGGAGAGTGTAAGTGAGGGTCAGAAGCCACAGCGAACACGATGAGGGAGTTTCCTGTCATACTTGCTACATAAAACGTGGAAGAGAACACAAAGAGGAATAATTGAATGTCCCAAGAGTCGATGAGTCCCAGGAACACAAACTCTGACACCACAGACTGATTCTTTCTTTCCATTGGCTTTGTTTGCAGTACTATCTGAAGGAGAAAATGTGAGAAACTGTAAATTAAAATTTTATAAATGGAATAAGAGAATCTCCTAGTTATGAAAATCTATTTTACTGCAGCATTGAAACTGACTGTAAGGTAAATAGTGTGAGAGAAGGAAGTTCTATACACAATCAATAATCTGAAATTTATAAATTAGTTTGAATTATGACTTAACACTTGTAGCAAAAGTTTTTATCAAAAACTCAAAAGACAATAAGGTTTTGTGAATTTTAAAAGGGGACATTAGTGCTTGGAGAGATAACTCATCAGTTAAGAGCTATTATTTCAAAAGACCCTAGTTTTGTTCTTAGCATCCATTCAAGTAGCTTAAAATAGTATATAGTTTTAGCTCCAGAAAAGTTAAATGACACCTCTTGGTTTCCATAAATTTCCACAAACATGAAACATGTACTTAATCTCAAGGACACATACAAGTAATTATTAAATGAACCTTTATAAAGAGAATATTTTTACAAACTGTTGATGACATTTAAATTAACACATTCATTAAAGAAAAAAGTATGGAAAGTTTTCAAAAACTGAATTAGAGTTTAAATTTGCAGCACAGTATAGGTGTGCTTGTCTAACAATTTATTTCTTTACATTGGCTTTATCCTTAATAGTATAATACAAAAAGAGAAGTGGGTTGGGGTATAAAGTATAAAAAAGAAGACAAGGGAAAAGATGCAAATGATTAAAAGAGAAATAACATATAATATAAAAATTCTCACCTTAAGGGTATATAAGCAGAAAAAAAACATTATATGAATGTTTCCCATTTTATTGTACTATTATTCTTAAAAAATTAATATTATGATGAACAACCTCTGTTCATTTAACATTTATAGGAACGTGGATTATAAAGGTACATATATAAAACAAAAACTGTAAGAATCCTTTTATTATAATTTTATGAAAAGATTTATATTATTTGGTAGTTTCATTTTATTTAGCAAAGAAACAGCATAGCAGACATCATCTTTTCTTTAGATTCAGGAACTGTGATTAATCAGCTATGTGCTGTCTACCATTAGAAAAGATGCTGAGCACTCAACCTTGAGTTTTCTTTTTGTTAAACAAATTAAAATGGTTACTTCAGTGAAGTTATAGGAATGAAACACAGATCACAATCATGCATTCAGTATGGATTGGGCAGGACAGGGTGAGGCAGCCATAAACACAATCATGTCCCCAATAGATAAGAGCTCCATTTGTGGATGTTCAATTAAAGCTAACAATATCAATGCATTTCTTCCTCTTGCTCATAACAGTGACCAATTCATGGGATTACTCAAAAACATTAATGAATATGGAAAAGCAGAGGGCATCACACTACCGTGCCCAAATATGTTCCAAAATGCACTACCCATCTCCCATTAACTAACACATTACATTATTCACATCATTTCAACAACACCATAACACATTTCAAATGTGAAGTTTGCTCTCATAGAACATCATATATATGTTTAGGACTAAAAGAACTAGTTAATTGGCTCATTTTTCAAACACCAACCTCTATACTGCTCAATTTATGTATGACTTCTCATTACTGTATACCAAAGCCTAGACTCTGAAAACCTAGAAAATGAGGAAAAATACATATTTTGTGAAAACTGAAAATTCTCCATTTATGTTTTTTAAAACTACAAAATATACATGATTATATAATATTAAAGACTGGATAGAATTATGAAATGATAAAGAAAATGAACTGTAATCTTTTCTTTAAGCATTCTAACTCTGCCCTAAGCCTGTCTTAAGCATACCTCCTCTGATTCTCAGGGCTTCCTTACTCTTTCTTTAAAGTTCCTTACCCTCTTTCCCTTTATGTACCTGATTTGCAAGTCACCTTAACTAATTCTCTCTCTCTTTGTCTCTCCTTCACATTCTTACCTTCTTTCTCAGTCTCTATCTTTCTTCGGCCCCTCTCTCTCCTTCCACCCATAAAGTACTGCTGAGATTTAAAAACTGTCTTCCCTTGGGTAATTTTCTTCAAAACACTAAAAAATTATTCTCAGGCTTTAAAAAGTGGTAATAAAGAGATAAATAAGAATGAAGGAAAAATCTAAATCTACATCAGGTTGAATGCTCATAGACAGACTATGAAGTTTAAAAAGTTGGTATATAATCAGAATAGAAAAATGAGAAAGCTTACTGTAAATTAGGCATAAATATTTAAATTATGAACTTATCCCCCTCAGTTGAATCTGTTGTATTTTCACTATGCTTATTTTTTCAAAGCATTTCTTAAATCCCAGGTAAACTAACCAAATATAGTTGTCCCTAATTTAAGAACATTACTACATTTATTTAATAGTTTGGGAGATATAAGTATTTCTGTATCTTATTCAAATACATAATTAGGTAGAAGTCACCTCATACATCTTTAGTCTTCCTGATAAAAACACTGATCAGAATCAAATTAATACAAACATACCAACTTTATATTTTACACCACAGATGAAAACAAGAAAATAATTTCAACTTTTTATATTTTAAATACCACTTAGTTCTGAAATTAAAATGACATTGTATCACAACATCTGTTTTCAACATTGAAGCCTTTGGTCTCATGTTAAAATTTACTTCTGGTCAGGTTTTCATAACACTTTTCCAACCTGAAAAGTATGAAAATCTCTCACAAAATTTCCTTCTGATTTAGAGAACATCCACCAAACATTTTGTAGAAGGTGAGTTGTTCACACTCAACCTATTTCTAAAATCCAGTGAGAAGAAAACTACAAATCTCCTTGTGTTTATCTATAATTATTAATGGTTTTATTAGTTACCCATTTGTAGGATATTATATCATTCATTCAATCAATTAATGATGAGCTAAATTGGTTAATTATATTTCTACATAAACGTAGAAGAAAATGTTACAAGGTTGTTTGACTTCTCAAGGTCATTTACAATGTGGTTCTAGCTCATAGGCAGCGAGTTACTTAGCCTTTGACAATACTTCAGTTGCTGTTTATCAGCTATCCTCCTGTATGTTCAATTCCTTTTCCTGACTGCTCTCTACTTTGCTTGTCTTCCTCAAGCCCTTTAGGATGTGATTCTTATCCATAGTAATTCCCAGCACAAACTAACATCTAGGAATTAGCCACCCAAGCATTGCTAAGTTTATTTCCGGCCATGCATTTTACCTGAATGATAACAACATCATCTTAGCAGAGTCAAGCTTCTCTGTGTGCCCTCACATAAAATACCACATGGAATTGTCCATTAGGGAGATAAGAAACTCATTATATACACCTCAAGAGGTCACTGACGAAGGGACATTACAAAAACATGGCAATTTAGAGGCATCATTTAATTATAGAATTCTTTTCTCTACAGTATTTGGATTTGATCTGTGTGACCAATCAATTTCTGTAGCTCACAGCATGATATTAAGGAGAAAAAAAAAAACAAAAGAAAACCAGGATTATTATGGTATCATTAAACTACATACATTTGAAAGTTTAACAGTTAACATGGTTTCATACATCTTTAATCTCAGCAATCAGAAGGCAGAGGCAGGTGGATCTCAGTGAGTTTGAAGCCAGCCTTAAATAGTGACTTTCAAAACATTTAGAGCTACATAGTGAGATCCTGCTCAATGCAAAAATATATCATTGCTATTATTCCTGAATAATAGATAAATATTCTCTCAAAGTTTAACTGTCATCACAGAGTTAAATGAAACTAATATTTTAATTATAGTGTAGTTTAAGAAGAAGAATTTGTGTGAAGTGTTCATTTTCATTGAAACTGTGACCTATAACTTTGATGTCCAAAACATTTATCAACTAAGAATAACAAAGAAACAATGCTATACATGTCAATTCCTACAACCCCCTGAAAGAATGTTGAGACTATAAGAAAAGTTACACAGTTTATACAAAGAGCTGACAGCAGAACATCATTTAAAAAACAGTTATACAAGTAAATAAACATGAATGTGGACAAAAAATAGATTTATTTTACAGTAAGTACCACAGCACAGTAAGGGTGAAGGAACAGTAAATTATACTGTGACTTGATTTTATAATAGTTGTAAAAAAAAATCCTGCAACAAAGAATGGTATACTCGTGTCAAGGGTGTGGACTGGTGTTTAAGATATCCACAAATAGCAAAAAAAAAAAAAAATAGAAAGAAAGAAACTGGGTGTAACTGGAGCGGTGAAATATTTGTACTTTTTGTTTTCTTATATCTGAGAGATGAACAGAGTTGGGAAAATATATCAAATTAGGAAAGCATTGGGACCTATAGTGAGTAATTATGTCATTGCCAGATAACTGCCTGTGTGTTTTCATGAGATGTGTACTAATAACACAGTTTCCCTCAGATCATCTTATCCTCCATCAGGATTTGTACTATATTTTATTCTCTACTTAAAAACTGGAAAAAGTTTCACTTAAATAACCATCTATCTTGACATGATACATTTTATATGTATCATTATTTATACAATGTATGAAAGCCACTTACCAGAGATTGTTAAAAGAACACCAAAACAATCCCTAAATTCTAAATCTCATGTTTCCAGTCCCCACTTTAAATTAGAGTCTAATTTGCACCCACATAATTGGAAGATTTCTGTATTATATATTTTTCAGTGGACAGTCTCTTCCAAGTTAGGCCAGCAATGTATGTGTATACATTCACAATACAGGTTTATGTTTTCTTCTCCATAATGGGGAAAATACTGCAAATTGTATGTGCACACACACACACACACACAGAGAGAGAGAAAGAGAGAGAGAGACAGAGAGACAGAGACAGAGAGACAGAGAGAGACAGAGAGAATATGTACATTATGATTGGTTTTAATGTCAATTTGCCACAAATTAGAATCACCTAAGTAGGGAGAAGACTCTCCTGAAAAATTGTCCGGAGGTCTTGTAGATATAGATGTCATATCCTCATTTCTTTTACTTAGAAAAGCTGTCGAAAATTGTTTGTGTGTGTGTTTGTGTGTGTGTGTATGTGAGTGTGTGTGTGTATGTGTGTATGTATGTTCAGGATAAGAACACTGTGACACTCTATACTGCAATTTAATCTTTTATTCTACAAAATTTACATATTATTTTCCTGCTCCAGAGCCACCATAAAATGCATAGCATTGACAAGTAACACTTCATCTCCCAACCCACAAATCCTAGGCAACTTCAGCAGCTCCATGAGACATGGACTATAACTTCATAGAACAAATCAAGTGGTGAGTGACCAGCATTTCAGCTTGTCAGCCCAATATCTATGCCCGAGGCAAAACATGGGCACTTCCTACACACACACACCTCAGCTACAAAGCAAACCTCCTATAGGCAGGGTTCCCAAGCACCACCAATCAGGTCCTGCAATCTACATGTTCCATTTCAATCACAAGCCTACTCATCTCCTGTGACCTCAGTAGCCCCCTGAGATACAGACTGTGATTGCACAGAACTGAACAGAAGTGAGTGACCAGCAGCAAACAGACTGCAACTACACAGAGTGAACCAAGAGCCACTCCCTAAAACAGACAGTAACTGCATAGATTGGTCCAAGACAGGATAACTGAGACACAGACACCAACTGCAAAAATTGAACTAAGAGTCAAAGACACTACCTGTACAAATTGGACTAACAGATGGGTAAACACCAATGCAACAATATATTCAACAACCTAAAGAGCAATCTGGTACCACCAGAACCTTATAGTCCTACAACAGAAAAACCTAGACATCCAAAGCCAGAAAAAAGCAGAAGAAATAGAATTATCTGTCAAAGAAAACATTAGAGGTAACAACGTCATAACACAAAAATCCAGGAAATTTGGGACACAATTAAAAGACCAAACACAAGAATAATAGGGATAGAAAAAGGAGAATAGCAGCTCAAAGGCACAGATAATATGTTCAACAAAAAACATAGAAAAAAAACTGTACCAACAAGAAGAAGGAAATACCTATGAAAATACAAGAAACATAAAGAACACTAGTTAGATTGGACCCAAAAAATTCCTTCATCACATAAAAATCAAAACATAAAATATATAGAAGAAAGAAAGAATATGAAAAACTGTAAAGGAAAAAAAACTAAGTAATAGATAAAGAAAGACCCATCAAAATAACACCTGACTTATCAATGTAGACTCTGAAAGCTAGAAGGTCCTGACAGGTATTATACAGACACTAAAAGACCATGAATGCCAAACCAGACTACTATATCCAGCAAAACTTTCAATCACCATAGAAGAAGAAAACAAGATAGTCCATGACAAAACAAAATTTAAACAATACCTATCCACAAATCCAGTTCTACATAAAGTACTAGAGGGAAAAATTCCAACCCACGGAAGTTAGCTTTTCCCATGAAATCACAGACAATAGATAATCCCACAACAGCAAATCCTAAAGAGAAACACACACATACTGCCACCAAAAAGTAACAGGAATTAACAATCACTGGTCATTAACAATCCTTAAATTGAATGGACTCAACTTGTCTATAAAAAGATACAGACTAACAGAATGGATATGAAAACAGAATCCAACCTTCTGCTGCATACAAGAAACCCACCTCAACTTCAAAACACATATTTCCTATGAATAAAGGGTTATAAAAAGACTTTCCAAGCAAATGAACCTAAGAAGCAAGCTGGTATAGCTATCCTAATGTCTCACAAAATAGACTTCAAACTAAGAACAATCAAAAGCAATGAAGAAGGACATTTAATATTTATTACAGGAAAAATCCATTAAGATGAAGTCTCAATCCTGAACATTTATGCCCCCAAAACAATGGCACCCAATTTGTAAAAGAAATATTACAGAAGCTTAATTTGTATATTAACCCATACAAGCTAATAATGGGAGATTTCAACACCCCTCTCTCACTAATACCCACGTCTTCCAGACTGAAAATTAACAGAAAAACAAGGGAACTATGAGATGTTATGAGTCAAATTCAAGGCAAAAAAATCAATAAAATAGAATCAAATAAAACAATATAAAGAATCAATGAAACAAAGAGTTTGCACTTGATTCAATAAAATAGAAATGCTTTAAAATCCATAAAATAGACAAACTCTCATCTAAATTAATGAAAAGTCAGAAAGAGTATATATATATTAACAAAATCAGAAATGAAGAGGGGCATAACATCAGACACTGAGGAAATTCAGAGACTCATCAGATCACACTTCAAAAATCTGTACTCCACAAAATTGGAAAATTTAAAAGAAAGGGTTAAAAAATTGATAAGTTCCATATACCAAAATTAAATCAAGACAAGAAAAACATTTTAAATAAATCTATAATCCAAGGGAAATAGAAATAGCCATTAAAAGTCTCCCATCCACAAAAAGCACAGGACCAGAAGACTTCAGCACAGAATTACACCAAAATTTTGAGAAAGTACTAATTCCAAAAGTCTTCAAATTGTTCCATAGAATAGGAACAGAAGAAGCATCCGCAAACTCTACTACCGCTATAACCAAACCACACAAAGATGCACCTAAAATAGAAAACTAGAGCCCACTCTCACTTACAAATATTGATGCAAAAATACTTGGTAAACAGACAAACAGAATCCAAAACTGCATCAAAAAGAGACCACAATGACCAAGTAGACTTCATCCCAGATATGCAAGGTTGGCTCAATATCTGAAAATCTATCGATATAATCCACTGTATCAACAAACTGAAAGAAAAAAAAAACACAAGATCATTTCATTAGATGCCAATAATGCCTTTGACAAAATTCAACACCCCTTATAATAAAGATCTTGGAGAGATCAGGAATACAAGAAACATATCTAAATATTATGAAAGCAATATTTAAAACCCAAAAAATTAACAGAAAAATTAAATGGAAAGAAACTCAAAGTGATTCCTTTAAAATCAGGAACATGACAAGGCTCTCCATATCGAGTCAATATAGTACTTGAAGTTCTAGCTAGAGCAAAAAGACAGCAAAAGGAGATCAAGATGATACAAATTAAAAAGGAAGAAGTCAAACTTTCACCATGATGAGATAGGTTAAGTTTATTTAAGTGACCCAAAAATCTCTATCTGGAAACTCCTACAGTTGATAAACACCTTCAGTAATGTGGAAGAATACAAGATTACCTCTAAAAAAATCAGAAGCCCTACTACATACAAATGATAAATAGGCCAAGAAAGAAATCAGAGAAATATCAGCCTTTAAAATACCCACAAATAACATAAAATATCTTTGGTTAACTCTAGGTAAAAACGTGAAAGGCCTGTATGATAAGAACTTTAAGTCTCTAAGAAAGAAATTGAAGAAGATATCAGGGAGAACTAAACTGAATGCTGAGAGAAAGAAGGAGGCATCTCAAAGATGCTATGTAACCCACCGGGAGCAGACATGCCAGAATCATTTGAGTAATCCACAGCCATGTGGTGATACACAGATTAACAGAAAAGGATTAAATTAAATTGTAAGAGTTAGCCAATAAGAACCTAGAGTTAATGGATCAAGCAGTGATTTAAATGAGACAGTTTCTGTGTGATTATTTCAGTTCTGGGTAGCCAGGAAAAACAAGCGCCAACAATCCAGCAACTGATGGAACCAGATGGAGAGATCCACAGCCACGTAACTGGCCAAACTCAGAGAATCCAATTGAAGAGAGGGATGAGGAAATATATGGGCAAGAGAGGTCAAGATCATGATAGAGAAATCTACAGACATCTCGACCATGCCCGTGGAAATTCATGAACCCTAGACCAAAAGCTGTGGAACTGACTTGGGACCAAACTAGGCCCTCCCTATGTCAGAGACAGGGGTGAACACTGGACTATATGTGAGGCACATGGCAGTAGGATCAGGATCTATCTTTGGTGCATGAGCAAGCTTATTAGAGCCCATTTTCTATGGTGGGAAGCTATGCTCAGCCTTAATGCAGGGTGTGGGGGAGGGGCTTAGTCCTGCCCCAATTTAATGTGCCAGACTTTGTTAACTTCCTATGGGATCCCTTACACATTGGGAGGACTGGATGGGGTTTGATCTGACAGGGATATTTGGGGTGAGAACTATGGATGAAATGAAAAATGAAATTTAAAAAAAATTAAAAAAGGAAAAATGCTCAATGTCCTTTATTTATGGCTAGAAACCAAATATGAGTGAGTACATCCCATGTTCCTCTTTTTGGGTCTGGCTTACCTCACTCAGGATAGTGTTTTCTATTTCCATCCATTTGCCTGCAAACTTCAAGAAGTCCTTGTTTTTTACTGCTGAGTAGTACTCTAATATGTATATATTCCATACTTTCTTCATCCATTCTTCATTTGAAGGGTATCTAGGTTCTTTCCAGGTTCTGGCTATTACAAACAATGCTGCTATGAACATAGTAGAGCATATACTTTTGTTGTATGATAAGGCCTCTCCTGAATATTAACCTTCATCAGGCGATGAAAGGAGACAGAGACAGAGACCCACATTGGAGCACCAGACTGAAATCTCAAGGTCCAAATCAGAAGCACAAGGAGAGAGAGCACGAGCAAGGAACTCAGGACCGCGAGGGGGGCACCCACACACTGAGACAATGGGGATGTCCTATCGGGAACTCACCAAGGCCAGCTGGCCTGGGCCTGAAAAAGCCTGGGTTAAAACCGGTCTCGCTGAACATAGCGGACAATGAGGACTACTGAGACCCAAGAACAATGGCAATGGGTTTTTGATCCTACTGCACCTATTGGTTTTGTGGGAGCCTAGGAAGTTTGGATTGCTCTTTGGGCTGACGAGGGAGGGGGACTTGATTGGGGGAGGGGGAAGGAAAGGGGAGGCGGCAGTGGGGAAGAGACAGAAATCTTTAATTAATTAATAAATAAATTTAAAAAAAGGAAAAATGCATAACTTCTTAAAACTTGTTCAAACCAGATGGTTGCAACACACACCTTTAATCTTAGCACACAGAAAGCAGAGGCAGGCAGATTTCTGAGAGCACCAGGCCATCCTGATCTACAGATTGAGTTCCAGGACAGCCAAGGTTACACTAAGAATCCCTGTCTAAAAACCTAAATAAATAAACAAATAACAAACAAATGAATAAAAGAATTGTCCAATAGGATAATTATGTGGCATTGGAAACCTTGCCAGCTACTCAGGGAAGAAAATTCATGGATCTTGGAGAAAAACCAGCAACTGCCACTTTATTAAACCAGTGTTATCTCTAACTGCATTTTAAATATTTGTTCTTATACACACAGCTAAGTGACATCCTGACTCCTCATCAAGGAAGATCCTCTTTGGAATGGATGGAGACCATTATTGAAACAAAACAACTCCCATGCTTCAGGTTCAAGAGTAATTACAGAAGAGGTCAGAAAGATTGTAGAAGTCAGAGGACAGGGAGTTTGCTATGAGATTGTGACCTCTAGTAATGTCAGAAGTTGTAATCATAAAGCCTCAGCATGATTGTTTAAACATGGTGTGAACAGGGCCTACATCCATGGTAAATGGATGAGGGAAAGCCCAAGAGGCTCATTCCTACACAGAGAACTACAGATAGTTCAGGAATGCTGACTTTAGGAGAAATAGTCTTCCAAGGAAGAACACATTAATTGGCTTTCCAATACAAATGGTCTGCCCAATAATATATGTACAAGTATTATGCAGGCTCTTAATTTCATTGATTCTTGGTCGTCATGCTGGGTCATCTCACAACTCAGGCATAACAAACCCCTACTTATTCCTTCTGGGATAACCATTGTGTCGTTTGTGTTCTTTCAGATGTTTCTTGTATTTTGCATTTATATATATTTGCCATTGCAAATAAATGTAATTCAATATTCTGTTTATTTTTTCACAGATGTAACAGGGAATAAATCAAGATCCAGGAAACAAAATATAACAAACCTTGATAATGGAAGAGAATTTATGTGAGCAAAGATAGTCAGAGTTTGAGCAGGGTTATAAGAACAAATAAAAGATAAAAGAATCAGAGATGTCTAGAATAGTGAGTTCTTACCATAAAAGGGTAACAGAGCTAAGAAAAAATAGAGGCTTGAAAAACAACAAGTAAAATGTATGACTACAGATCAGAGTGAACAACTGGGAACGCTTAGCAAGATTGGCACAGCTACTTCTGTGCCTACCACATTGGAGGGACACCCATTAGTCCAATTCCTAGCCCAAGTTTTCCATCACTGGCTTATAAGGAATAAAGCACGTGGGTAGACTAGTTTGTTTCATGTGTTGTGAGCTCTTTATCACATTTCATCTGCTATAAAAGTATCCTGTGCTTGATGAAATATCATTTGAATAACACGGATTTAGAAAATATTTTTTGATTAACAAATTATAGTACTGGCTTCTAACCACTCACAGGTTTCTCAGTAAAGGACAACAAACGTAAGGATGTACAGTGGCTACTTATGTGAACAAGACTTTATGAATACGCAAGTCATTCAGTACTGCAGTTAAGTCTGATCCCAATTAACCTCATGCTGCACCTCAAGCCACTGAACCATAAAATGGAAATGAAAATGTCATGTAGTGAAGAACAAGGATTAACTGTGCTGTGTCTGTCTCAGTGCACGAAATTTGATGATGCAGGTGAGTGTATGTGCCGGGTGACTGTCATCACAGTGGCGATGATCTGCAAATGAATGGGACCTGGAGGAACTGAACTTTGAGATCTATAAAAGTGCAGAATATCTTCAGGGGTGGTTTTACTTCCATATCACAGAGTACTTGTAGCAACACATGCAGTATCTTAGTACTTATTTACGAACTAACAAAGTAAACAAACATGTTGCTTCAATTCCTCCTTTCAAATATTACACAATTTATTCTTGAGTTTTACTGTAACATAGAAATATACTAAGGAAAAAGTAATAAATATAAAGGAATAGAAATATGATGTATGTGAAAAGAGTAATGCTAATCTGACAGAAAAACCATGTTTACTTAGTTTCTTGCTGGTATTCCAAAATGGTTTTCTACTCTTCTACACAAAACACGAATCTATTACACCCCTGTGTGTGTTTTCCTGATTTGAATTTCCTTCCAGAGCAGAAAAAATCTAAATGAGTAACATAACAAACTACAGGAGACAGACAAAATGGCTCAGTAGAATAAGCTTTTATAAGCAAACTGTCCAGAAATGCCTGCATTGAAGACAATGTATAGTAAACACATATACACATGGGCAATGCAATGGATTCAGTATCTTATTTATTTATTTATTTATTTATTTATTTATTTATTTATTTAATTTTTCGAGACAGGGTTTCTTCGGAGCTTTTTGGTCCCTGTCCTGGAACTAGCTCTTGTAGACCAGGCTGGCCTCGAACTCACAGAGATCCTCCTGCCTCTGCCTCCCGAGTGCTGGGATTAAAGGCGTGCACCAATACCACCCGGCTCAGTATCTTATTTATGTCTTATTGTTTTAACAAATATATTTGAATATATTTTAAATTAAATAAGTCATAATGTGTTAAGAAATAAGAGGGGCCAGAAATAAAAGGAGGGCAGAGAAAGAAGAATGGAAATTTTTGAAGCCAATATTCATACATGAAATACTCAAGAAGTAAAACAAGTGTAAAAGAAGTGAGAGAGAAATTTTCCTTGTTCTAAAGGCCTTCAGTATCAGTTACGTCGAAGAAAACACTATTCCTTAGGAATATAAGTTCAAGATTATTATAATCTTGGTAAATAAAAGTGATTCTCTGTTTTCAGTAGAGATTATTAATCCAGACTAATCAGAAGAATATGTAAACATATAGAGAAAGACAAAGATATATACATAATATGTATATGCGTAACATATATATATATATGTGTGTGTGTGTGCAAATATTTTTTTGAGGTTGATGGACCATAACCTTCTACATTCATTGAAGAAAGTCCTCAGCTCATCAATTTAAGAAGTTTTTATATAACTAACTAGCTGTCTGCATACTCTCCTCATTGCTACCTTCATTTCCTGATTTCGGAATGTGTATATCACAGGATTCAGAAAAGGAGTAACAACTGCATCAAAAATTGCCAGAAATTTGTCCAGGTGTATTGAAGGAGAAGGCCAAGTATAGAAGAATATCAATGGACCAAAGAATAAGACAACCACAGAGATATGAGCTGAAAGTGTGGACAAAGCCTTAGATGAAGAATTTGACGAGTGTTTTTGTACAGTGATTATGATGACAATATAGGAAATGATCAGTATGATGAAGGAGCCCACAGAGATGAATCCACTGTTGGCTGTGACCATGAATTCCAGTTGGTAAGTGTCTATGCAGGCAAGTTTGATAAATCGAGGAAGGTCACAGTAGAAGCTGTCCAACACATTAGGTCCACAGAAAGGTAAATTTACTACAAAAGCCAGTTGAACCAGAGAGTGAATAAGGCCAACCACCCAGGCAACCACTAAAAACAAGATGCACATCCTCGGGCTCATAATGGTCAAGTAATGGAGAGGCTTACATATGGCCACATATCTGTCGAAAGCCATGGCTATGAGCAGCACCATCTCCACACCTCCAATGACATGAATGAAGAAGATTTGAGTGACACAGCCTCTAAAGGAGATGACTTTGTGTTTTCTGAATAAGTCATAAATCATCTTGGGGGACACAACAGAAGAAACACCCAAGTCGATGAAGGAGAGGCTAGCCAACAGAAAGTACATGGGAGAGTGTAAGTGAGGGTCAGATGCCACAGCGAACACGATGAGGGAGTTTCCTGTCATGCTTGCCACATAAAACATGGAGGAGAACACAAAGAGCAATAGTTGAATACTCCAGGAGTTGGTGAGTCCCAGGAACACAAACTCTGACACCACGGACTGATTCATTCCTTCCATTGACCTTTTTGTCAGTGCTACCTGAGAGAAGAAACAGGAGAAATGATAAATTATAATTGTATTAAGGTAATGTCCTGCATTTATAAATAAACAAGTGCGAAGCAACACTAGTATTCAGGGGATCATAACTTCAAACCATAGTAAAATATCACCTCACAGTTTCCAAAGATAACAAGAGAAGGTGCTTGGGAACTGTTGGGGAAGAAAAGGAAATGGAAATGAGGTAATTGTATTTATATTTCAAAAGCTTTCATTTTCTTAAAGAAAACAAATTTTGGTTTTTTTTAAAAAAATGATGTGAATATAAATTAGTCTATTTATTTAGGAAGACAAAAATTTGTGGAGGTCCTTCAAAAAATAAAAATATAGACTGGGTTTGTAGACCAATGAAATAAAATTACAGATGAATAAGGACCTATATTAGCTTCTCAACACCGTAAATGATAAAGAGGTGTAGGCCGAGAATAAAACAGTTGAAGAGCAATGGAAAAGACTAAAAACTGGAAATATTAAGCTAGAGAGATACCTTGACTGGTCAGGGCTTTCACTGTGTAATTGTGATAACCTGTGTTCAGATCCCAGAGTCCAAACAAGAAGCTTATTGTGACTGTGTGTGTCTGTACCTACAGTGTTGTGAAAGCTGGAAATAAATGATCACTTGAGCTTGGGGACTGCCAGACTAGATCCAGGCTCAGCATGAGACACCGTTTCAAAGGAATCAAGTAAAGAATGAGAAAGCAGGGCCCAGAACATTGTCTTCTGACCTCCAATGTACAAGAGTCTGTATTATTTTATATGCACGTACATGTACACACACACACACACATCAAGTATACATTGACCATACTCATATATATAAAGTCACAATACAATAGTAATAATAATAGTAGTAAATTTAATTTTTAAAATAAATATAGATATATTATGTGATATAGCAATTCCAATGTAAGAATATATATCCAGAAAAATGTAACATTCACAAATAACAAGCAATATGTGTAAATAAGATGTGTTAAATAATAGATGAGTGGATAACACACACAGAGACACTCTAACACACATGGACTATTCTTTGTTCCCCTTCAAACAAAGGAATCTTATTTTTCTTTTACCACAATAAGACTAGAAGTCAATGGGCTAACTGAAGTAAAGAAACATGGGAAGTTTAATGCTGAAATGTATCAGTCGGCATGGACTCTAGGGACTCTAAACTCATAGAAGCAGAAAATATAACAACAGATCATGAGCAAATGGGATGGGATAGAAAGGGGAAATTGGAGATATTTCTGCAAAGGGAAATGCATAATTAGACTGGGTGGGTAGCTTCTGGAGATTCATGGCACAGTGAGGTGACTGTTACTAACAGTGGGGCCTACACGAAAATTGGTCAGTGCAGAACTCCGCCATTCATTTTCTAAATCAGTATGGGTGGCAGCTGTGCTAGTTAGCTTACAAAATGCACATGTATTTCATGTTTTTATATATTTTTGTATTTTATATATTTACATATATAAAACATCTCTCTATACAATATAAATATTACAAAATCTATCTGTTAATTTTGCCTTCATAAAACTTGAGGAAGAAAGGTTTTCTATTATGCTCATATAATTTGAATTTGCAGTCATGCAGAGAAGCTGCTGCCATTCATGCAGTCATGTTGAGCTATTTATAAATTCAATATCCCTCTACTTTCAAACTAGAGTGAGTTCACAGCTGTTCCACATAAGGTGGAAGATTAGTAAATACTAAAGACAAAATTCATCCCCAAGGACTTTACACTTTCATTTGAAGACTAGTATGTTATCAGTTCAATTACAGAATTAAAAAAAAACTACTCATCATTTTTAACTATCCATATTGATATCTATAGCAAAGGCTACAGACCTTATTCTGACATATATTCCCTAACTTCTAACTTCTCTGCAAAATAGTTAACATCAAGATTATGAAATGTGTCCCTTTGCCATGAATTCTTGCTTACAAATTAACATTAAAGTACTATACTTTAATTGAGCTAACTGGACACCAGACTAACTCACCAAACAGAGTTAGACTGATACATAATTTTATTCTTTGAAACAAGAAATTTTTCTAGCAATTGACATTGTGACTAGATAAGCCTCCACACTACATCCATGGAGACAATCAGTTTTTGAAGTACTGGGAATAACAGGAGTCACTGCCCTCAAGTAATTCCAAATGAACTGAATCCTTGGCAAAATGACATAACGTAATAGTAACTATATGTTCATATCTCTGTAAAATGGGTTGTCACATTATAATTTAGGGTTTTGTTCTATTTAAAGAATTAACATAGATACTAGATATGATAGAGGTTTGGTTCAAAAACCAAGATTAATGCCATACTTTACTGGTAGTTTAATACCATGCTAATTGTATAAAAATCTGTGAATTAGTTTTACTTATCTATTGAACAAAAAAATATTGATTTATATTTAACTTCCAGCCTAAAATGAATATCCTAACCATATACTCCATAAGTAAGTATACAAATGTGAGTCTTCAATAAATGTTATCATTTTGTTACTATCACTTGTCCATAATAGGACCCAATATGTCAGATAAACCAATTTAAAAAGTGAATGTTCATTAGCAGTAAGCACCAAAAATACAGATTGAAAACATAGTAGCACACTTATTTAACAATATTTTAATGTTTGTGTTTATAGTCTGGCAAATAAATGAATGTATTCTTAGTTCACTTGCTCTCAAAGAACAGTTGGTCTGTATTTACTACTCATCAAAAATATAATTCATTAAACCCTCCTCCAGTAGACACCAGCCTATGAGGCTTAGTCTTACATCTTTCTTCCTGTCTTCTCGTCCCAAACCTTAAAATCAGAAAAACTTTAAAAATAAAGAAACAAATATTTGCTAAAAGATGTTCTTTTTTATTCCTTTTACTGAGATACACATATTCTTCACTCCCCTTCCTTCCTCTCCTCTCCCTTTCTGTCCTCTCTGTGACTCCCATGCTCCCAATTTACTCAGGAGATCTTGTCTTTTTCTCCTATCTATGTAAAGCCACGTAAAGCTCTCGTAGGATTTTCTTTGTTGACTAACATCTATGACATTGTGAACTGTAGGCTGATTTTTTTTCTTTATGTTTAAAAGTCACTATGAGTGAGTGTGTATTACACTTGTCTTTCTGGGTCTGGGTTACCTAATTCAGTATGGTTTTTCTAGATCCATCCATTTGCCTGAAAATTTCAAAATGTCATTATATTTTACTGTAGAATGGGAAAAGATGTTATTTATCGATCAAAAACTCTATATGTAGCTGTATAGTTTATTGAGATAGTGTAGGCAGAGTTCTGAAGCAACAGAGAAAACTGAAGAAAAATGATATTATTCAAACTGAATAGAGAATGCGGGATAAATAAGTGATAATAAACAAAAAGTCAAAAACTACAATGATTACACTTGTCTAAATAGCTTTTGCAATGCCTTTGTATTAATGATTCTTTTTCTCAAATTCTACTATATCTGCTTGACAAAATTTTTAAAACTTCTCCACTATACTTATAGTTTAGAAACAAAATTATCAGTATAATTTACGTTCTTTAGAATGAAGCAAGAAATAAATATAGCTCCTGGCACCTCAGGAATCACTGTGTTCTGAAATTGCACATATCAGGATGAAAAAATAAAATTATATAGGATAGTATGATTTCAGCACTGGGTCTTATTTTCTTCATGTTAAGCACTATTTTCTACTCAGGAACACATGAGGCACTTTCATCTTGCAAACTCACTAATAAAATTTGCTACTATATTACACAAAATAGTATGCTTATTTTCTTCTATTTGGAAAAAACTGAAAGAAAAGGCAACAAATTCTTCCATTTTATTTGTATGTGTTAACAAGCTATTTTTTATTTGTCATTCAGTAGGAGATTATATCATTTTATCATTTCTGAGCACAGAATAACAGATTAATGCAGAAGTTTCACACAAAACATTACAAAGTTTTTGGCATTTTCTAGTCCTATTAATATTCCCCAATATATAATGTGGTTCTAGCTCAAAGGCAGTCAATTGTTTTGCTTTTTCCAATATTTGTATAGATATTTTTCTCTTATTTTTGTGATTATGATGTAATCTCATTACATCATTTCTCCCTTCACTTTCCTCCCTCTAAATCACTCCACGAGCCCCTCCTTGATCTCTTTCCAATCAATTTCAAAGCCTTTTCACACCGTGAATAATGTTACAATCATCCTTCTGTGTTGTTCAATTCCTTTTCTTGCCTGTGCTCTACTTTGCCCTAGACTTCATCAAGTACTTTAGGATGCAACTCAGATCCACAGCAACACTAATCACAAACAAATATCTGTGAATAATCCACTTATGCACTGTTAATTTTATTTCCGTCTATCCATTTTACCTGAATGATAACAACATCTTGTAGAGCCAGGTTTCCCTGTGTCGTCTCAGATAAAGTCCCACAAAGAATCTTCCATTAGGAATATATGAAGCTAATTATATACACCTTGTGAGGCTCTGACCAAGGTCAATGGAAAAGCATGACAGCTTTGAAGGAGCTCATGGTTACAGAACTTTTCTCCAGAGAATTATTTGTTTGGTCAATGTGGCCAAAGAACTCTGAAACTCAGATACTATGGAGAAAGCGGAATTGTTTGGTCTCATTAAGATACTTGGATCCAATAACTGTTAATTGCTCATTGCAATTACTTCGTTCTTCAAGGTAAATATTTTCTCAATGTTAAACATAAATAATCAAAGGATTACAAATATACTGGACCAATGTGTTGGCTCAATGAGTAAAGGCACTTACTATCATACTTGAGGACCTGAGTGCAATCTCTGGAGCTAACATGTGGAAGAAGAGAACTGACTCCTCACAGATGACTCAAACTCCATACAATCTTTCTTTACAAAACTAATACTTATTATAAAAATTTTAAACATCATAACTCATTGTTTTGTGCTCAATAAAATTTCTTTGTGTGTATTATCTGTGACTTATTCCTTTCTCTAGCTATTGTAAATAGAATAGCAAAAACATGAATATAAAAATATCTTTGCAGTAGAATATTTCTGTGGTCATTCAAATAAGAATATCTCCCATATGCTCAAATGTTTGTATATTTGGTCCCCAGTTGGTGGCACTGTTTGGGTAGGTTTCGGAGCTATACACAGTAGGTGACTGTGATGGGCTCTGAGGGTTCAAAGCCTCTTAGCATTCCCAGTGCGGTCTGTTTTATGTTTATAACAAGTATATAAGTTCTTAGTTCCTGTCACCATGCTCCTGCTCTTAAATCATAGAAGCTTAGCTCTATGTAACTATAAATCTAAATAATCTCTTCCTTGTAGGAGTTGCTTTGGTCATGGTGTTTTATCTCATATAAATGGAAAATTAAGTAAGACAGGGTCCTTTATTATGTGGTCATGGTTGGTATAGCTGGTAATATTATAGTTCTATTTTAAATTTTTCTTCTCTTAATTTTTTAAAAATTTTCATACAAGGAAGTCAGGACTATGAGGGGTGCACCCACCCACTGAGACAGTGGGGCTGATCTATTGGGAGCTCACCAAGGCCAGCTGGACTGGGACTGAAAAAGCATGGGATAAAACCAGAATCTCTGAACATGGCAAACAATGAGGGCTGATGAGAAGCCAAGGACAATGGCACTGGGTTTTGATCCTACTTCATGTTCTGGCTTTGTGGGATCCTAGCCAGTTTGGATGTTCACCTTCCTAGACCTAGATGGAGGGGAGAGGACCTTGGACTTTCCACAGGGCAGGGGACCCTGACTGATTTTTGGACTGGAGAAGGGGGGGAGGGGAGTGGGGGGAGGGGAGGAGGAGTGGGAGGAGGGGGAGGGAAATGGGAAGCTGGAAGGAGGCAGAAATTTTTTTCAATAAAAAATAAAAAGAAAAAAATTTCATACGATGTATTTTGATTATATTCCTTCCCCTAAATTTAACTCCTCCCCACAACACATCCCTACTCTTCCAAATTCATATTCTTACCCTCTCTGAATAAAAACAAACAAAAACAAATAAAAGCTTTAATTAACACCAAAAGAAACAAAAACAAAATCATGGATTCTGTTTTGTGTTGATCAAGTATTTCTTGAGCATATAGCTTTCTCTGGGGTCATATACCCAGTGTCACTCCACTGAAAAAAAAAAACTGACTTTCACTTTGCCAACATCATTCAATTGCAAATCGCTTCTTGGAGTAGAAACTTATGCCTCTTTCCCCTTCTTCATGATAGGGTATATTCTGTTTTGGATTTGCTGGATATTGTGCATGCAATTATAGTCTCTGACAGTTCATTTGCCCAACATCTATGCTGTTTCCTTAAAGTTTAACATCCACCACCTTTGGCTCTTATGATCTTTCTATCATCTACTCTTCCATATAGATCTCTGAACCTTGAGGGAGGAGCAGTAATACATTTACTGGAGGAGGATACAGTCATCACATTTAAAGATAAGTGGTCTGAAGTCTCTCATCCTATTCCTGGTGACAAGTTGTGGGTCTCTGTGTTAACTACCCTCTACTGCAAGAATTTTCATTGATGAGAACTGAGTGACTGCCTAATCTATGGGTATAGTAATGTTATTTAGAGTCATTTTGTTAGCAGAATAATTGTAGTATATTTTATATAGTGTCTCTGGCCTATGTAGTCTCATGTTCTTGACATAATTAGCAATCTCAAATATGGGGTTTTATATTATTGAATAGGTCTTGAATCCAATCAAACAATGGTTTGTTACTTCCATGGCATTTGTGTCACTATTTCATGAATATCATGCAGATATGTCTCTATTGTAACTTACAGGGTTTGTGGCTGGATGAAATTGATTAATACTTTTCTCCTCCAGTAATGTTCATAGTACCGTTCAATGCTATGAATATTAGTCAGCATATTTTAGATGCCTCTACACTGATTTCCATAGTGGCTCCACCTATAACCTCAACAGTAATGATTAAGGATTTCACTTTTCTAACCAACAATTCTTTGTTTTCTTTTTTATTAATATTTATTGAACTCTACATTTTTACTCCTCCCCTCCCTCCCTTTTCGCTCCCTGCTTCAATCCTCCCCCAAGGTCTCCAGCTCCCAATTTACTTAGGAGATCTTGTCTGTTTCTGTTTTCTACTTCCCATGTAGATTAGATATGTGTAAGTCTCTCTTAGTCTAAGTCATCATTGTTGTCTAAGTTCTCTGAGATTGTGGTTTGTAGGCTGGCTTTCTTTGTTTTATGTTTTAAAACCACCTATGAATGAGTACATATGATAATGGTCTTTCTGTGACTGGGTTACCTCACTCAAAATAGTGTTTTCTAGCTCCATTCATTTTTCTGCAAAATTCAAGGTCATTATTTTTCTCTGCTGTGTAGTACTCCATTGTGTAAATGTACCACATTTTCCTTATCCATTCTTCAGTCCAGGGGCATTTTGGTTGTTTCCAAGTTCTGGCTATGGCAAACAAAGCTGCTATGAACATAGTTGAGCACATGTCCTTGTGGCATGATTGAGCATCCTTTGGATAAATACCCAAAAGTGGCATTACTGGGTCTTGAGGAAGGTTGTTTCTAATTTTCTGACAAATCACCACACTGACATCCAAAGGGGTTGTACCAGCTTGCATTCCCACCAGCAATGCAGAAGGAGGTTGTGGGGGAAAGGGAACACTTCTTCACTGCTGGTGGGAACAATTTTTTTATTATTTTATTTTATTACTTTAAAAAATACCAATCCAAATTCCCACCCCCCCCTCCTCACACTCTCTCCACTCACCATCCTACCCCACTTTCTCCAATTCAGAGAGAGGGCAGTGCACCCCACAATGGGGAAACTTCAAGGCCCTCCCTACTACATCTAGGTTGAGCGAGGTATACATCCAAAGAGAATAGGATCCCAAAATGCCAGTACATTTAGTAGAGACAAATCCCAGTGTCACTATCAGTGGCCCCACAGTCTTCCCCAACTTTCAACCACATTCAGAGGGACTAGTTTTTTCCCATGCCCATTCACTCCTAGTCCAATTGGAGTTGGTGAGCTCCCTTTAGCTCAGACAAACTGACTCGGTGGATGAACCCCTCATGGTCTTGACTTCCTTGTTTATATTCTCACCCCTTCCAATCTTCAACTGGATCTCAGGAGCTCAGTCCAGTTCTGTAGTAATCGGAGCAGCGGGCTGCGTTCCAGGCACCCCACTGCCTGCCACTGACTAGCTTTACCCGAAATAACAACACACAAATTATATTCATTTAAACACTGCTTGGCCCATTAGCTCTAGCCATTACTGGCTAATTCTGATATCCCAATCAACCCATCTCTAATAAACTGTGTAGTGTCAGTCTTACCGGGAAAGATTCTAGCCTACGTCCATCCTGGGTCGCATCTGCCAGGGAGAGGGGAGCATGGCATCTCTGCTCCAAAGAGCAGAGCTATCGAGTCTGAGCTCACTTTCTCTTCCTCCCAGCATTCTGTTCTGTTTACTCCTCCCACCTATGTTTTAAACTATTAGGCCAAGCAGTTTCTTTATTATAATTAACCAATGACCTTCCTCCATCATTTCCCCCTTTTCTGTTTAAACAAAAAAGGAAGGCTTTAATTTAACATAGCAAAATTACATATAACAAAACAGTTATCAAGTAAAAATTACAATAATCTTTATTGTAACTAAGGAAAACTATAACTATTCTTTAACTCCATCAAAGACTACAGAAAGATACAATATTACCTAAGCAAAGAAGAAATACGAAACTTACAGAACTCTAGAAATCACAGAGACATCTTGCTGCCTGGACAGTCACCCAATGTTCCTCTGTACCGTTGGGGCATCCATCTTTGGCTTACAGGCCCATAGTTTCCAGCAGACATTTCCATGAAGCAGGAAATTTCAAAGGCAGTTCAGTCCCTAACTGTTATGTCCTGCAGAATGTCTCACAGACTCTTTCATAAGTCAGGAATCCCGAAAGATCATCTCACCTTTAGGCAAGTTCAGCAGTCCTCTTTCTGTGGGTTCTCTGTGTCCAGTTTATGCAATAGTCCAGACAAGAACAGTTTCTTGCCCAAAAGGCTATCAAATTCCATAAGGATCTTCTTCGATGCCCATCTTCCTCTTGAAGTAGATTGGTGCTGCCAGGAGCAGAGTGTCTCATTGTCATGAAAAGTCCTAAGTTATTAAAACNAGATTGGTGCTGCCAGGAGCAGAGTGTCTCATTGTCATGAAAAGTCCTAAGTTATTAAAACATTAAATGTCCTATTTTTTAGTCTTTCAAAGATATGAAGAATGTCTATCTAAAATATATCTGTCTACGTCTAGAAAATCTAAGTAACATGACTACAAACTTGACTATTATTGATTATCCATTAACAACCTATATACATTACATTTTTAAGTGAACTACACAATCACAATACCTTAATCAAGATCAGAAATACATATATGTATAACAAAAGTGACCTTAAATCTCTATCAATAAAGCAAAATCTATATCTATGTAAATTATTCATATCTATATCACATCCCCCTTTAAATGAACATTTATAAACAATATTTGGGAATATGGACATAGTTATTTCTCTCCAAACTGCTTCCTGCTGAATGGGAGCATCGTTAATTAGGTCTTTCATGGTATAACCTGTGTGCTAGTTTCATCTCAGTTGGCAGTTGAGTGAAAGAATTTTCTGAAGATGTTCACAGCAACCCTTCAGGAGGGTGTGGTCCATCATACCATATTGGGATATAAGCAATCCACAGACTCTCACCCTCTGTAAAAACAAAATAAGAAACTCCTTTCCAAAGCATCATGTCCTTAGATCCAAATTTTAAAGTCAAGGCATTTTCAAAATATCTATGTTGGATAGTTTACTGCTGAGTAGTACCATAATGTGTACATGTGCCACACTTTCATTATCCATTTTTCAATTGAGGGGCATCTAGATTGTTTCCAGGTTCTGGCTATTACAAATTATGCTGCTATGAACATAGTTGAACAAATGATTTGTAGTGTGATTGAGCATCTCTTGGGTATATTTCCAAGAGTGGTATTGCTGGATCCTGAGGTAGGTTGATTTTCAGCTTTCTGGGAGACTGGCACACTGATTTCCAAAGTGGTTGCACAAGTTTGCATTCCCACCAGCAATGGATGAGTGTTCCCCTTGCTCCACATCCTCTCCAGCATAAGCTATCATTAGTGGTTTTGATCTTAGCCATTCTGACAGATATAAGATGTTATCTCAGAGTTGTTTTGATTTGCATTTCCCTGATAGCTAAGGAAGTTGAACATGTCTTTAAGTATCTTCTGGCTATTTGAAATTCTTCTGTTGAGAATTCTCTGTTTAGTTCAATACACCATTTTTAATTAGGTTATTTAGAATTTTAATGCCTAATTTCTTGAGTTCTTTATATATTTTGGGGACCAGTCCTTTGTCTGATGTGGGGTTGGTGAATATGTTTCCCATTTAGTAGGCTGCCTTTTTGTCTGATTGCCTGTGTCCTTTGCTTTACAGAGGCTTCTCAGTTTCACGAGGTCCCATTTATTTATTGTTGCTCTTATTATCTGTGCTACTCTGACTATATTTAGGAAGTGATCTCCTGTGCCCATGCAATGAATGCTACTTCCCACTTTCTCCTCTATCAGGTTCAGTGTGGTCATATTTAAATTGAGGTCCTTAATCCATTTGGACTTGAGCTTTTTACATGGCGATAGACATGGATCTAATTTCATTCTTCTACAGGTTGACATAGAGTTATGCCAGAACCTTTTGTTAAAGATGCTTTCTTTTTTCCATAGTATAATTTTAACATCTTTGTCATAAATCAGGTGTTCATATTGTGTGGATTAATATCCAGGACTTCAATTCAATTCCATTGGTCAATGTCTCTGTTTTTATGCCAATACCAAGCTGTTTTTAATACTGTGACTCTGTATTTCAATACTTCAAGCTCTCATTTCTTTCTCTGATTCTTTATCCTTAGTGTATAGGAGGGCTACTGATTTATTTAAGCTGATCTTGTATCCTGCCACATCAGTGAAGGTATTTATCAGATGTAGGAGTTCTCTGGTAGAGTATTTGAGGTCACTTATGTACACTATCATATCATCTGCAAATAACAAAAGTTTGACTTCTTCCTCTCCAATTTGAATCCCCTTGATCCCCTTCTGTCGTCTTATTGCTATCGGAAAATTCAGGAACTCTGTTGAAGAGATATGGAGAGAGTGGACAGCCTTGTCTTGTTCCTGATTTTAGTGGAATGTCTTTGAGTTTCTCTCCATTTATTTTTATGTTAGCTGTCAGCTTGCTGTATATTGCTTTTATTATATTTAGATATGATCCTTGTATCCAAGGATCTCTCCAAGACCTTTATTATGAAGGAGTGTTGAATTTTGTCAAATGATTTTTCAGCATCTAAAGAAATGATCATATGTCTTTTTTTCTTTTAATTTATTTATATGATGGATTACATTGATAGATTTTCATATGTTGAACCAGCCCTGCATCTCTGGAATAAAGCCTACTTGATCATGACGGAAGATTTTTATTGATGTGTTCTTGGATTCGGTTTGCCAGTATTTTCTTGAGAATTTTTGCATCGATGTTCATGAGTGAGACTGATCTGTAATTCTCTTTCTTGGTTGAGTCTTTGTGCAGGTTTTGTATCAGAGTAACTGTAGCCTCATAAAAAGAGTTTGGTAATGACCCTTCTGTTTCTATTGTGTGGAACACTTTGAGGAGTTATAGATATTAGCTCTCCCTGAAAGTTCTGGTAGAATCCAGCACTAAAACCATCTGGCTCTGGCTTTTTTTTGGTTGGGAGGTTTTTGATAACAGCTTCTATCCCCTTGTGGTTTATAAGACTATTTAAATTGCTCACCTGTCCTTGATTTAATTTTGGTATATGGTATCTATGTTTAAAAATGTCCATTTCTTTTACATTTTCCAATTTTGTGGAGTAAAGGTTTTTGTAGTAAGAGCTAATGGTTCTTTGGATTTCCTCAGTGTCTGTTGTTATGTTTTCCTTTTCATTTCTGATTTTGTTAATTTGGATGTTCTCTCTCTCTCTGCCTTTTGATTAGTTTAGATAAAGGTTTGTCAATTTTATTGATTTTCTCAAAGAACCAGCTCTTTGTTCCATTGATTCTTTGTATGGTTTTCTGTGTTTCTATTTTGTTGATTTCAGCCCTCACTTTGATTATTTCCTGTCTTCTATGCCTCCTAGGTGAGTCTGATTCTTTTTTTCTAGAGCTTTCAGGTGTGCTGTTAGGTTGCTAATATGAACTTGCTCCATTTTCTTTATATGGGCATTAAGTGCTATGAACTTTCCTCTTAGCACTGCTTTCATAGTGTTCCATAGGTTTGGATATGTTGTGCTGTCATTTTAATTGAATTCAAGGAAGAATACAATTTCTTTATTTCTTCCTTGACCCAAGGGTGGTTCAGTAGTTGATTGTTCAATTTCTGTGAGTTTGTAGGCTTTCTGGAAGTGGTACTATTGTTGAATTTTTTTACTCCATGGTGATTCAATAAGACACAGTGGGTTACTCCAATTTTTTTAATCTTTGATTTTGTTTTGTTACCATATTTGATCAATTTTAGAGAAGGTTCCATGAGGTGCTGAGAAGAAGGTATATTCTTTCCTGTTTGGGTGGAATGTTCTATAGGTTTCAGTTATGTCCGTTTAATTCATTACATCTGTTAGTTCTCTTATTTCACTGTTAAGTTTCTGTCTGGTTGACCTGTCCATTGGTGGGAGAGGAATGTTGAAATCTGCTACTATTAATGTGTGGGATTTGATGTGTGATTTAAATTTTAGTAATGTTTCTTTTACATGTATAGGTGATCTTGTTTTAAGGGTATAGATATTCAGGATTGAGACTCCATATTGATGAATTGTTCCTGTTATGAGTATAAAGTGTCCTTCTCCATCTATTCTGATTGATTTTAATTTGAAATCAATTTTGTTACATATTAGGATACCACACCCACTTGTTTCTTAGGTCCATTTGATTAGAAAACCTTTTCCCAACCTTTTACTCTGAGGTTGTGTCTGCCTTTGAGGTTGAGGTATGTTTCTTGTGAACAAGAGAATGCTGGATCCTTTTTTGTATCCATTCTCTTAGCCTGTGTCTTTTTATACGTGAATTGATTCCATTAATATTAAGCCATATTAATTATGACTGATTGTTAATTTTGGTTATTTTTCGGTAGTGGAGTTTTTGTATTTCTTTTCTTTGGGTGATGCTGATGGGGTGGTTATCAGATGCCTGTGATTTTGTAGGTACAGTTAGCTTCCTTGGGTTATGGTTTTCCTTCCAGTATTTTCTAGTACAATTTTTGTCGTCTGACTCCTTCATGATAAAGATTCTGACTGGAGCGAGATGGAATCCCATTAGTTCTAATTTGTAGTTCCCTAGTGGCTAAAGATGTTGAGAATTTTAAACATTTTTCTTCTTTTATTTATTTTGTCTCATGCAACAAATCCCAATTGCAGCCTGCCCTCCTTTAAAGCATTGATCTAATTAATCTCTTTAAATAAAAAAAATCAGGAGTCAGTTATCAGGTTAGAACATGAAAGACCAGAGAAACAGGGAGCAGCCACCAGTCGCTTTATACCTCTACCATTACTCCATCCAAAAAGAGATCCTCTCCCCCTGGACCTTACTACTACCTGTCTCCTCTCTGTCTATAGTCCTCCAAACCCCCATGGTTAATTAATATGAATAAACAGACCAAAATTTCTCAGATATTAACAATGAACATTTGTACTCAGTTAAGAATGATCAGTGTGCAAGTGTTTAATTATTTGTCTATAAACCATTATCTGTTTAAATACTCTCATCATTGCCATTTTCATTTCTTGATTCCTGAATGTGTAGATCACAGGGTTCAGAAAGGGAGTGACAACTGCATCAAATATGGACAGAAACTTGTCCAAGTGTGTGAAAGAAGAAGGCCATGTGTAGATGAATATCACAGGACCAAAAGCTAAGACCACCACAGTCACATGAGCTGAAAGTGTAGACAGGGCCTTGGAGGAGCCAATTGAAGAATGTTTGTGAACAGTAAATATGATGACAATATAGGAAATGATCAGTATGAAGAAGGAACCCACAGATATGAATCCACTGTTGACAAAGACCAGTAATTTCAGTTTGTGCGTATCTACACAGGCAAGTTTGATGAACCCAGGAAAGTCACAGTAGAAGCTGTCCAAAACATTTGGTCCACAGAATGGTAAGTTTACTACAAAAGCCAATTGAATAAGAGAATGCATAAGGCCAACCACCCAGGAGACAACTGCAAACAAGATGCACATCTTTGGGCTCATAATGGTCAGATAATGGAGAGGCTTACATATGGCCACATATCTGTCAAAAGCCATGGCTATGAGTAAAACCATCTCCACACCACCAATGAAGTGAATGAAGAAGATTTGAGTGATGCACCCTCTAAAAGTGATGACTTTATGCTTTCTCAACAAATCATAAATCATCTTGGGGGAAATAACAGAAGAAACACCCAAGTCAATGAAGGAGAGATTAGCCAACAGAAAGTACATGGGAGAGTGTAAGTGAGGGTCAGAAGCCACAGTGAACATGATGAAGGAGTTTCCTGTCATGCTTGCTACATAAAGCATGGAGGAGAACACAAAAAGGAATAACTGGATGTCCCAAGAATTGGTGAGTCCCAGGAACACAAACTCTGACACCACAGACTGATTCTTTCCTTCCATTGGCTCTGTTGGCAGTGCTACCTGAAGGAAGAAATGTGAGAAACTATAAATTATAATTTTATAAATAGAATAGGAGAATCTCCTAGTAATGAAAATCTATTTTACCTCAGCATTGAAACTGACTTTAAAATGAGTAGTGTGAGATAAGTAAGTTCTATACACAACCAACAATCTGAAATTTACAAATTAGTTGGAAATGGGATTTAACTTCTGTAACAAAAGCTTTCTTCAAAAAACCAAGACAAGCAGCTGAGGACAGAGAACCTGAAATGACCCTATCCTATAGCCATACTGATGAATATCTTGCATATCACCATAGAACCTTCATCTGGAGATGGATGGAGATAGAGACAGAGACCCACACTGGAGCACCGGACTGAGCTCCCAATGTC